>NW_027248419.1:0-338905 GCF_041260155.1 Ptychodera flava
CGCTACGCTTCGGACGTGAACTACACCTTAAATTTGCTTCACAATGCTCGAGGTGTGAGTTACTACAATATACTCGATGGGCCATCCAATGGTTTTGAAATGCTGCAGTTCTTTGATGAAGCACTCGATCTTCTCACCGATGAAGGTGATCATGTCATTTCTGAGGGTGATACTGTTATAATGGACAACTGCGGTTTCCATCATGGCCGATTTGCCGAACAGACACTACGCGGTATGTTTGCGGAGAGACGTGTTACTTTACTATTTCAGCCTCCTTATTCCCCGGAATTCAATACATGTGAGATGTGTTTCCGACATGTGAAGAGGTATTTACAAGACAAGGACACATTAGCAGTAAGATTTACAGAATTGATACTGATCGATGCCGTTAACGCAATAACGCCCTTGATGTCAAGGAATTTCTTTCGATATTGTGGATTTCCCCTATAAAGCTAAATGTCAGTGGACACTCCACAGCATCATGTACAAACGTACAATTTTCACATTCACACTGGGTCATGCTTTGACTTACTCTTCCATGCAGAAAGAACAAACGAGAGCCCTGTTTCAAAACAGAATTGTCTTTAATCGTAAATAGTAACAGAAAATTATGATAAATTATCAACATTAAACATTGTAGATCATGATCGTAGCGTTCCCTACTGTTGTATTCGTAATAAATACCATGATGAGCCAATGCATCTTCCGTTTCATATTTCCTGACGACATTGCAGAATGAACATGAACTACGTTATCGGGGAAATAAAACTAAACATGGGAAACCCATAGCACAAACTGAACAAGTGAAAGAGAACAGTGAATTTAACTTCAATGACGCAAACTACATCTACAGACTACAGAACACAAAAGACTACTGTCTGATAACGCCAAAATAATTCATGATTGTATGAAAACAACAGAAAGTAACGTACTGCCATTCGGAAAGAAGGCACCAAACGGTCAATAAAAATATAAAGATAAACCTATTAGAACTAAAAAACGTTCGCCCGGGAAAGTTCGTCAGCCGATCAGGTAAGTAGTTCAGTGTATCGTGGTCTCGTCTACCAAACGGTACCCATTCATTCCAGTTGGATGAGACTGAGTAATGAGTTGGATAGCCCCACCAAACGTCATTCCACGCTAGAGTCGACATCGAGACCCCTTCCCATAATTGTAGCAGCCTCCAACAGTGCATTGAAATTTGCTTCTTGGGAAAGTATATTTCGATCACCAGTGTTCCTGGTTTCCGTATATTCCGGAGCTACAGCCGTTGGGGTAGGGGTTGGCATGGCCTGTGGGTCGGATGCGGACGGTGCAAGGGCTACCGGTACGCGCAAAGGAGGAAGCCTTGCCTGGTGATTCGGAACCGTTTTCGGCACGTCGATCTTTTGCGAAAGAATATCGGTATGTCCTGTTTGAAACTGCCGTACTGACTCATGAGTTGGCGTTTTGTTGCTGTCTTGCAGGGAAACAGGGACAGGTGACGCAAAATTTCCTTGGAAAGTTGGCAAAACTGGCATCAATTGCCTGGTCACCGGATACGACCCGTGTAATGGAAAATGTACATGAGTGGCTTCACTGTTTGTCGTTTGCATGTCACGCGTTTCAAAGTAGGGGTGGTATGGAGCAAAACTTTGAGCAAACATCGGAAAAGGTATCATCGGAGAGTGCTGGATTGGAAATTGTTGGAACTCTCGGTAACCATGATAGGGATTAGCGAATTCTGCCTTCGCTTTGTGTGACCTTTTTCGATTTCCGGTGTACTCGTATTCGACGTCACTGGCATCTGACGACGAACTCGACCTGGACGCTCGTTTTAGCTTTCGATTGAGACGATGCGATTTTTTTGCTGTTGTTATTTCTTTCTCCATTTTCTGTGTTTCGAATGGGCTTTCTTGTGCAGAGGCGATTGGAGACGCTGAAATAGAAAAACAAACATGCTATTGCTTGCGCGATGTTCAAGCATGTTCTTGTTCAGTTCGTATGGCTACGTCATTGCTATTGATAAACAGTTCTGATTTACCAGTTTCTCTGTTGATTATATGACATAAGTAAATTATTTGAAGTAAAAATCGTAATAATATATTTTTGAAAACTTACATGTTATGTATTTGTAAATCGCTTCACAGCTTTCCCTGGAACTGTCTCCGCCCGCATTCCCACGTTTTGCGTCGTCGATAGCCAGGTTTACTTCATGATGTTGTTTCTTGAATATCTGGGTAAACTTTATTCGGTCTGACTGTGGATCAGTTGCGGTAGGAAGCTTGTTCACATCGTTTTCATAGCAATACGGAGCATGGTCAAATCACGCTGGAGTTCGGTTTTGCCAGACATTGTTTTTATATTGTATTTTTCAGGAAATGCCGCTAAAAGTCTTGGAGTTGCTGCAACAGTAAACTTCGATTTAGAACGACTTTGAAAGTCTTGTAGCTGTTTTAACTCGTTCTGCTTTGCAACAATTTCTTTATTTACTTTTGCCTCCCTCTCCTTCAATTTCTTGATGTTGGCGAGGTGGTCATGTTTGTGTTTGTCCAAACGACCACAGAAAACATAGCCACGACATGGTTCACCAACGAGACAGCCATCACTGTTGCGATTGTTGTTTGCTTTATGACCGCGACGATGACATATCGTGCACGTGTTTCGCGTGTTATTTCCAACTGCAGGAGGTTCGTTGACTGGCCTTTCCAACTCGCTTCTCTGCGAGGCTAGAGCTATTTTCTCATCCTTCAGAATTTCTAGTGATTGCAAAATGTCACTCTCCTTCTTCTCTTGCCATTTATTTTTGTTGCCTTCTAAAACTGTCCCGAAGTCAATATGTCTGGGAGTAGAAGTGGAGCGTGGACTTTGCGGCTGGCTGTTACGTGAGGCTGCCGGAGAAAACCCTTCGACTACGGTAATTTTTACACGGAGATAATCAGCATTTGGTACTTCTTTCGCACAACGATAAAAGTCTTGAATGTCATATTTTGAGTCGGAAAGGGTCACTACTGTACCTTCATCATTTTCATACTGCAGATGAAATGCCGGTGTGTCTAACAGAGAGGGTACTTGAGAACGTATAAATGTCACAAGCTCGCCATAGCTCAACTGCTCTTCAATGTAGCCTTGTCTTACTCGTCCAGATCGGTACGAAATTTGAATTTGGTACATCGTGACTTCGCTCAGATGACTTCACCTCTACCAGTACCATGCTCACGAATGCGATATATTTCCCGCCGTATCTTTCTAGTGAAGAATTCATTTCTTAGAGGGGGGCGCGAAAAAGCCATAGAAAGCTTTAGTAAGCTTTATTAAAAAATAAAGAAGTCAAAGAAGTAAGCTTTATTAACCGAATAATAAGCGCGTGAATATGGACCAGCAAATTTTATTGATACATAATATCTCACATTCGGGATTAACAAATTCAAGATGCAATTTTTATTTTGTTGTGAATTATTCTTCATTCGATTCAGTTTATTTTCTAAGATACACCATGAGAGAAATGGTTTGTACCACTGTGCGATGTTTACGCAGCCTGCAGTATCGGTATCAATTTTATCGCCTGAGTTGGGCTTCCTGCTGACTCTTGTATTACATATCGCGGTACCAGACCTATGAAGTTGACCGCCAATTTACTTGTTATCTGGCCAAATGAATCTCTGTTTTACAAGGCATTTTGCTAAATGGCTTGACGAGTAAATGTGGCGCTCTCTGTAAGACCTGAGCTGTCCCGCAGTATACACGCGATTGTGCAACACCTTTGGCAAAGCTTGTTCGAAGCTCAGACGAAGCTTCACGCCAAAGCTTCGAATACCAATTTGCGTACCAAGATTATTTGAAGATTCGTGATTTTAACCTTCAGCCAAGGTTTGCCTATTTGTTGAAGCTTTGATGAACCAACCTTCGGGAAAGCTTTACTGCCGAGCTTTGTTGAATCTTTGACCTCCTGACCTTTGTCGAAGCTTCAACATACCAACCTCTCTCGAAGCTTCCTCTTTCTGACCTTTGTTAAATCTTCAAACTACCTACCTTTACTGCAGCTTTGATTCCTGATCTTGTTCGAAGCTTCATCGTATTAACCACTGGTGAAGCTTCGACCTTCCAACCTTCAATGACCATTGACCTTCTGACCTTTGACCAATGTTGTCATATGCAACCCTTCTAAGAGCTTTGTGGTGCCAATATTATCTAAAGGTTTATTCCTTTGGAGGTACAGAAGTGGTAACATTTGATGATTTTTACAGTAATTTTTTACTAACTTATTACAGTTGCACTTTCTTGTTCTGTAGATGATACATCATGATGAAATGCCCAGTGTTTGGCTTTTCAACATAACCTACAGGTACAGTGTATATGGCTTACAATATCGTTGACAATAGAGTGAAATTCAATCCTTAACAATAGCATTTATACAAGTTCTGTTCAGAAATTTAATATCAGTCATTCATTTTTTGCATTTCATGCTGTATGTAGAACTAAAAAATCTAATTGTAAGGCAGAACAAATTTACTGTAAAAATCATCAAAAGTTAAGGTTACATCTGCTGTAATTATCTCAGGTAACTATTATGAAATGTGACTTATTGCTTTTAAGTTTATTTTCCCAAGGTTTTATTTTTATTTCTCTTTTCTTTCCTTCTGAAATACTCAATAAGTCTTCTTCACTCTGGTCTTCTGTTAACTGTGTTTGCCAATGTGTGTTTTACATTTTGCTTTGTTCAAGAATCACAAGGACCAGTTTGATGATTTTTCATTTTTTTTTGTTTTGAATGTCAGTTATTAGTTCTTGTGTAACTCTGGAAGCATATTGAAACAATTACTTAGCTCGTCAATACAGGGTCAATACATGAATTTGTAAACTATTCAGTTATTGTTTGCATTTTAACCCTTATCCAGACCAGTGTTCACTTAATTTGTCAACACTAATATCGCAGTCTGTCAATGTACAGGTTGAATTTACATATTTGACACTGTGTAACTCAGCATGGCTTAGGCACTGGTCAGTTTCTTCAGCCTGGGGGGGGGGGGGGGGCGGTGGATTCATGGGGGGGGGGGTCACCCTGTTTTTGACTTTGGTGATAGGGGGGTCACCATGTTTTTGAAATGCCCAATAGGGGGGGGGGGGGGGGTCAGTGTGTTTTTGAATTTTGAAACAGGCTCATCATTGCCAAAAATGCAAGTGTCAGCCACAAATTTCATCATTCAGTTGTATTTTTCGGCTCGGGCGCGTAACTTTAATAATCAGTCATATTTTTCAGCACGCCCAACTTTAACATATCAAGCATACATACATCAGAGATATCTGTATGTTCAATATTTTTCAGCGTGCTCTTCAAGCTCATTACTTTATCAGACATTTTTCAGCATGCCCTTCAGGTGCATGACTTTAATATACAAGGCATATATATCGGAGATATCAGGATGTTTCATATTTTTCGGCGCGCCCTTCGGGCGCCATACTTTAATATTTCAGAGATATCTTGATGTTTGCTAAGTGAAAGTATACCATTATGAAATCTGCATTTCATATGAAAAGGATGACAAATTCCTGATACTTTTCTGTTCTCTCTGTGAGAATTCAGTATGAGAAAGCAACATGCACAAATATTTCACAATATATATTTGATACAGTGACTTATTTTAGAAATAGAAAAATGACAAGATATCTTTCCTTCTCATTGATGCAATTATTTTCCTTTGTGTCACTGGTTTTCTGTAGAACGATGCTTTTTTATGAACAAAATAACAGTTAAAAAAGACAGTTTTTGTCATTATTACCGTGTTTTATGGTTTCAATGTTACAAGAAAAGGTCCTCTCAGACACTGCACATCAGATTTGGCTAAAAAAGCTCTCTATGGCTTCTCAGGAGATTTAATTGGATGGTTGGCGAGTCTTAACACCCATAAAAGTTTTTGATTCACTGCTTTTTCCTCTTTGATATTAATGATTGACATCCATTTCTGTACAACAGTTCAGGACATCTGGTTAAGCATAGAAAGTGTGAAATACATTCACAGCTCATTCAAAATACAGCTCATTCAAAATGTACTGTATTCAAACTTTAAGATTTACATTTTGAAATCCTATCTTACAACTGACATGTCAACAATTTCATTAAAACATAGAATGACTATTTAAAATATAAATATATGTATAATGTATATATATATATATATATATATATATATATATATATATATATATATATATATATATATAAAATTTATGTCCACCTTTTGTTTTACCTATGTCGCGCGCTGGGGGGGGGGGGTCACCCTGTTTCGAATTTTGGAATGGGGGGGGGTCACCCTAGTTTCAAAATTTGGAATAGGGGGGGTCAACCAGTTTTTGACGTCGGCAAAAAATAATCCACCGCCCTTGTATATCAGCATGTACACAACATATTTTTAGTAAAAACATATTTTAATAAATTCCTTTAAATCAACTTGAACAACAAAAGGCAGCATATTAAATGACACAACATACTACACTGTTTTGATAATTAATTACCTATATCTCTAATTACAATGCAATGTTAATTATACTTTCATTGTCTGTAGTATAGGTACAGAATTACATGTCATTTGATAAATATTGGCAATAAGTGTCAGCAAGTCTACTGTTTAGCTTAAATCACTAAATTTTCCTGAGAATGAGATTTTCTCAGTCTGTATATTCGCCGCTCAAATTTAAGATAGGAGCATTTTCTGTTTTGGGCACATTTAATTTCTAGGGTTAGAGACAACAACCAACTACAAAATTACCAAGAGCTGTTTCAATGAGAGGCAGCTAGGTCACCAAGGTTGTCTGGAAGCACTAGGAGTAATTGTACAAACTTGTGATGTTGCAATAAACTCTCCTGCAAATGTGTCATAAAGTGAAAATCAGGAAATTCAGTGTTCATGGGACTGTTAAAAGTGTACTTTTCACGCATGCTTCACGACAGCTACACTTTAGTTTCACAAACTTTTTGCAGGAGTCGTCTCAGGCTTTGGAGCTGTTGATCCGGGATGGTATATGCCATCACTGTGGTACAGATGTGTTGCTCTAAATCTCTGGAACAGTTCTGATCCCAATGGTTTTGTAGTGTGTAATTTGATACAGCATGGCAGACATATGGTTGCAAAACCCTTTCCAGGCTGTACATGGCAATGATTTTCCTTCACTGGCTTGTTATTCAGATAAGTGATCTACAAAAGACAAGCAAAGTAATTCTATTGATGACAATTTGCCAGTATTTTTACATTGCATCACATACATTGTCATGGAAAACCAAATTTAAAATTCTGTCTGCACTTTGTCAATACAGATTTTGGAGTTTGTGTTTCAGTGATTGTTATTGTTTGACAATTGAATTTACACCTGAACATGAATTCATTTACTGACATGCCACACACTATGTGAACAACGTGATTTGGAATCCTGACATATTGACTGCATTGATGAGGAGAGCAAAAAAAATAACAAAAACTTTTCAAAATGTTAACTTCACCCTCTAGCCATACATTTCTCAAGATCTGTTCAAGATAAATTGACTGGTTCTTGTATTTTATTTTTTTTCTTTAATGTTTATGGAAGGCAGACCTTTCTGACTCATGAGTGGAAATTTATATATTTACTAGATCACTGGTCATAAGTGGAAAATCAATGCATACTTTGATCAAGTTGAGAATTTGATAAAAAACATATTTATAAGTACACCTTGGTACATTAATATTACCTTGTACACTTTTGAGAAAACCTAATAAAGTGTATTAAATACAAAAAAATATTACTGTGAATACAAATAACATACTGAGAGGATTCAATACTTACAGACAGTTTATGAGGAGAGTCATTCTTTTCCATTGACCAATAACAAAACATTTGGCATAACAGCCTCCCTCAAGAACTTTCACTGAAAAAAATTTGAAAAAAGAAAATCTGTCAATTACTCTTTTGCACCCATGGGTTGCAAACTGAAACTGAGATGTTAGGGACACTGCTAATGCAATGTTGGCAAATAGGAACATTTGTCAGATTGAGATGCTACAACCTGATGAAGACAACACGTATTACACAAAATCACGGTCAGGAGCAGCTGCTCAGTGGTTTTGCCTGGGTATTTGGGTCAGACGGTAAAACCAAATTTTGCCATCCGATCCAAATACCCAAGCTATTAACCTCGAGCCACTACTATACTGCAGCTAAGTCAGCGGTCAGGAGTGACCGTGACAAAATCTGGGACTGTAACCGATCGTGTCAGAACATTCAGGGAGACAAAACCACTTTGATAAAAGGCGTCCTTCTGCAGATCTGGTGACCATCGATTTTGTCAAACTATCATCGATAAGCCCACTGCTGATACTTTAGTTTTGTTGGTCATGATATTTTCCATATATTTTTCACGAAATTACTCCATTTGTTTAAAGATTAGCCAGGTACAACGTTCATTTTCATTTTTTCGATGTAAAGTATTCACAGACGGTAATTTTGAAACATTTTGTCGTCTGCATACGTTACGTGGCGCGTGGCAACTTACCTTGAAGATCGTGTAAGATCCGGGAAAACATTCTGGTCTTTTGATAAAATCCTCTTCGGAGCCCTCGCAAAATGTTCAGCAGTCAGATCTCCGTCTCTTCCTACCTCCATGCTTATAGTGAAGTCCACTATGTTTGCCAGATCGTTTGTCAAAGCCGGATTACCAGGACGGGCACGAAAAACAACATTCAAATTCTTGTATATAACCTCGTTTTCATTTCAAGATGGACGATGGTAATGTTGCCGAAACCACTTTTGAGAAAGATTCTCGGTCAAGTGCAAGTGAAAATAACGTTAGAATTATAATGTATGATATGATATTGAACTTTATGATGAAGCAATTTTCCACTCAAAAAGCGAAATCGCCTGTAAAACACGCTTTTCAGTGTAGTTTCCGCATTTCTCGGTCGCTTCTTTTTGCTTATCCCTCAAGGTGTAATACGGACACCCTCTTTTCACATGGTATATGACCAGCGCTGACGACACACACACCTTCACGCGACATACCTATTAGAAACAACTATCTGAAGGTTCAAATCAAATCTTCAACAAATGTTCCCGGTGCGAAGCTTTATTTAACCTTCTGAAGGTAACCTTTGTCCAACCTTTCAGAAAACTATGGTTGTCGAAAGGTTCATTGTAAACATTTGACTAAGGTTCTAAGGCTGAAGTTGTATTTAACCTTCGAAAATAACCTCATTCAAACTTTGGGCATTAACCTTTGTACAAGATTGCAATACAACCTTTGACTTGGATTTTTTTGAATCAAAGCTTTGTCTAAGCTTCAGCATGAACGCCAGCACAACCTTGGAGGGAATCGACCTTCGACAAAGGTGGTGCACAATCGCGTGTGTAGAGTGACGTCTCCGAAACAGAGTTTTCTGTGCTCATCCCTACCGCGAAGTCCGAAGTGCTTTGTGAACAAGTACCATAGAGTGAAATTGAGGGTGTCACCGTCCGCGGTGCTGAGTTTACCCTCTTTCCACAAGGATTCTTCCTCTTCCAGGGATATTGGTTCACTGGCATGACTACCTGCGCCAAGGCCAGATTTTTTCAGGTGCATCCGCTTGGCTTTTATCGCGTCGTTTGTCAGCGAGAAGAACTTGTCATTCGGTGATAGTCCGTAGTTGTTTTGCGAGAGATATACCGTTCCAAGCTGTACTTCATAGCTGAAACTGAGCCTGGTTCATAGTCAGTACTGTCATTTTTCTTCAGATGGACGAAGAATGTTGCTAAATATTTGTTCAACGTCTTGGGTAGAATGTCCACTAAGTCGTGAATGTCGCCTTATCGGTGCTCGATGAAATGACGTACTTTTGTGACGTCCCGTTCAGTGTACGAACTGTACTTGGTTTTCTCTGCACTTTGATGAATTCGTCTACTGTCCCCAAATCATCTTTTCCAACTGTTGTCTCGTCTGTAGTGTTTTCTCCGGAAAGCAAAACATCTAATTCGTCTTTCAGAAGCGCTGCAGCCATCCACTGTATGACGTCGTCCACCGTCATCGTTGTTTGGTGCGGACGATAATTTTTGAATCTCGTGCACTGTTGTTGTTGTTTACAGTAAAACTTTCTAAAAACAAAAGTAGATCCGGAAATAGATGCGTTCAACCAAATATGGGCAACGGGCCGGGGTGTGATACGTAAAAAAATGCATGGATCTGAGGGCGCCTCCTCCCATAGGTTTACACAGGCACATGAATGTAGGTACGGTAATAATGATCTACCCTAAAATCTACTGACTTCCTTGAAGTAAGCCTGGCCCGGACAGCTATCCAGTGTATCAGCACTTGCATGGATGCAATCTTTGATATACCGTACTTTTCATCAAAGAAAAATCCTTCACCAAAGTCATACTTTGGAACATGGGCATGTATACCCGGTATACCTATGATCCCATACAGGGATAGTTGTTAAAGTGTTTGCGGAGTTCTTCTGCATATTCTTTGCAGCATTTCCGTTTTTCTTATTTGTATAGTCAGAGTACTGTTCCATTGTCATGGTTAAAGCTGCTACAGGTGACATTTCAGAAAACAAGGCATCTTCTTCAATGTTCACACTTCTTCCATCACCCAGGGCTTCATTCTAGTGACGCATGTTTTTCTCTACTATGTGTGACTTGGAATCACTAGGTGCATACCAATGCCTTGACTGAAGCTGTAAATTATTTATCATGAATGTCTCTGCCATTCGATGTTGGACCATCTTTTCATGGCCACTTACTCCAGGCCCTGAGACAGATGACTGAATGTCAATGGGCTGATGATTTGGCATGCCATATTCTGAGAGTAGAGAGAGAGTTATTCTTAGCTTATGTTGAAGGTCAGCATACTCCTTGGTGATACATTTTTCACTTGCTTGTGAGCATTCAAGTGATGACACAATCTTCCCTGTCTTTGCCAGTCGTATTCTTTAATGTGACTGAGAATGTCAGATAAAGGTTGATCTGCAACGAGTTGATCAATACTGATCAACTGCATTAGATAGTCTCTGTTGAAGCACTGTTGCACGCAATAGCTCCCTTTCAAGATGACCTCCACCAATTTGTACTGCTTGTAAATAATCATTCTCCAAAGTCATCAAGTCATACTGTACAAGGGAATCACTTTCTATGCAGAGATGCATCTGTGTTCAGACCAACTCTGAAGGAAAGAGATCTCGAGACTCTGTTGGGAGACCATCAGTCTGGTGATTGGCGTCTTGAGGAGCGTGCAAGGAAGTTCCATGTGTCAAGCGTTAAAATTCGTAGTTGGCACATTCAACATCAACAGAAGGAGCAGAGTTTGTTGACAGCTGTCTTCTTGGTAGACTTGCCTTCCGGTCATTGTTGAAATTGCTGAAAGGATATATGATGTGTATGAAAGGATATATGAGATAAAAGTTGCTGTGCAGTAACAAATTTCTGAGCAGAGAGTCAAAAGAGACTAATACTGTCCCAATAGTTGTTTTTAAAGATTGTTTCATCTATGAGGTTTAACTATGGTTTACATCGGTTGTTGCTGGAATGTCTTTTGGTGTCATACCGGTAGATTTATGGTAAAATTAATTGTAAATACCTTGTCATGTTGTTAGCTTTGAACAGTTGCCTTTTCTTGCATAGAAATGCCTCATTTGATTCTGTGCATTGGCTGAGTAACCTGTTTGAAAAGTTTGTGATTGAATGTCACTACGCTTATGGTCAAATCAATCAAGAGACAGATATTGAACATGAGAAATGGTATACCACTATAACAAACTTAAGATACGTGAAGTTAGTAAGTTTCTAGATTTAAACATTCATTCCTAAACTGAAATGGTAATATGTGCAAATCTTCTAAAATGCAAATCTATGAACAACAAGTACATGTAAAGATTTCATGACAATTAATGTTACGGTATGTATGAGCAGAAGAATCAACATCATTGAGTGTGTTATGTCAACTGCTTCACCAATAAATACATTTAATAATTTTCATACCATATAGTAAAGCATCGGGGTTGGAATTTGAACCATTGAAATCTCGCGCACAACTGAAAATATTCTCTGTGCTGTCTTGGTTTACCTTGTTTGGTTTGACACTTCCACCACAGGATATGATTGGCGAACAGTAACTTTGAAAACCATACACGTCCATACTGCATAAATCGAAGATTGTTTTCTCTGACAAAAACATCTTGTTCCTTTCTTTAGGTGGTATGCTGATTTGATGTATGATGTTTTCTTGCCGTTTCAAAAACCAACTGAGTGCTACCAAATTTGCCGCTAGTCGGTTTGTAATCCATAGAGCTACATAATGAGGGAAGACATTTTGTGAGTAAAAGCCTCTCATTGTGCTGTTTTATGTCTAGTGCATTTCATAGGAATACTATGATTATAGATTTCTGAAAAAAGTAAGGATTGAATAACTTTAAAAATGTAACTGTCTTCAACTGACTCTGGGTTAAATGACAGGTCTTCTACATCATCGTAGTCACTTTCTGTTGATGACTGAGATGTGTCCATGTCTTGAATTGTGATGTCAGACAGTGTTGTTTCATTGGTATATGATTGTTTATTGCGTGTTGGTGTGGATGTTGCTTTGAAGGGAGATGTCATCATGATACTTGGTTCTGGAGTATGGGATCTGTCGATATCTTCAACACTGCTAGATTTCTGGGAATAGGTGTGATCATGCTGGGTGGTTGTCACTCTTCTGGTGACATCTATGTTGCAATTTGGACATGGAGAGTATGACAGCTGTGTATCCAGGTCAGTCTGTACTGAAGCATCTTGTTGATTTGGGATAGTTTGGGTGCCAACATCATTACTTGCATTTTCCATGGTTTGAATACCAATTTCTGCAATGTTGTGTTTTGAAATGCACTGTAACATAAAAAGATAAAATGCATCAGTCAGATTATTTTTTTTATAAATGCTAAATGATTCTTCTTGACAAGTAACAGTCTATCACTCATAATTCTAAATATAAGTAATACACAAAGTACAGAAATACCCACAATTCTTGAGTGTGCTTGTACTGTCAAATGACTTCATGATTTAACAAATATCTTCATTACACCTGGTAACTTGGTCAACAAGGTCAAAGCAAACTCTGTTGCCCATGGAAAGATATTTTTGTTATATTATAAAGGGCATTCACATGTTACACATGCATTGAAATCATTTCAGCTGCTGATAACTTCAATGCAACTTACACAGTGAAACAGTATTTAGTGAATATTTATGAAATTTTAATGTTTAAAGTTATTCAGAAATTCAGAAAAGAATACAGTTTATACATATAAAACAATACTCACCTGATCTTGACTTGTGAGTAATGTTGGATGACATATGATCCCATTCTGTCCAGATTCAACCACTATGGTGGTGTTATTGTCATCATGTTGTTTGGCTTTTTTAACTGTTGGATTAATGAGAACATTGTTATGCTAAAGACACACATCAAATGTATTTTGTACAATGCCATGCATGCATACAATACATGTACCGGTACATGCCGCTGGAAGAAATACCCAGATGATGACGTAAAGTTTCCAGGTTTTGATGCATCGGCTAGGGGGTCTGATCTAGGGAGTCTCGTCTACAACTTGTATGCATGGAAACATGCCTGCCTGTAAACATTAAGGAAGTGACAATGATCATGAGCGAGATTTAGATAAAGCATTCTATATCATTCCAAACCCAAATGTCAGTAGACATTTATACTCTGCTAGTTCTAAATTAGAAGTTTTGCGTACCGGTAGATGATAACTTTCATCATCATTCGACATGAGCAAATATGAAGTCTTTTCTTCTACCGGTATGTAGACAATAATGGACACGTCAGAGTAAACTTTATAATTCAGCTTTTGTGCTGTAAGTTCACTTATTTTCTCGAATTTTATACGTACCGCAAAAGCAAGTTAGAGTCGAAAAATACTAAGAGACTCCGCCACTAGGCGTACATTGTAAAATACACAAATAAATTGTCGCATTTTAAAGTGAAGTAAACGTTTTAGTACGGAATTACGACGGATTTTCCTGAAACGATCTATAAGGATTTATCGCAAAGTTTTTGATTGTAACTTGCTTTATGCTTGTTTTATGATTTGGGTGCCTTAAAGCGAGTAGGTTGGTTCACGGTTCCTTTTTGGGACCGTGGTCAGTATCAACACTGCACCAAGTTGACAGCACACAAACGGTGACTCGGATCCACGGTGTCCGATTAGCTCACGACCAGTTGATTTGTAACTACAGAAAAATTTTAATATTGTTTTACGTCTGCTTGTAAGTTGTTGAAAGGATAAATCGTAGTTTAATTTTGTGCCGCGAGAACATTAAAAGTGTGTATAACATTGTTATGTAGGTCATTTCCCCCACACTCATCATGACCTGAGTTCAATTAGTCTAGAACATTCTCAAGGTCACTGCCCTTGATGACCTCACAACCTTGAATTCAATTAGTCATGTTTGGAATGTTCTGGAAAGTTGATTAGTTGTGTAAGGGAGATAATTTAGAACAGTAATTAGCATGTCAATAAAAGTTCTAGATTGTTCTTATATGCCTTTATAAAAGGGACGTGCTCAGCTTCCAGTCAGACTTTTGGGATCGTGTCTCTTGTGTGTTACTAAACTCCAGCAGTAGTCATTCTCAAGACTTTTCAAGACCTTCACTGTCAACGCTGGATTTATACTGTGGACTTTGTGTAGCTTCAAGCCTGCAAACCAAAGGACTGTTCATTCATCCGACTGACTGTTACAACTCTGAGACTGGAGCTTTGCCGTCCCAGCTGAGATAAGTAGTCTGTACACTTTAAAGCTTGTATTCTATCCCTAACTTAGCAATTAGTTTTATTTTCGTAATAAATTTTGTTTAAACGTTAACTGCTGAGTTCACCCTTTTGTTCGTTTTCTCTGCACGTAACAAATTGGGGGCTCGTCCGGGAGACGAATATTTTGAGCCATTTGACAACATTTTGCCTGCCTTTTTCAAAAACTACAGTATACTGTGAACTCAGCGAAATTTAATCATGGCGGAATTTAAACCAGAGGAAATGGATGACCTTGATCAGGACACATTTGATTCTCTCAGAAAAGATGACCTCATAGCACTGGCAATTTCCTCAAAGTAGACGTCAAAAGATCTATGCGCAAGAGGGAAATACAGTACCGTATTGCCAAACATCTAGTTGATTTAGGCCAATTTGAGGAATCCACCCTGAAAGATTATGAGCCCGAGTCTACCTCTGAACTCAGAAAATTAGAATTAGAAATGCAGACAAATTTGGAGATCAAGAAACTAGAATTACAAATGGAAAAAGAGAGACAGGCATTAGAAAAAGAAAAAATACAAATGCAGTTAGAAATGGAAGAAAGACAGAGAGAAAAAGAATTGCGATTAGAAGAACAGCGATTACAGGTAGAAATAAAACGTTTAGAGCTTGGACAGTCAGGAAAATTCTTCCCTTCAGACAAGTTTGACATCACTAAGCATTTCAGGTTAGTTCCCCCTTTCCAAGAAAAGGATGTTGATAAATATTTCCTTCATTTTGAGAAAATGCTCAGAGTCTGAATTGGCCTAAGGAGTCCTGGTCTATGCTTTTGCAGAGTGCTTTGGTGGGTAAAGCCAGAGAAATTTACATTCAGTTGTCAGTAGAGCAGGCTTCAAATTATGATTCTGTGAAGGAATTAATTCTCAAGGGTTATGAGTTGGTGCCTGAAGCGTACCGTCAGAAATTTAGGGATTGTGAGAAGGTGAAGGATCAAACTTATGTTGAATTTGCTCGAACAAAAGAACAACTGTTTGATCGTTGGTGTTCTTCTGAAAAGGTCAGTCAGAATTATGACAAATTACGACAACTTGTTTTGATTGAGGAATTTAAGAGGTGCATTCGGAGTGACATCAAGACGTTTATCAATGAACAAAAGGCAGATACATTGGAGGTTGCTGCACGTTTGGCCGATGATTACTCATTGACTCACAAATCTTCATTTCTCAGCAAACCACCCCAGTCCTTTTCATACAGAAACAATGCAGGTAAATTTAACTCGTCCTTTTCATCCAAGAATTTTTCAAAGGAGAGTAGAAAATCAAATGACAACAGTTCACAGAGTTCAAGTAACACTCCCACATCATCAGATCCCAAGTCTCAATCTCCTTCTGGCAAACAGTTTGGTACATTTTCTTGTAATTATTGTAAGAAAGACGGCCATTTAATGTCAGAGTGTTTCAAATTGAAAAGAAAACGTGAAGGTCAAAGTGGTCAAAGTGGATCTAAGCCAACCGGCTTTATTTCTTCATCAACTCAATTAGAGTCTAATAATGTGTGCAACACATTTTCTGAGGTTAAACCCCTCTTATCCCCAATTAATGAGGTCAAGGTCAATTCTTCTCAAGATAGCATTATGGGTATTTCGAGCCATTTATTCATAATGGTTTTATATCACTTTCTAGTGATTTCTCTTCCGCTACCCCTGTCAAAATTTTAAGAGATACCGGGGCTTCCCAGTCTCTTTTGTTGGCAGATACCCTGCCGTTTTCTGAAAAGTCATTTTCAGGTTCTAAAGTTCTTATTAAGGGGGTAGATTGTAATGACTACATTCCTGTTCCTCTCCATAATGTCTATTTGTCTTCGGACTTTGTTTCTGGACCTGTGGTTTTAGGTATTAGGCCTTTTTTGCCTTTTGAAGGGATTCACCTTCTTCTTGGAAACGACCTTGCTGGGGACAAGGTCATTACTAATCACTTGTGACTGATAATCCTAGTTTAGATCAGGATCCAGAGCCAATTGAACAAGAGATACCCGATTTATTTCCTTCATGTGCCATTACTCGAGCCATGTCAAAGAAAACTTCCGAGAATCAAAATACTCTCAAAAATAATGTCACAGATGTTGACTTAAATGACACCTTTCTCAGTCAGGTGTTTGACACGGATCATTCCGTTATCCCTCGTGGATTTGAAACTTCCAGTAAAACTTCTGCTGACCAAAGTCAGACATTTTCTAGATCAAATCTCATTGCAGAACAACACAAAGACCCAGATATTTTGTCTTTGTTTGACAGGGTAGATGATGAAGGTAAAACTTCAGATAGCTCTGTTTCCTATTATACAAAGTCTGGTATTCTCATGCGTAAATGGAGACCTCCAGATGTTTTGGTTGATGACGATTGGGCTATAAAACATCAAATTGTGGTTCCAAAGCCCTACCGTGCTGAAATATTGCGCCTGGCCCATGAAACCCCCTGGGCTGGTCACTTAGGAGTCAGGAAAACTTATCATAAAATTCTCAGTCACTTTTATTGGCCTAATCTCAGGCAGGATGTAGCACATTCTGTAAAACTTGTCACACATGTCAAATGGTAGGAAAGCCAAATCAGACCATTCCAAAGGCCCCTTTACAGCCAATTCCTGCATTTCAAGAACCATTTAGTAGGATACTAATAGACTGTGTTGGGCCCCTACCAAAAACAAGATCAGGAAATGAGTACATGCTGACAATAATGTGTACATCAACTTGGTTCCCAGAAGCCATACCACTGAGAAATATAAAGACAAAGACTATAGTGAAAGCTTTAGTCAGATTTTTCACTTTATTTGGCCTCCCTAAATGTGTCCAGTCCGATCAAGGCTCCAACTTTATGTCTGGAATTTTTCAACAAGTAATGGATCAGCTAGGCATTAAACAGTATAGGTCATCCGCCTATCATCCAGAAAGTCAGGGTGCTCTTGAGCGATTTCATCAAACTTTGAAAAACATGATTAGGACCTACTGTTTTGACACAGAGAAACAGTGGGATGAAGGAATTCATTTTTTGCTCTTTGCTGTTAGAGAGTCAATTCAGGAGTCTCTTGGTTTTAGCCCATTTGAGCTTGTATTTGGACATACAGTCCGTGGCCCACTTAAGCTCGTTAAAGAGAAATTCCTATCAGACGATGATGATTGTCTGAATATTTTGCAATATGTGTCAGATTTTCGTACAAAACTCTCTAAAGCATGTGAATTAGCCAGAGAAAATCTTGAGTCATCTCAGCAGTCAATGAAAACCAAATATGATAAAAACACCTCAAAACGGAAGTTTGAACCAGGTCAAAAAGTTCTTGTTCTACTTCCGGTTCCTGGCAAACCACTCCATGCTCGTTACTTTGGGCCATACCTAATTGATAAGAAATTGAGTGATTTAAATTACATCATAATAACACCTGACAGGCGAAAACAAAAACAGCTATGTCACATAAACATGCTTAAGCCATATTTGGATAGGGATAATCCTACTATAACTCAGCCTGTCAGTGCAGTCAGTTCAAACCATTATGAAGATAGTGATACTGAAACTGACTTGAGTGAAAATACTCTAAACTCAAAGCTGGGCTCGGTCAAGCTTCAGAACTCAGAAATCCTGGAGAAGCTGGAGTCTACAAAGTTGGCACACCTCCAGCCATCACAACAACAACAGGTGAAAGAACTGCTCCACGAATATAAACACCTGTTTAAAGATGTTCCAACGAGGACAAACGTCATCTATCACGACGTTGATGTTGGGGACAGTAAGCCTGTAAAACAACATCCATACAGACTGAATCCAACAAAAGCGAAATATCTCCAGGAAGAAGTCAAATACCTGCTGGACAATGACTTTATTGAACCCAGTAAAAGTAACTGGAGTTCGCCGTGCATACTTGTTCCCAAATCAGATCACAATTATCGTATGTGCACGGACTTTAGGAAGGTCAACACTTTAACAAAGACAGACACTTTCCCAATCCCGAGGATTGATGACTGCATCGACCGAGTGGGAAAAGCCAAGTATGTGACGAAATTTGACCTACTGAAGGGATTTTGGCAAGTCCCTCTGACGGATCGTGCTCGTGAAATATCCGCCTTTGTTACACCAGACGGATTGTTCCAGTACAAGGTGATGCCATTCGGAATGAAGAACTCTCCGGCAACGTTCCAACGGATGATCAACGACGTCATATCCGGGCTAGACGGATGTGCAGCTTACGTTGACGACGTTGTCCTGTATAGTGACACCTGGGAGGAACACATAAAGCTCATGCGGAAGTTCTTTGAGAGACTGAGCAAAGCAATGTTGACTGTCAACCTTGCCAAATCTGAGTTTGGCTGGGCGAGGGTAACTTACCTCGGACATACTGTAGGACAGGGTGAGGTAAAACCTGTTGATGCCAAAATCAGTGCCATTTCAAGTTTTCCCATACCAAACTGCAAACGACAACTGATGCGCTTTCTCGGTATGGCTGGTTACTACAGAAAATTCTGTCCAAATTTCTCCACAATTACTGAGCCTTTGACTAACTTACTTAAAAAGAAAGTAAAGTTTGTTTGGTCAGAGCAATGCCAACAGGCATTTGATACACTTAAAGCCATACTGCAAAGTGCTCCAGTGTTGTCTGCACCAGATTTCACTTTGCCATTCAAATTAGCTGTAGATGCTAGTGATACGGCTGCTGGTGCTGTTTTATTGCAAGAGGATAGTCATGGGATAGATCATCCTGTTTGCTATTTTTCACGCAAATTTAACAAATCCCAGAGAAACTACTCTACAATTGAAAAAGAGTGTTTATCTTTGATATTAGCTTTACAGCATTTTGAAGTTTATGTTACTTCTTCAAATCAGCCAATAGTGGTTTATATTGATCACAACCCTCTTGTTTTCTGCAGAAATTTAAAGGCAAAAATCAGAGATTGCTAAGATGGAGTTTAATGTTACAGGAGTTTAATCTTGACATTAGACATATCAAAGGCAGAGATAATTTAATTGCAGACTGTCTCTCTCGTATTTAGAGTTTATTGTTGTTCACTTTCAAGAAATTTTACTTTAGAGAAAAAAAAAAAAAAAAATTGAGTACTTAAATCTTTTTCAAGATTACATTTGTAAAAGAAAGATTTTTCTTTGAAAAATTTTCTTTTTTTGAAGAGGGGGTGTGTTATGTAGGTCATTCCCCACACTCATCATGACCTGAGTTCAATTAGTCTAGAACATTCTCAAGGTCACTGCCCTTGATGACCTCACAACCTTGAATTCAATTAGTCATGTTTGGAATGTTCTGGAAAGTTGATTAGTTGTGTAAGGGAGATAATTTTAGAACAGTAATTAGCATGTCAATAAAAGTTCTAGATTGTTCTTATATGCCTTTATAAAAGGGACGTGCTCAGCTTCCAGTCAGACTTTTGGGATCGTGTCTCTTGTGTGTTACTAAACTCCAGCAGTAGTCATTCTCAAGACTTTTCAAGACCTTCACTGTCAACGCTGGATTTATACTGTGGACTTTGTGTAGCTTCAAGCCTGCAAACCAAAGGACTGTTCATTCATCCGACTGACTGTTACAACTCTGAGACTGGAGCTTTGCCTTCCCAGCTGAGATAAGTAGTCTGTACACTTTAAAGCTTGTATTCTATCCCTAACTTAGCAATTAGTTTTATTTTCGTAATAAATTTTGTTTAAACGTTAACTGCTGAGTTCACCCTTTTGTTCGTTTTCTCTGCACGTAACAACATCTATTGTTTCGCTTGACGAAGGACACTCCATTTCAAGTTGACAACTGAGGCATTTCCGGTCGTCCGCTTTGTCTCCCTCCTCCCCATGGCGCTTGAAATTGTCTCGTAAATCTGTCACTCCTTTTCCTTGCTATAAATTTATATCAGCACTTTGAGTTCGCATTTTTCGATAAAAGTACGTTGTTATTAAAAAGAGGAGCAAATTCGACATTCAATTCTATTCAAGTGTTTGAAATCCAACGACAAATTGATAATAGCTTGCAATGCTAATCAAGGTGTTTTGCCCGAAAACATATCAATTTGGTTGCTAAGTTGACTTCGTCACCAGGCGATCGAAGATCCGTTCAACCCCATGCATTATAAACTTGTATGGCTTCCTATGGTAACTGGTCGTTTCCGTACCCAACAGTTACGGCCGAAGTCGTTTCCAGCACCCAATTTCCCAACCCCAAGCCATTTTGGCTGCGGGATCCGGGATATTTTGGCAACTGATAAAGAAGCAATATTTCTTCGTGAGTTTTAGTTAATAGTTTAGCTTACGTGCATAGAGCACTTGTCAAACTTTATTGAACATGTGTTTTATTTTGTTTTAATTCACTTTCACGGGTGTCGGGTGTGAACGGTGAACAAAAAGTTCGTTCAGGTGCCATGTGGTAGCAGCTTCCCTTTGGACTGGTCACTTTCTTTTGTCAATGAGTGTTTTGATTTTAGCAGTTTTTAGTATAAATTTAAAGAGTTCTAATCAATTGTAGCGTGACAGGACAAAATAATTTATCACTGGTCTGATTACTGAGAAGAGAGACACTTCAATGTTTACACTGCAATGACCGTAGTGAAAAAGAACAAAAATTGAACCCCTTCTACACCCCCTGCCATCCTCCCAATGTCCGTAGACACTTTATAAAAAGGTGATTTAGTAGAACTATTGAAGTATACTAATGCAATATATGAGCAAAATTGATTCTAAATCAAAATTTTGTGTGCTTAATTTTATACAGCTTGTGGACAAATTTATTCTGGAATCAGAGACGCAAGAACTGGTTGAAGAAAATGGAAATCAACCGATCCAACGCATTGGTAACTGCATTTCAAATTTCATTGTAAAAATTAGAACCTATGATCACCAATTATTTCTCGTTACATAACGTCAAACAACACTGCTTTTGGCATCAACGAACTTGTATCATTTTCATAGCTGTGGCTTTTGATGATAATTGTCTTTACGGATGAGTAGCAAATATGGCTGTGCACGGTCGAATAGAAAAAGCTCCATATTAATTGATTTTAGTATTTATTTTCGTGTATAACTTCAACAAACCGCACTTTCTGTGCAAAAAGTAATGATAAATGCATTTCTGGCATAAATATACACCTGTATACAGTAGATGATATTTTCAGTTGACCATCCCTTTAATATTCAATGAACTCAAAACAGCGTGAAGAAACTGTATTTCAGCAGGATTATTTCACATAGAATCAAAATTTTTGGCCTTGCCATCACTCTCCTGCATGACTGGGTGATATTAACTTTTCATACTTTGACAATAAAATTGGTAATTCTTGGCTTGTTTTTTGAGTTGTTATGGGAAACTGTCACAAGGTCAATGGTCAAATAGCATGAAATAACACCCAAAGTTATGGTACCGTACATAAATGTTATTGTACTCCACATCCACAGATACAGTAACTTACCGTACAATTATATGGCATAGGTTACACACATAGGTGTGTAAAAAATAATACACAATATACAATATAATACACAATATATTGAACTTCAGAAGCTATGAAAGTTTCTACATTTCATTGATGTATTACAGTGACACCAGTGAACTTCTTTAATTTTATGATGCCTTGACAAGTACGTGATTTCACAAACAGCGATATTGCAGAATTCACAAACAGTAAACAAAAATCTGTATTGGTAATTTGACTACCGGTATGCAGATGATCTGTTTCCATCTCTCTGATTGACTTAGTATGAAGGCGGAGAGTGTCAGCATCTGAAGGGAGTTGAATTCCACTACACTGTATGTGTTTTTTTTCTCAAGAACTCGCAGTCAGACTGATCAGAGTTGTTGGTCGGTTGGAAATTTGCAATGTTTGTGTGGACATGTTATATATTGGGAATTGAAATGGCTACAATTTGGTGTTCAGAGAGACAAATGGAAACAGGCAAACATAGTCATACAAGGTATCGTTGTGGCAATCACACCTGATAGTGATAATGAGTGAGAAATGTGGATGTGAACAGGATTGGAATGATAACATACCGGTATGTATCAGTGGATGCAGAGTACAATAACATTTACGTACAAAGAGGAAAAAGCAGTGAATCAAAAACTTTGATGGGTGTTAAGACTTGCCAACCATCCAATTAAATCTCCTCAGGAGCCATAGAGAGCTTTTTTAGCCAAATCTGATGTGGACAGTGTCTGAGGGGACCTTTTCTTGTAACATTGAAACCATAAAAGCACAGATAATAATGACAAAAAGTGCCTTTTTAACTGTTATTTTGTTCATAAAAAAAGCATCTTACTACAGAAAACCTGAGACACAAAGGAAAATAGTTGCATCAATGAGAAGGAAAGATACTTTGTCACTGTATCAAATATATATTGTGAAATAATAGTGCATGTTGCTTTCTCATACTGAATTCTCATAGAGAGAGAATTTGTCATGCTTTTCATATGAAATGCAGATTTCATAACGGTATACACTTTCACTCAGCAAACATCAAGATATCTCTGACATATATGTCTGATTTATTAAAGTATGGCGCCCGAAGGGCGCTCCGAAAAATATGAAACATCCCGATATCTCTTATGTATATGCCATGTATACTAAAGTCATGCACCTGGAGGGCGTGCTGAAAAATGTCACTCTGATTTATTAAAGTAATGAGCTTGAAGAGCACGCTGAAAAATATTGAACATGCTGATATCTCTGATATATGTATGCTTGATATGTTAAAGTTGGGCGTGCTGAAAAATATGACTGATTATTTAAGTTACGCGCCCGAAGGGCGCGCCGAAAAATACAACTGAATGATGAAATTTGTGGCTGACATTAGCATTTTAGGCAATGATGAGCCTGTGTCAAAATTCAAAAACACACTGACCCCCCTATTGGGCATTTCAAAAACAGGGTGACCGCCCTATCACCAAAGTCAAAAACAGGGTGACCCCCCCCCCCCATGAATCCACCGCCCCCCCACCCCCCAGGCTGAAGAAACTAGCCAGTCACTTAGAATAGGTGAAGAGAATGGGCCAGACATTTACACTATTATATTACTGTCTTTATTTTCTGCAATCCTCCCCTCACCGAGGGAGAGCTGCAGAAAATCATATTGTGAACCACACGATATGTTCCATTAGTAAGCTCGACGTCGTTGTCACGTGATCACCAGAAGTCGCGGACCTGTGGAAGAGACGATTTGAACAGTAAGCGACATTATACACGTCGTCATATTTACGTGTAATACTTTTAGAGTTTCTTGCTGTTTTCCTTTGATTTAGACAAGCAACTTGTAAAATATTTTTGCAACTTAGCAAACATATTTGATATCAGACAGTGTTGTAGAGTTTGCACCAGTACAGGAAGTACTTGCTATGATTTCGAGACATGAACGAAATGTTGTAGTCTCAGTCCATTTTTATGTGACGCGTCGACAAAAATGTTAAACCTAAGGTACCGTTCAGTTTTTACGGCCCGGGGGGGCCGGCAAAATCCAGGGGGGGGTCATCATAATTTTGGAATCCACGAAGGGGGGGTCATCACTTTTTCACTGGTAGGAAAGGGGGGGTCACCACATTTTGAAAAACATAATACCTACAATAAAGTTCACTTTATGCCATGGCCATGATCGACCCTCTTTACCGGCGGGGCGCCTTCGGCGGCCCACGACAATAAATATATACTTTATGTATTACCCATGACCCTCTTAACGGGCAGACGCCTTTGGCGGCCCACTCCAATTAGGTTTACTTCATGCAATGGCCATGATCGACCCTCTTTACACGGCGGGCCGCCTGCGGCGGCCCACTACAATAAATTGACTTTATTGTAATTCCGCATGACCATCTTAACGGCCGGACGCCTTCAGCGGCCATGGTCAGTAAAGTTTACTTCGTGCAATGGCCATGATCGACCCTCTTTTACCAGCGGGCCACCTTTGGTTGCCAACTAGAATAAAGTTGACTTTACGTAATGGCCCATGACCCTCTTAACCGGAGGGCTGCCTTTGGCGAACCACTCAAATAAAGTTTACTTTGTACAATGTCCATGGACATAAGTTGTCCATGGAAATGAAGTTCAAAATTGCCTTACAGTCGTCCTAATTAACAGATGTTTTGCATGGATGTGGCTGAGAAGTTTGTGTACTTTCATCTCTGCTACACGAATAAAGTGCGCCGCGTACCGGAGTTCAAATCCAAACCGTGCCGGTAAATTTGACATATGGGTTTTGGTTATTATTCAGCGGGGGGGGGTCATCAAATTTTTTTCGTCTGACAAAGGGGGGTCATCATTTTTTCGCGAAAAATTCAGGGGGGTCATCATTTTTTTGAACACCGGCGACAAGATTTTCCGGCCCCCCCCCCCAGGCCGTAAAAACTGAACGGTCCCTAAAAAATAATCGAACGATTTACTTCCAGGTTAGAATAAAGTATTATAGCGTAAACCTTCTCATTCCTTCCCAATGATTTCAGAAGTTCAAAGTTGACCAATAGTAATCAACTTGACCGATAGTAACTTGCTAGCAGACGTAGCTCCCCGGGATTCACTAAGCCTGTTTACATTCCCTATCTTGGAGTAACCGGCCTTGTGTTGAGTGATGTATTGTTTTGACAGATGCTAAATTCATTAGCAATGACCGAAGGTTGACGTTGACACAAGTTTCCACTTGAGAGATCATCTCATCCTGTTCTGACAATATTTCCTGTTCTTTAATGTTTTCTGACGTATCTGTAAGATAATTTATGCTGTATGCTAAGCCATTCATTTATTATAATACGTAGATTTGGATTCTACATATTACGTTGTAGAGTTGGGGAGATTTAGAAGTCGAGTCTTCGCCGATACTGTTTTGTATCAAAGATAACAGGTGTTTACATCTGACAAGTTAGCTTCAGTTTATGAAAGATGCTTTCAAAAACTGAAGACAAGTCACTCAACTCACGGACCGCATAAGTAAGAAACGTAACATAGAAATGGAAAACACATGTTACTGAGCACGGATACACACCACTGCGCCACCATCAGGCGTACGCGTGATTTCGTGTAACTGCACCGTGTACAGAACAATTGGTTTCGTGGTGAAGAACCATTTTGCGTCTTGGGCCGCTGGGTACATGGAATGAAGTGGATGGAGGAATACACATGTAAGAATACCATACGTGTATGTTGATATTTTGTTCACTGACAAAATTGCGCTCTTGTCTTTAGATTGTTATCCTGAGCTTTTGATAAACTGGGGACAACTTTCAAAGGAGAACAGATGACTGTGTAAATAGTCAGTGTACACAAGCACTAAATGACAGAACCAGGGATTGGGAAGTGTCTCTTTAATTATAATAAATATTTAATATTTTAAGTTTTAATATCGTGAAACGTAAATTTGAGCTAATGGCATGAAATGCAAACATGTCTGAAGTTATGGAGGTCAAACTTTACTGTCATTAATCAAGCGCATTTATACTAATGATTTTAAGATTAGGCCAAAAAAAAAGCTGTTCAACGGGCGGGATGACTTCAAAGTTGGGTAGATAGGTCGTATTTTTTTTTATTTTTTTTTGGTTTTTCTTAAACAGAACATATAATATAAACACTTTTTGTGTGTTTCATGCTTTTTCTTAGTCACATAACATATACTGGATATGTTGTTTAGTACGTTCATGATTTTTTCAATTTTTTGTTGACATGGGTTGGTTGTCTCAGAACAGCTTCTTTGCCTTCACTTCTACAGGTCAATCTACAGGTGCCGCCAACTGGTAAATTTCATGAATTTCTCAAAATCATCACAAAACCTGTTTTGAAGGCTGATATACCGATTTTTCTTATTTTTGACCCTGACCTAAAACTTGGAGGGGAAAGTGAGAGCTGTTCATAACTGCCCTCCCACTGGTATACAGTGAAAATGTGCCTTCCCACTGAATTTTGATGCCCACTGCCCTCCGGTATCTACAGTCTGCCCGCTCCCCACTCCCCACAACAATTCAAGCTCCCCACTGCCCTCTCCCTACTACTGAAATTCCCCATTGCCAACTAGATGCCCACTATGCAACCCAGATCAACACAAAACCATGCAAGCAGTTAGCAGTATACCTTGGAACATTGCTCCCCTCTAAGTTAGGTTCTATTAAGCACGCCGCTTTCCCCTCTACGTATTTTCCGGTGCCCACTGTCAAAAATTTTCTCCCCGCCTGCTGAAAGTAATGAAATTTCTTCCCGCCCACAGTAAATATCGATATTTTCTCCCCGCCCGCTGATTAGTTTTGAAATCTGCCTGCCCGCTGAAAAACTTAGCACGAACACCTTTTTGCTTCATTGGCGGCACCTGAATCTAACGGAGCTAATTTCTGTGTTGGTGTCACCAGCCATATGAGCACGGTGCATTCCAACCAAAACTCGCGACTCAGAAACTGACGGGTCAGCCCCGGGGATGTCCGGGGTGACATCGTCGAGCGAGGGAGCGAAATTAGACCATTCGTCCTGTGTCCAAGTCAAACAAATGTCACAAGGTTGACTCCTTGTGCATTCTCGACAACGGAAACACAAATCATGTCCGTCCTGCAGTGAGAACTGCTGCTTACAATCACACATTCGATAGGAGAAAGCCATGACGAAAATCGGAACGAGTGATGACTCAAAGAACAATAAAGAATTTTCAAGGAACACTGAAAATAGGAACACTAGAAAATATAGACTGTACAACCACTCGGACGTGAAATAAACGCCGGTGAAACAATACAGTACAGAGTGTCTAAGCTATACGGAACACCGTGTGGCGTAATAGTTTATTTTCCACGGCGTATTAACCCTGCCCTTCACCTTGACCAAATGTTTGTGATGCGCTTCCACCTTTACTCTTCAAATCATAGCCTGTATTAATCTCACTCAAGTCAATGTCATCGAAAATGTGAAGGTCATTCATCTTACAGACAGATGTTCACTGAATAACATCTCCGCGTTTCTTCAGATTCGTAAAGATTTTGGGAAAAAAAAGAAAAATGTGGAGTAGTCCAAATATGGGTCGGTCGGGCCCGTTGAACAGATAATTTTTTTTTCCTCGCCTTAATTGGTGTAAGGTATTGTTATCTCATGTGTCCTTCACCTTTATAAATTGAAAACGATCGTGTTTTCTCAGGAGTATCAGGTGCCGCCAACTAAGCTGTTCGTGCAAAAAGGTGTTCGTGCGCAGTTTTTCAGCGGGAGTATGCAGCGACACTGACGCCCTGGCCTACTTTCAGTCCCTTTTGGTCCCGTCGACTGAACTGTGCAGAATTTCCGCGGCTAGAGATTGAGGAGACAATGTGGTAATGTGCTTTAGAGTGTTGTGTGCATAGAGGCTATTAGAACTTGAGAGACCGTAGTCGTAGTTCGTGGATTCCTGAGCAAATATTCCCAAGAAAGGTCTTCCTTTTGCGTATAGTTCGATGAAGATGGGCCGTAGCTCTTCATCTGACCGTTTTCAAGTCCACGTTAGCTGTGATGGGTAGCCGTTGAATCGAACAAGGCTTTACTAACTGAACTCTTCGGTGTCATTCAACCCCGTCGCTGCAGTTACGATCAGCAGAATATTGGCTATCAATATATCAAGATAACTGTTTAAAGGAAATTCGTTGATACATTTGCAATCAAATACACTGCAGCGAGCTTAATTCCGGGACTCTGTTTTGGATATCAATAAGTTACTTACTGTGTTCATAGCCTCCCTCCCTCTCTCTCTCTCTCTCTCTCTCTCTCTCTCTCTCTCTCTCTCTCTCTCTCTCTCTCTCTCTCTCTCTCTCTCTCTGCATGTTGTGTGTATAGTATTAGAATAATCAATACGATCCGGTTCAGTCTTTAAAAAACAGGAAGTGTTTAATATTAATTTAATAAATCTTGCAATCATATCATTTTTACGATACGTTTTATGCGTTCCTTCGGCTCACTTCTTCAGAAGTAAAAGAATACTGTCGCCTCTCCTTTTTGTGATTTTAATCTTTAGTTATATAACTTTGATGGACAAGTTTTGCACATCATCGATTACATCTTACCGTAGCCGAGAGTTCTTCCTCCTTCGATTTGCAATCTCGATAACTTTCTTTTTTTAATTTTTCAATCTCACAATTTAATCGCTTTTTTTGATGGTTGCCCTGTCAACCTCAAAGAAGTATTGATCTTATGGATAAAATCTAACAATTCAGGCAGCTTCCAAAACTTCGCTTCTTTCGAAAACCGTGACTGAAATCATTTTCCAAGTACCTGTTGTTCATAGCGAAAACTACTTGCTTTCGATAATAAGCTGCAGTGGAGCTGCGTTTCAGTCGTAATGCAGTATTTACCTGTCGCAGTTGAAGCTCAAGAAAGTCAGGCTACCACAACCATGATGGATCTCGAAGGAATTTTAAGAAATTTAAGAAATAAATTAAAAAAAATTATATCTTGAAGTGGGAAGGGGTGAATCAACCTTCTTTATATGCTTAATGCCATAAGCTTTAAAAAGCTGAGAGTTGCATGAAATCGATCATTCTCTGAGGTTCTTCGCTTCTTGATTAAGTTACAAACCAGGACCGCAAATAAATCGTGACGTCAGACCCTCAAACATCACAACTGTAATCATCCAAGCGATTTTCAAGGAAAATCTCCATGAATGTATTGTTCTCATTGTCTCAGAAATTGGCAGTTTCGCTCGTCAAGGTCCGTAACATGAAACATAGGGCCAAAGTCCCTGAAGCTACTATAGACATGGATACAAAATTAAGTATTTCCTGACTGTATGAAATTATCTCACTAAGGTCATCCTAGGGACATGTAAACCAAATATTAAAGCTGTCTGACCAGCGGTTTTGAAAAAACAAGCGACTCAACAGTTGACAGAGCTCTGCTGTGTTATGTAGAGAATAACCTTTTGTGACACATGTATTGATGAAGGTGGATATCTTTGATAGCTCATTTCAGGATGGCCTGACCAAAAATGGAAAAAAATTCCGTAAAAATACAGATTTGCATATTTCATCAGACTATATTTAGTCTATAATAGCAAATAAACGAGAGTTAATTACATTCTAATTAAAGTAAACAAGACTTGCTTAAATCAAGATTTACGTCATAAAAAACAGCATATCTGTCAGGTTATAAAGAATCTTGAGCTGCTTATCTTTTAATATCAGTAGTTTCATCCTATTAGCCAAGCACATGTTAACTTTCAAATTAAGTAACATTGTAAGTAAGTTCTGTTGAATAAGTTTAGACTGTACGTACTCAGAGAAAGCACACTAAAGAGACAAATGTTTGAAACTTAAGAAGTTCAAGGTCATCAAAAGCATTATAAGGAATCATGTTACACTTTCATTGCACTGTTTACACAGATTGCATAATTGCTATAAATAGCACATGAGGAATCTTACAGCCCAGCTTTACCATAAAAACCCTATCACTTTGACCATTCTTTAAATTGACCACTCTATTTTTTTCCTCCAAAAGTAATCTTATTTTATCCTTACCAAGTCAACCATAAAATTAGAACTTTCTCTATCTCTATTTGTTTGACCACCCTATCATGACAAACTATTATGAGCAATTTCTTTTAGATAACATAAATGGTGGTTCAGAATATATCAAAGTTGGGATTCAGGAAAGTTGCCTTTACATGTTTTAATCCTCAATTCACTATGAACTGTCAAAAAAAGTTTAACTTTCTGATAATTCCACTCTAAAATTATTTTGGCTTTGATGATTTCCTAATTAATTCAATTATTTAAAAACATATTAATTATTTTTTCTGGGTGAATTGATAGGGTTTTTACAGTACAAGAATTACATACAATGTAAGTCAAACTTTGACCAAAAATGACAAAAAAATTCCTTAAAAATACACATTTGCATATTTCATCACAATTTGAACAAATCTAAGTTGGGTTATCCCTAGGGGACCTGTATACCAAATAACAAAGCTGTCTGACCGGCGGTTATGAAGAAGAAGATTTTTTACCAAAAACACCTTTTTGGCATTAATTTGCCTATTTTCAACAATATCAAAAAATAAAAAAAAAAAGTTTCTCAAAATCATATTAATCATCTACACAACAAATATCAAATCAGTAAGTACTGCGGTTCTCAAGATATTTGAGTGGACGGACGCCTCACAAACGGACATACATACATACATACATACATACATACATACATACATACATACATACATACATACAGACTGACGACGGACGCCGGACGGATACCCATCCCAATAGCTTCTATAGACTATAGTCTATAGTAGCTAAAAAACGAATAACCCTTTTATGATTGTGTTCCTCCAAAATAAGGACATATCGTCAAAGTTGCAATCTCCGAGATGTGCTCTCTTATGTAAAGGTAGCTTTTTTTACTTCAATTTTTAAATGAAGGAGTATAACATTGTCTAATATTTCAAAGCTTTACCAAAAACGTCATCTTTGTTCGTTTGACATCTTTAATTTTTGAAAAATTTAGCATTACATTGACAATGGCGCTCGCGCGGTGTCAACATCGCTCCGTCCGTGCTCTACTAACTAAATAGATCCATCCAAAATCACTACCGAGACCCGTTTTAGCAAGGAGAACGAAGTGGCAGAGTTTACGCTGCAGTGACTGGTTACTGTGGTAAGCATTCGTGTCGTTAGAAGTGCGATTTTGGGATTTTTCCCGACGTGGCCGTGACTCGAAGTGGTAGTGTTTATTCTTCATTGATTATAATCATGTCGTTGACTCGGACATGCGATGACTGCAAAGTAACATCCATACTGCAGTGTTAATAGGTCTGCTCAACGTGACTTCATACTAGGCCCAAAAACGGTTTGGTTACTTTGCAAGCGTTTCGCAAAGCAGCATTGAAAACCAATCCGATAATGATGATGGGTGTATGCATTGACGCTGGTGTATACAGTGACGCTGGGGTTAATGGAGAGACGAGAGGAATCTCTTCAAGTATTATATTAGCGAATTCTAGAGTGCCTTATCATCCAGAGTGATGTTGTCATAAATGAGCTTCTGTGTTTTATGGTGTGTAAGATGGACATCATGCCGATGGAGTCTCTGTTGAAAGTGTGTGTTGACTTTTATAATGAAAATGACGTCGAGTCTGCAATGAAATTGCTATTCGACCTTTGTCCTTGCCACCGACACTAGGTATAAACGTCGGCAAGGCCATGAACAACGTGCAGGATATGTATAATTTATTGCAACAGTTAGAAGAAGAAGAAGAGATGCCCAATTTTGTTGCAAAGGATTTATCGAAACTTCCTCCTGTTGATATCACACGCATTGATGTCACTGGTTTGCTGACGGAAATTCGGGCATTACGTAATGAGGTAAACTCCATCCTGTCTGTCCATATGAAACAATATTCACAAATTCAAAAAGTTGATGACTCTGTAATGGGGTTGGTCGAAGATGTACATGTTACCGCACCTTGAAGGTGATAATTACAAGACGGGAGGTGTGAAAAGTAGACACATTATTGACAACGGCGTTAATGATCCTGCCACCACTCCTAACAATGCAGTGGGACATACTTGTGTCAAGGCGCTCTACTCAAAGATGTTGGTCGCATCAGTATCCGAGACCCGACAGAAATCGCTCAGCAATCCGCCTGATGCCGGTGACGACGGATTTGTTCTTGTTCAAGGCCGGAAAAAGAAGCGAAGCGCCCGTAATAGGAGCATGGCAGAATGCGACTAGTGGTATTCAAGGCGTTCGACCACATCGTTCTACGAAAATATTCGTTTCACTTTTTCAACTATCAACTTCGCTAGAAGATGTTGAGCGTTATACTGCTGTTAAATTTGGTGAACAAGTTAAATGTGCGAGATTGGAAACCAGATATGACACGTATGCGTCATACGTGGTTGAATTGTCAAGTGTTGACCTGGTTACTCGAAATTTCAGAGTTTCCGATGAAGTTTCTCCGACCCCCCGGCCGTAAATAATGACGACTCCCTTACACTTCCAAGGTGACCAGCTCCAGTTTCTGAACATATCGAAACCATGTCAACTTCCAAGCCAATTTTACCGAGGATTCTGCAAAGTGAAAGCATAAAATTACTAGATTTAGCAAATATTGCCATTGCTAGAGATTTACCAGTGACAATTAAATCTTGTGACAAAACTGTAGCCATAGAGTTCATCGAAGGATGCATTTTTAAAACCTTGAATGAGTTTCAACGTTTATTAATCTCATCTATTTTCATAGAATTTACTTAGGTCGTTCAAATTTTCTATGGGAAGAGTTGTATGCTAGGTTTTAGTTTTACGCCATCATCTGTTAAAATGGCAAATTTTGCATCTTTCTATGTGCCATGATGGATTTCCCTGTCGCAGCCTTACTGGTTCAAGCACTGTTTGTGGGCATGGTCTCACCAGTGAGACTGCTAACTGCTCATCAGATAATAAAGCAGTTTCCAGCAGACGGCTTGCTGAGTCCAGCGTTGTTTTAGTCTGTTAGATGTTGCCGCTAACCTAATCCAGTAATCATGGCTGCATTCACAAATAATGGTGAGATGACTGGAGAAACCGCGATTGAAATCATATTTCTTTCAGACCCCCCCCCCCAAAACCTTCAAATCCTTCCGTCTAGAGTCCCCCCTAAACTATTATATAGCCGCACATTTATAAGGGACGTTCACGCATGGAAAAAATAATAAACATGTATTGTGCAGTTCTGCTCGGAGATTTTCGACACTATATTTGACGCAGACATATATATTTTTAGTGGTTATAGAAATGTTGCCAGCAGTTTGTAGAGCCATATTCCTAAGGCAAGTTCTTTAATTGATTCATTTTTAAATGCATTTTATTAGTGGACTTTTTGGATTTATCGATCTAAGCCGACTCGAGTTAATTCAACATCTGGTCGGGTCAATAGAACCCGCTGAAGAGCAACCAAATTGTCGGGCGATCATGAGAGAGTATGAAAATTTTGAATCCATGTCTACACTTTGCCAAATAGTGAAAAAGTAAGCATGGTGACCTACCGGAGAAATATTTTTTTTTATAAAAAGTACAAGACACATGACCTAGATGTTACTTATAAACGTTTCATAGAATTTACAATACTGGATATCAAGTTCCATAAAATAAAACTTTTATCTCTGAAACTTTGGGTGTGCTAATAGCAAAATTTGGTGAAAAACAAGAATTCACACATTTTATTCACACATTGGATCATTTAAATAGAATGTTTGTTTTTCAAAATTTTACTTAATTGTGACTCTTGTAAGGTGAGAATATGAACATTTCTTTCACTGCATTAAATTGAAAGGAATGGTTTAATATATTGATTTTAAGTGATTTTAAGTGATTTTAGTGAAAAACTGTAATTTTCCATCGTATATTATTTGTAGGAAATCAAGCATAGTAAGCCCATAGTTTTTTTTCATATTTAGTTATTCTTATATGCCTTAATTCACATCCCTAACGTAAAAGTAGAACAATAGCTACATTTTTTTCTGATCATACGCTTTTAAGCAAGCAATTACAACATAAAATTTTGACACTTTTCAGTATGTTTGCTTTTTTTTATTTTGACTCAAACCTCATGTTGAACTGTACAGAGTCAGCCTATCGATGTACACTTAGATTGCTTTCAGTTTCAAATACATGGAAATGTCAATATACCATAAGACTGATACATATAAATACTTAGGCCGTGTAAATAAGTTTATAAGGCATTGAAACATTATTATAAAACTTAACTACCAAAAAAATGATGTTGATACACAATACAAGTATTTTTGTTCAGTTTATACGACTGCGTTCTTGTTCTACTCCCTACAGCATGTTGAACTGTCTCTACGGTGATACCGCTATTCACATGATGTTACGTACACCACGTGTCATTGGTCTGGGAAAGTCCATTATTGTATTGGACAGTGTATAAACAGGCCTCCATCCTTTGAAGTTCCTTTTCAAAACGTTGTATTCGGATTATCGTTTGATCATGAAACTGTTTTACTACAATTAGTTAAGATTTTAGATATCAATTTTCAATGTATGTTGGCTAATCCAATTCTAACACTCTTATATGCTTTGTTACTAAGTTGTGAATATCTAAAACGTATTTATTTCAACTTTTAGAAGCAGGACTATATCTGTAGACTACGGTTTGAATAAACTGAGACTGTAAACCGCACGATATATTTCTGTTATGGTAATCCAAATATTATACCAATCACATGTCCACTTTAAACTTGTGCCTGGAAAATGAAAGACTTAAACGTTTGCCCAAACTTTCTCTGGGAATATTTCAATCATCCACTTTCAAACTCAAGAATAAAAACCGGGGGTCACCGTGCAAATTTTGGTACTAGAGAGCCAAATTACCCAAGATTTACCTATATTTGAAATTCAAAAATGTCCACCATCCCGTGTTAACTCTACATGCATTAAGAAAAGTAAAATTTTCGATTTTCGGAAAAGTAAGATGGTGAAAAACTTTTTTACACCAAGAACTTTAAAATGAACCCCCACAAGCGGTAGATCTGAAAAGAATTGCAAATGCATGAGAGTCCGAATATCTGTCCCCGACTCGGAGACGCACTCTTCCATATTGTGTCTTTCTTTCTTCATGAGGGCAATTTACTAGAATGTGTACAAAGTCGCACCTATAACCAGATATGAACTGAAAATGCTCACGTGTTTCATTATATATTGCATTTATGTGCAAGTTTGAACCTTTGCTACATGCTTTGCTACATTTAAAGTGTTATGATCAACACAATGAATTTCACCACAGATCAATTCTAAAGGTCATTAAGTATTCAAATATGTAATTAGCTGAAATAAAAATAATTAATTTCTTTGAGTACTGTCATTGTATCACAATATAGCATGTGTAATTACCTTTGGTCAAGTCCTTCAAGCTCTATATGCCAAACCGTGAAAGCTTGTTAGCTATTATGCAAATTACGAATTAGCTGACATGAAAATGCAAAATGACTTTCAATACTGTTATAACCTGGTATAATGATCAATGTACACAGCATGTTTCGCCAAATTTTATCAAGTAAATGCCAGTATATATCCCTAATTTGGAAGGTTCATTAAATATGCATATTGGGAATTGGCTGAAAAAAATGTCAAATGACTTTCAATAATCTTGTATCATAGTATCTTTAATGTACATAGCAAGTTTTGCCAACTTTGGTCAAGTCAAAACAGATAAATATCGCTAATAAATGCGGGATATCGGACCGCAGGCGGGCGAAGATTGCATTATAAGCGCGCCAACCCAAACTCACTGCATGGACATCACATTTACGAAATCGAAGTCCAAAGTCAACTACGTCATTGTTAGAATAAGAGAGGTTTTCCATCACACGGGAGCATACCACCACAAATTTTGCACAGATGGCGTTGCACTGGCATTGAAAAAGGGTGCATGGGAGCATGGGAACGCGGGCAGTTTCCCTCGCTATGGGTAGGAAATGCATTGAGCAAGACACACTTCCGGTTCGCAAAAAAACGAGGATCCCATTTACGGGGCGCTCAAATATAACTATTTGCTGTGATACATAGCAGAGGCGTATATGTTTGTGATGCTGAGAATAACATCAGTAAATAAATGACGGGTTTTAAAAGTTGACGTTTTTTGCGATGAAACAGACTTCTGAAGGTAGCTCGCTTGGGGAACACGTCATCCCGGCCGCTGTCCGCTTTGACCCCAGTAATTCACACTGGTTTTGGTCGGCCCCAGGTACCCAAGTCACTTCGACCCCGTCACACTTTTGCCTACATGTCCACGGAGACGATTCAACATGTTCCACAACAAAGCCAAGACAAAAATTGAAAATATCAATAAAATGGCTTCACAAAGGCTGAAACACACGATACTCGATGAAGTATGAAGTTTATGAAATGAAATCAAAATTGACAACACAAGTGTTTGTCTCGGGTAATACCACTTGACAGTTGAACAATTCTACAGACTGTTTTTTCCATACAGTGCAGTATTTGTCAGTGACAAATTAATCTTTGCAATACATTTTTTTGCGATGAGCTGGAAATTTGATTAATATCGAGTTAATGTACATAAATATTCCGTTATTTACTGGGACACGTTTATTTTCTCGATCCGCTATCTGCGGACTACGTGCTGAAGTACATTGACTGTTCATGTCAACGATCGTTTCTCCCTCTGCAGAGTTTCTGTATCCCGTTCAACAACGCTGTACCTCGATCACACGATAGTGACGCTATGTAGCTGTGCAGTATTGAAACTTATCATAAAATGGCCACCTCGTCTAACAGTAACACGTATTGTCGGGATTATCGTACGGAAAAAAGACTGCTAAAGTAAGACTTATGAATCTTCATCAGAATTGAACACATCATGATTGTACACGAGTATCAACCGTGAATGCACGTTGAGCTCGGCAGTTACACAAGCATGGTACGCTACATGCATAGCCTACGAGTATGGCGAAAGTGTCCGGCTTTGGCTACGCCGCCTACCGGAGGTGGGAGGCGGCGTAGCCAAAGCCGGACACTCTCGTCATACTCGTAGGGCTAGCTACATGCACTGCCGCGATGCCGATCGTATGCATTCCAAGGCCTATCCCGGAATTTGTTTCACAAACAACCTCAAAGGAGAGCAAACATACTTCTATGGACAATGACGAACACGTTTCTTGGCGAAGCAAAATCAAAACAGTGCAGAAGTACATGAAGTAGGTCATGGCCTTGGACTCTGTGCACGAACCTGATTGGACACTTCAATACCTTTGACCCAAAGTTATTATTCATCAGCACTTCCATGCCATGAGGCAAGGTAGAGAACGTATGTACTCATTCTGGCGATCGAGCAGCGAGGGAAACAATCAATTACCAAGGATAAAGCTAATTTGCTAAACGATATTTTATCTTGAATAGTGAGTTGAATGAGTATATTTTAATGTTCAATACGAGGTTGAAACACGGAGGGACCGTGGTTGAAACCAGAGCTATCCAGCTGTTAGCCCTGCGTACGATGCTGTGTGTTCCGCTACAGCTAATAGCCCCGCTCACCACAGCCCTGCAAAGACCCGTACGTAGAGTTGGTGACTTCAAATCCATTTTTGGACTTGACGTAAAAAGCCAAATTACTGCCGAAATTCAGCGTTCTTGGGCCCAAGTCGTATCCCTGCCTACCTCAGCTACTCGATCGCTTCCAAAAATGCCAGTCTTTTATTCTTTTTTCGTAAATAACCGTCGATGTCGGCAACTCTCTCGCTAGCCCTGCGTACGTACGCAGTGTACGCTGTGTGTTAGGAACGCACACAGGAAATGCACAGCGTACAGTGCGTACGTACGCAAGGCTAGCGAGAGAGTTGCCGACATCGACGGTTATTTACGAAAAAGAATAAAAGACTGGCATTTTTGAAAGCGATCGAGTAGCTGAGGTAGGCAGGGATACGACTTGGGCCAAGAACGCTGAATTTCGGCAGTAATTTGGCTTTTTACGTCAAGTCCAAAAATGGATTTGAAGTCACCAACTCTACGTACGGGTCTTTGCAGGGCTGTGGTGAGCGGGGCTATTAGCTGTAGCGGAACACACAGCATCGTACGCAGGGCTATCCAGCTGTAGCCAACCTGGACAAGCACATTTCACAGCGCCCTCAAACAGTCGATTGTTTTCACTTGTCATACGCGGCGTAACAGAAAAATTAAAACTTTCATAACTTCATTAATATTCAAGCCACGCCCACCAAAACCTTTTCAGTTCTAGCCATTTGAATTCTGAAGATGTCTACCAAATTTGACTGAAATACGTTCAGCCGTTTTTGAGAAAATGGACCAACAGACAGACAGACAGACAGACAGACATCGCTGCGACATATGCCCACGTGTTCACACGTGAGCAAAAAACAAACCTTTTTCCGCTTTACTGTTCCTCGATATCATCTTAGTACTTTAACGATCGCCGATGAAAATCCAGCAGGAAGCAATCCAAAGAATGATGCCAGACAAGTTCATTGTGAAACTTGTGACGATGAGTACTTTGATGTATTTCTTCATTACTTGTATTTATGCCATGCTGATATTTAATTAAAAAAATACTCTTTAGTAAAGTTTTACCGCTGAACAACAACAACAAGAATACATTTAAACGCCAATTCAGCCAAAGAGAGATACACAATACACGAGCACGGAAACTTTAATGAGACTATAATTTCGCGACTCACAGTGTGTAAACTGACACAGGTTACCGGACTTTGTAATTTTCCAGTACCACAACAACAACCACCGCCAGCATATACATGTAATACTATAATTTGAATGAAATATGTAGTTGATAACACGTTGAAGAATGTGTTGGTTTTGCCATACCCAGATTCTGATGAAATTAGCAATATTAATTAAAATTGCCAGGTGTGTAAAATAGTCTGCATTGGAAATGTATCTATACTTGTTCAAAACGACACGTAAGGAGAAATCCTTAGCATCCGCCAAGTTTCCCTCATAACTGATAGTCAAGTATTTCCCTCCTGGAGATCTTCCCCTTCAAGTGAAGTCACTTTATGATTACCAAGAGGAAATGGTGTACGAGAACATTTAAGAAATATCTACCGACACCACGTGTTCTCATACTTTCAGGTTGTCCTCCAAACCGAGATGATATAGCAAGTTATTCCCCATACAGATGTCCGACTTCACACAGAAATCAATGATACACGTCGGGGGTAGAAATCCATGCTGTTTCGTAGTGGTAGGTCAACGCAAAGTGATGTGTTGGTCGAGCACTCGTCGATTATTTCTCGCTTACTTGTAAAGAATTTAGCAGAAAGCACTATAATCTTTCCATTTATTATATCCATTTATTAAATGCTCGCAATTTTCAGTGAAACAATTCAAACCGACCGATACGAAACAGCAAACTTGCCTTTATCAATATGATGGACGATATATTAAACTTAGAACACGGTTTCAATAAGACCTTTCGCCTTGCCACAGATTTGATCCATTTCAAAATTTTAGGAATTCCTTGATCAGTGTTACGGTTTCATTGTGTATCGCAGTGTAGTCTAACAAACACAGATTCGGATCATGGAGGGACGTGGACCGCTGCATTGATTACAGTACAATAATACATTGCGACGTAATCAGTCACATGACTACCACACCAAGAAGACAGATAGGATTAGCGAAACCAAAGTAGTTTTTTCCTATCGTCGCTGTTTAGCCGACTCCAATATGGACATACGGACAAATATTGGTGAGTTCGTACATAACATTTCAAACTTTAGCTCAACAAATTTACGCAGCGTTACAATTACGCGAGTTTAACTCAAACCCGCCGAGGATAATTTGTTCTGAGTTTACCGAATGCACTGTAGATCAAATTTGAAAAGTTTAGAATGTATGCAATGCAAACTTGAATTGCTAATCATGTTACCTTTATTCTTGACGACAATCTTTTGACTCACAACCTCATATCCTTTAGACAGAGCAGATATGTTTGCTTTTTGGTAGCTAAAGGTGTTCCCTGCTTGAACCACAGAAAGTAAATCGGTGTCCGGTTTGTGGTATGTGTCTGTTTAAGTCAGTCTTGTTTACACTTAAAAAACGTATCTGATGTAGCAGCAGTCTGTTGTAATGTAATGTTTATCCATTTGTTCATATCAACACAGGGTTCATCGGAGTCAATGTCATACTGCTTCTCGTGAGATGTCAAGTTGGTAAGTGTTCATGGTAGGGACGTTCTGAGTTTCAATCCCCAATCGATCGCGAAGTGACTTGAATGCAAGTCAGATGGACGATTATTGCAGAGTATTATACATTCCATGTAATTATTAGCAGCATGTGTTGATAAGAAACTTTACTTGAGAAGAGAACTGGAAGACAATTATCAGCTATATTCTGCGTTAGATTTGAATTTATCAAATGACTTTAGAGTTTAAATACTATCTTGGCTTGATACTTAAGAAACTCGATCGGGACTACAAGTTTTCAGTTTAAATTCAAACGATTTACTTTAAATTTGTCGACATTTTAGATGGAATACGCACTTCATAGGTGATATCTAGCATTTTTTACCAGAATATTTTCTTCAACAAATCATTTGTAGAAGAATTTTCTCCGTTGTTTGAAATTCTTGTATAAAATACAGGACATGCTCAGAGAGATTCCAGCAGAGTCGACGAACAAAATTATTGATTTTTCCAGCCACATATCGATCATAGGGTTCGAACTTAGAGGAACCTTTTGTTTCTTGTGCTGGAGACAAAAGGCAATGTCAAATCAATAGCACGTCATAAATTATGCAAACTATTGAAAAGTTTCCTACCAAAACATCGCCATTTTACATGTTAGCTTTACAGTGAGTTTTTTAAAGTTATTTCTACCGCTCTGCATTTCCGTTCTAATGTTTGTTATTTCTGTTACAATAGTTAAATACACAAATGATGTAAGTTGACATTTAGTAATCCTTACGTGTCGACTATCGACACACAAATTGCAAATCTTACTGTATTAAGTGACTACTTGTTAATCACACTGACATCACATCGACTATATGTAATATTATTAATTTGTGCGAAGATGCTCACACAAGTTGCAAAAAAGACTGGAGCGAGTATGATAACTACTGCTACTACTTGAATACCGGATCTTACACATGGGAAGACGCTCGTACTTGGTGCCGTAACGCGGTGAATGGTGGTGATCTCGTTAGTATTCTCAGTAGCGGAGAAAATACACACGTGGACAACATGATTAGTTCAAGCATCCACATAGGTTAGTCCATAATCTCAATTAATCCTATGGGTTCATAATCATGTCAAGAAATGTTGTCGAGCATTTTGCATATATTTTAACCTTTAAATAGTTGCTCTCAGAACATCTACTTTACAGTGCATTGCGTAACACCAGTATAATAAGAAAGTATATCTTTATGGTTTTGAAATTTACCACTCCAAAATAATGTCTCGTAAATATATTAAGTTAATGTATTTGAAATTTCGACTCAAAAATAATTACCATATCTGGTAAATATTTCATGGTCAAAACGGTCTATTTGCAACACAACGGTAAAGCTTGATTGATTGAACGCCTTGTACTCATCTTTTATATAGCTTGATTCCAAGTATCTGAAACAACCAGTATAAATAAAACGTTTTTGTAATTGTTCAAAGTTTAAACAATGGTTCTGTCAATTAGAATCTTTCTTATCTTTTACAAAAGTTGAGGGGTACTATGTGATATTTCGTTGGCTAGACACGTATAGGTTGGCCGAACAACTTAATGCAACAGCTGTGTTGTTGATTGCATACGAGACGAAAATTGTGTATAGGTTAAATTAAATATTTCATTTGCGACAAGTCCAGATCGTTATGATTATAATCATGAGGTCATAATGTCAAAAATTTCCATGACTGACACGTAAGATGATAAAGGAATTTATGTGATTTTAAATGTTCAGTTTGAAGTTTTTGTTTTCTTAAAAGTTTGCTCATCATTCGCTCGTCTTGGACTAAATTGAACATTTACATGTCAATACGCTGATTGTGTTTCTTGCAGGATTCAATGACCTCTCGCTTGAGGGTGACTGGCAGTGGAGCGATGGCAGGTCTGTGACCTACACCAATTGGAATGGCAATGAACCAAGTGGTAATAGTGGGCTAGGAAACTGTGCTGGCATGTATACATCTGGGACATGGGACGATTACGCTTGCTCCGGTTCCAGGCCATTCGTCTGTAAAGGTATGTTTCATTGCAGTGTGTACAGTTAACTGTAAGACGACTACAACTAATTGAGCTGATTTAAACGAAAACCTCTTGCACTAACAACGACTGCAACAAAACAATGTTATTTCGTAGTCCATGTGAATATTAAATCCATGAAACGATTTTGTTTTCATTTTTACGACCCGGAAATGATTCATCTACTATATATTTTATTCTTCATTGTAATGCTATTTTGTTTGTTTGTTGTTTCTCTCTTTTTGTTTGGTGTAGTCGCCAAGGAATGGACGTCCGTACAGACTGGATGTCAATGCTATTTTGACACTACCCGTTACGACTGTGCATGTTGTCGTGACGGTGGTTGTAATTGTGGTATATCATACCCACACCAATGTGTCGAATGCGGTGACGCCAATGCTTGTGGTCAAGATTACTCAGGGCCATTTGATCGTAAGTATACCTATCTTGAGCGCCAACATTTCTATGGTAATTTGAGGGCTGAATTGGTGGTTTGCTTGCCTCACTACATGCCTAACCATCAATTACCATAGACTACAAACTACTACTATGATAATGATGGTGGTTTAGGTGTAATTGTCCATGATGATGATGATGATGATGATGATGATGATGATGATGATAATGATGATGGATGTTTATCATAATTTTGCAGAATGGAAAGTGGTATTTAAAGCAGTATCAAGTCTTGGTAGTTTGAACGTCTACAATTTATGGACAGGATCGAGTACGTACAATGACGGTGATACGTACGCACCGTATATCTCATATACATCAGATCATTATAAAAGTTCTGAAGCAAATAGCTGGGATACAAGCAGTATCGGACAGGTACAGTGAACACTTTGATTTATAGTCACCTCAGTTCTTCTCAGGTTCCAAGAACATTGTGTTTTTGTTTCATATAAGGTGTGTTGTGTGGTGCAAAATTCTCTCAGTAGTTTGTCCTTTCCTCAGGTTTAGTCCAAATGCCAGATATTCCCATGGATACTGAATGACGCAATGATATGCACATAAACCCTAAACATTACTTCATTCAGTTGTTACCAATCAATGACAAAACACTTCTTGTAGATGAATCCTTCTTTTCACTTTTTTCATCACATGAAAACATTAGGAAAGAAAGGACACCCCTTTCTACGGAAAGTTTGTGTAGGGACATGACACTCTTAGACGTTACAAACTTGTATAGACTTTTGAAAATTCCATTACAATTTCAAATAATTGTTGGAAAATATCGTAAATCGGTGGCTAGGGTACCACATTCACACTCATATCTGGAGTTTTGACATTGAGCAAGGCAGTCATAGCAAATTGGATACATAATCCTGTAAAGGGAATTTAACTTACTATGGGGATGGATTATGTTTTTAATATTTTCCCAATTGTTCGTCAGAGTCAAATTCTACACAACATATCTTTGGTTGGAGGGCAGCCACAATTTCACCGTACTCAACCCAAGTAATTAAACAGGATAATACGCTACAGTTTACAATGAACAAAGGTACCAGTCCTCTATATGGAGTATATATTAATATGAGGCATATTATGTGGACTGCAATACACTTCTTATTCTAAAGTGAAGAAATACATTTCTTTCATAACTTATTTTTGTGCAGATGTTCTGACTTAAGCAGTGTATAGGCAGTGAACATTTATGTCATACTTTTCACGCATAATAAAATAGTCTAAAAGATGATTTAAAAACATCATTATAACTATCTCCATCACTGCAGGTTAAATTAGCATTCTTCGATGGTGGAGTTGAAATGGTTGGCGTGGTCTTTGACGTCTCCGGTACGAGTAGAACAAGCTGGTTTTCATCTTCCTATCTGACGTATGCACCATATACTGATATCTACACGGCAGGGTATAACTACTTTTCAATGTCTGGGTAAGTGTCGATTGTCACGATTCCCACCAACAAATGTCATCAAAATCACATTCTCCGATCTATGAGAGTTGATAGAAATTGATCGATAAGATTTCAACTTTTACAATTGCAGCTGTTGCGTGGACAAATTACCACACATCAAGAAGAAATTTGAAACAGGGTTTTTGCCTTGCGATGACAAACCGAAGACTACGATCTTTGAATCTTCTCATCCAAACACACTACAGTGATATGGTACTTTGTGGTCACACGGGGTAACGTCTACCCTTTAATTGGTGACTTGTATATGTATTCTTTCACCAAGTTTATTATAAAATGTGTTCTTCTGTTGTTGACAATTATCGCTCTGTTTGTGGTTGAAAATACTTAACCGCAAAAGTAGTGTGCCCATTCTGAGATTCCTGTAAATATTACATTTTCAAACTTTTAATCAACTATGTCCGACTAAATGTACATTATTTGACCTGAATTTTTGTTTGCTTTTCAGTCACGACAACGGAAACATCCTTAGGCATTTTTTCCTCTCCAGTTACTACAGCGGTTGTAATGGAGATGCCGGATGGATCGTTGTTTCAGATCCGCCTCATGGAGGTGGATGTGATTGGGATAATGCCGTGACTAGACCAGCATTTCTGTACAGCACAGCAACCACACGCCAAGCATTCGCTTCTGGTGATTACCATTATCATAACATTCATCATTATAGTACTAATGCTTATGTTGTTGTTATTTTCGTTGTCGTTGTTGCTGTTCTTGTTACGATCTCGATTCGTTTGATGGCAATAACAATACACGTTACATATATACAGTCAATTAGTCCGCTTCACATAAGATACCCGTTTCTCGTTTACTTAATCGACTTGCTAATTTAGCAATATATGCCTTTGATGCATTTTGCGCAGTAAGGAAATAATTTATGAAGGTTGCAGTCGCCCGGGGCTATCGCTTTTTACAATAGTGTTGAATGAATTGAATTGAATTGAATGCTTTATTTCACCAGATGCTTCACAGTATGTACAATAATGAAAATTATCAGAAAACTGTGTATTACTGAAATTGTACAAAGTCAAAGAAAAGAAAAGAACATTGCAATATTGTAAACTCTGTGGGGGCCATGAAAATAGTCTAAAAGGACTAGTCGAGTTCATGGCCGTGAGTATACTAATAACTATTCGGTACAAGCTTAAGTGTGATGGAGGATAGAAACAAACACAGATTTAATGTAAATTCAGTAAGTGATGTTTCAATGCAGACTTGAAAACTTGTCTACTTGACAATTGTTTGAGATAGTCAGGCAGCGAATTCCAGTGTTTCACAGCTGCATACCTAATGTTAAGTTGTGAAATTGTCAAATTGAGCCTGGAATACGAAAATTTTCAACTTGTGTTAATCGTGTTGGATACGAGTGCTTTGGAATCTCAAAATAGTGTTCAACTGTATGAGGAAGATTGTTATGTTTCAAATCATAAACAAACATACAAGTACAATAATTACTCAGTTTGTAGATATCTAAAATATTCAGTTTGTAAAACAGAGGTTCGGAATGAGCAATGAAATGAGAAAAGGTAATTGACCGAACAATCCGTTTCTGAAGGCGAAAAATTGGCTCTAAATAGCTGGAAAAAGTGTTTCCCCAGATTTCCAAACAGTACATTATATGAGGTAAGATAAAAGCATTATATAGTTGAATTGTAAACTTGGAGACATCAACTAATAATACATGCACGTTCCTCACGGGTTTGAGATATCTTTGGAAGTCAAATAAAATGTAACAACAAAAGAAAAGCTCAGACAAACTTTATCAAAGTGCCAATAGGCTTCCGTCGAGGGTACGTTGTACATATAATTTCTTTCCATGTCAGAAAAACAACAACCTTGATATTATTTTTTTGGGGGGGGGTTGATATATGCGTCTGTAGTTGTCTGGCTTGATTAATGTAGTAAATATTGTGGGGAAAATACATTGTTCTTATCGTCGTATGGTTTCAATAATTCACCTAGAGATGATAAATATCATGTGTAAGGGTTCACGGACTATAGGATAAGTACTAGCAGTCGACTCTGTAGGTTTACGCGTATAACATCGTCACATGCGATCGCAAAGTGCAGTAAAGGTAGCATCTTTCGAAGGCTCAGTTCTAATTCTCAGACGTCAATTATGCAAAGTATTGGGGTGAAAGTTCATACTAACATTTTATATGTTGTTTATATTGCCAACAGCATGAAACCTTACATGAAATGTTGTATCTATGATACGATTACCACACGAACGCAAATATTATTCTTTACTTGTACATTACAGGAAATGTGGCAACAGCACCGGTCATGGCAATTTTCTATAAAGAGTCAGGTATGTCATCGTCTTCTCCTAAAATATGAAGATAAATTTCACAGGAATGAATGTTTGTCGCAAAAAAATCTGCACACCAACCGATTATCATCGACTATACGTGATTAATGTAATGATGAGTATGTCCAAATTTTAACATACGTTTCATTTCTTGTCAATCAATCATCAAATGAAACAATATGAAAATTGATATGTCCTACCACAGCTGATCGGAGAGTCTCCTCTCATTTTGCTATTGTTGATATCATTGTGTGACAGTTGACACATCTGATGACGAGCTATGTGACTCTGGATGGACACACAATGGCAACGGGTGTTATAAAGCATTTGAAGATACAAAAACCTGGTTTGAAGCTGTTGATGCCTGTCGTGACCTTGGGGGCAATGTCGATCTTATTAGTATCCATAGTTACGATGAAGCTATGCACGCACTTGCAATGTCAAGGTAAGATATCTACATTCCTGACTGGTACCGAGCTTTTGCAGTGATGTATATTTATCAAAATATGATGGTTCATTTAAACATTTGACCATAGAGAAAATTTTTACACATTACATAAATAATTCGATGAACAATTTTCTTAAAATGCGACCATTTTAAACGTCAAGAGTGTCATAGACAGAAACGTGTTTACAGAAGCATAGATGCATCACACTAATACTGGCATCATAAAAGAAACAACATTTTCAATCGTGCACCGAAAGACACATACATACATACATACATACATACATACATACATACATATATGTCCATACTTCTTACAATAACTTCTTCAGCGTTTGCATGGTGATAGATTTTGCAAGCCCTAATGCCTTAATTACAAATGCCATTGACATTTAAATTTGTACAATCTCTTTATCTGCTAGCTTTCAGTGCCTGTAGCTCATGTTTACTTAAAATTTGCCTGTCTGTTCGCAAAATTAAGTTATTGCTCTAACCCCTTTTGCCATATTAAGAAGAAGGTACTTTCCTCAGCCGGTACTTAATTTCTATGATTTATCGATCAAACTGTACAGATGGACTTACGACGCTGAATCCTACTGGATTGGACTACATGATTTAGATGACGAAGGTGACTGGAAATGGATTGATGGCACTGTCTATGACTATTCCAAGTGGGCTTCTGGAGAACCTAGTAACGGTAGGTATAATTATGAACAGAAATGTGCAAGGGAGAATCGGTATTTGACAAAATAATTGCACTCTAAAATCATCCATACATATTTTAATCTCAGGGAATGGCATGGAAGATTGTTCAGTACTAACATGGAATAGTGCTGCAACGTGGAATGATGCGGGATGTGGTAACTCGTACAGGTATATCTGTAAATATCCATTGAATGTCGGTAAGTACAAATTAAATTTCTAAACTACATTATCATATTCGTACTTTCTCTCTCGAACACGAAAATGCACCCTCGTCAATCGAAAAGAATTAAACATGCTTGTCACAACGAGCCACAAATAGTTTCTGATGAATCAGAGTTTAAAAGGATTTTAACATTACCGTCACAATTTGCTAATGAGAGCAATGGTTTGAAGTCGAATACCCGAAATATCGTTTTAGTAACGATCAGGTGAGTAGCCGTCGGCGTTATTTCTATCCTTCCATGCGTGTTTCCCAGGATATTAGCTCCATGGTTACAATTATTTGATTTGCTATGGACATTTTGTCTTTAAGCGTCATGTGCTGAGTGGAAACGTAATGGTTACACATCAAGTGGTCAGTATACCATCGATCCAGATGGACCTTACAATGGCGTTGATCCGTTCCGTGTCTACTGTGACATGACCAGTGAAAGCGTTGGTAAGGAAACTGCCAATAAACTCTAGCATTTCAAATATCTATCCGATGCTTCCTGTCATTCCTATATGGAGTAGAGCTTCAGGCTTTTTCCGTTGAAGTCGGTAAAAGGATGATATTAAGAAATATTGGTCCGATGGGCACCTAAGGTAGAATGCTCCCTCGAGGACAGATATTCTGAATCAAACACTTTTTTAATTCTCCTACCTGATCTACAAGTAGTAGATGCGTTAGATTTTCGAAACTTTTTATTGTTCTGCATATAGAGTGAATACAGGGATGGCGGTCATTTTAAAAATATGGGTAATTATTTTAGATAATCTGTTTCTCTAGTACCAAACTTTACACGATGATCTCTGGTTTTTAATCTTGATTTGGTGAGAGAGAGGTTGAAAATTTCATTGAGGAAAGTTTGAGCAAAAGTATAAGTCTTTCACTTTCGAGGCGCATACTATCTTGATGTATCACGTCAAAATTAAAGCTCCTGTCTTTGCTCGGCAATTTTCGAGTAATCATGATAGGTTGCAGCTCACTTCAATACAACGTAGTCATTCCAGAGTTCATTAGCAAAGATATTCTGATCATTTACATTTCCTCCCAGGTATAACTGTTCTCCACCATGGCCAAGAAGCACGTGGCCACGTTAATGGATATGAAAATCCTTTGAGCTATGCAGTTGACGTTGTCTATGACCACGGTGTGACAATGGATCAAGTGAAGGCCCTTCTCGATTTATCAGAGAGCTGTTCACAGTATCTGAAGGTAAATATACACTGCACTACAACTACACACGTTTGATGGTATTTGTTTTCACTATCTCACTTATTTTGTCTCGTATTGGAAAACCATTATAAAAGTTTTCCCACTACTGAGCACCCCGACATCGTGTTGTTCCTCTGTGTCTGATATGTAAGACACATTTCGGATACGTAACCATAACATTGGATACTGGTTTGCATGGAGATAGTTCACAACAGCGTGAGTCTCGATGAATTAAACACAGATACATATTAATTTAAAAGGAAAAAGCTAATGAGATGAAAATGTCGTCGTAAAAATCGGACAGAGATTTACAATTGTCACTTGTTATGGATTGCAGCATTGTATTGAAAAACGTTACCAGGTTGCTCTTGCAAAGCGCGTGTTTTGAGCGTGACTTTTACAGCAGTTAGTCAGATACGGTAAGGCGATTATCTGCTAACGAGAAAAGAACAGGCAAAGATGCAAATATCGCCATCTCTACATCTGAGCTTACTTAGATTGATCACGCTCATGCTTTCCGAAATATTTGTAAACAATTTGAATTATAACATGTTGGAGTTATTCTGCGTACAGATGAGCATATGCTTCAAAATAAAAAGGTTAAGAAAATCAAATTAATGTAAAGAGACGATCAGACCGTTCAATTCCGAAATTATTCGAATCACAGACAAGTTTTCGCACAGTCAGAATCTTAAAATTCTTTGCTGGTTTGACTGCTTGAGAAGAACGTTGTTTGAAATCCGTAAAGAAAATGATCGAGTTCAGGGTGTCTCAAATATCTATGAAATACGGGAATTTGATTCCCATCGAAAATATGATGGATGATCACTGTTTTCCTGATCTTCAGTGTGCTCGTGAGCGCAATGTTAATGTAAATTTGAGAACCTTCTTCATTTGAAAGATAGGTAGTTGCTTGATTAAGAAACTGACATATCTAACACAGAAAATGGCGAAGAAATACAAATGTTAACTGTCAAAAGGTTTGAATCGTAGACGGCCTGTCATCGGCTTCACCACAACTGATTTGTCTTCTCTATCTAACAGTATGAGTGTTTAGGCTCTATCATATACAGTAGTTCAAACTATGCTGCATGGTATAATCGTGATGGTACCCAGATGACCAACTGGGCTGGTGGCACCAACGGACAGGCTCAATGTGAATGTGGGCTAAACGGTAAGCATAGCCAAGAGATTGGTCAATTATTGATTGGAACTAAGAAATCGTTTTAGAGAAATGTTCAAACAAAGGTGTCATACGCGTCCAGTGAATCTAAAAAGTTCTGTGAGCTTGCTCTGCGGAAAAGAATAAGAATTACGCGTTTACGCGATAAAAGCCCTGTTAGTTTACTTGCATTCTCCTTATATTTAGCATCACATCTCGTGGAAGGCGATGATTTAATCACATATTACAGTGACAGCATGACAAATGAGTGTAATTTGGAATAATCCAAGATACACGTATTGAACAAGAAAAAAATGACATAGACTCCTACGGCAACAATGTATTTTTTTTAGTATAAGCCATGAATTGCGGCACTTTTAAGACAACATAATTTTTTTAAGATCATGGGCATCTTAGTGTGATATCATAGCAACTCTACACTGAGAAACGGACGAAGGCTTGTAGGTAGAAATAGCTGTTTGACCTGGTTAATTTCATCTTATTTTTCCTTCCAACTTTATCAGGCAACTGTGATGGAGGCAAAGCGACTTGTAGCTGTGATAACAACGACGCTAATTGGCGCTATGATGAAGGAACGATTACTGATAAAGACTACTTGCCTGTCACCAAGCTGGCGTTCGGTGATACCGGTGATAGTAGTGAACAAGGATACTTTACATTGGGGGCGCTTTACTGCAGGGGAGACATGTCTGGTAATTATTTCATACAAACATAACCCATGAATGACAATTTTTAAAACTTTTGTCCAACACACTGTTGCTCAACTAGGCGTTTTACATTGTGATACCACAATAGATGAACTAATTGTATGATATGTACGTTTAAACTAATCTTGATTACACGACTATATACCATTCTCAAGGATAGCTTGGCTTAATAATATTTTGCAATGTATACGTAACTAAATTTCATGTTTCCGAAGTCGGAAATAAACACTTGAAAAAGCATCACTTGTCAGTTACACCATGATTATTTGCACCTACTTGCAAATGATTTTTTTCGACATCATGATGTAACCATTTTGTGTCTATTACAGCTGTGCTTACGTCACGCTCAGATTTTCACCTCATACCGTTTAACTACATCAATGGCCATGACAACGAGGTGGTCGCAACGTCAAGTGCCTCAGATTGCGCAGATGAATGTTTATCAAGTACAAGTTTCACCTGTATTTCATGTGAATATGACGAGTCAACTGGTTACTGTAGTTTGAGTGATTATAATAATGTTATGGCCGGTGGCGTTACCAGCAGCGCATCCAAACATCTTTATCTAAGGATATGTGAGTCAATCTATATTGAATTTCATTACTTAAGTGTCAAGTACAATTGTAAAAAAAATCCAAAAGATTCTCATTCTGTGTACGTACGTACGTATGTATGTATGTATGTATGTATGTATGTATGTATGTATGTATGTATGTATGTATGTGTGCGTGCGTGCGTGCGTGTATGTATGTATGTATGTATGTATGTATGTATGTATGTATGTATGTATGTATGTATGTATGTATGTATGTATGTATGCCTGTCTGTATGTGTGTATGTGTATAGGTGTAGGTCGGTAGGTCGGTTGGTCGGTAGGTAGGTAGGTAGGTAGGTAGGTAGGTAGGTAGGTCTGAAAGTAGGTATGTCTCTATTCATCAAATTATCTATACTACAATCCGTCCATCCACTGATGTCTCACCATCTGCATATCAAGGCGGAAATTTCGCCAGTTGGCTTTCAAAAAGAACATTCGCTTTCAAGGATCGACCGGAGAAATAGAAACGACGTCATGAGAATATGAAATTAAATCATGGCTTCAATTTAGCAACAACTGCGAATTTTTGATGAGTGCTAATAAATCTAATATCTGTACATAAGATTTTTACGCAATGAAATTCCCTCTTAGGACCACCGACTTGAATTCAAAATTCACAATCTACATAACATACATAAAAAAAACAGAATCTTTACCGTCAGAAAATGTTACACAATTAGTCAGCCTTTATCATTTGCCCAAAATGTTACTCTTATTTCACCTCATATACTTTGTTTCAGTTGATGAAGCGTCAACTTATTCAAGGGTGAGTATAATTGGCCGATTTGATTAATTTCCGCCCTGGCTTTATTTTCCAGTGCTGTAAGATGACTTGTCAGTTGTTTCATGACCCCATGCACTTCTAATATTACTGTTTTGGTGATTGACCTTGTCGAGTTGACAAGAAATTATATATCTTCTAGAGTGAATATATTGGATGATCCTTTGACTACAGTCTGCAATACAACCCTTTTCAGAATTAGAGCGCGAAGCCACTGCAGTGAACTGCAATAAAACTGCTTACACTAATTAGTTTCAGCTGTAGCCAGCTGGCAAAGTCGACAACATTGTATGTCCCATGCAGACAGTTTGTCTGGGGAAGTTGAAATAAAAAAGATTTGTACATGGACCAGTGCATGGTAATGTTACATTGTATCTTAATCTTGAACACAGGGTGCCAATCGTAAACTCTCATTTACAACTCGAGCCTCAGACAGAGCTAATTTTGCCTTTGTACAAGCGACTTTTTGGTCTTATCAAGTAGCCTTGTTCAACACCAAAGTGGCCACGGCTACAGCTGAAACTAATTAGTGTAAGCAGTTTTATTGCAGTTCACTGCAGTGGCTTCGCGCTCTAATCTGAAAAGGGTTGTAAATTCCATATCAGAACAAATACAAAATATTATTGTAGACTAAATGGAGCCTTGCAGAGATCTCAAATGACAGTCATCGAGGAAAAACGTAACGTCGGAACAGTCATACTTTCTAAAATTATGATGTAAACTGAAAATGTGTTATGATGTAAACAGAAAAGTGTTGGAACATACGTACACTCACTCACACTTCCTGGCAAAGTCCCTTTTGAGTGAAAACAACAACTCGCGTCCCGTCAGTTCAGACTGTGCGTGTGGTTTTCATTTATGACCTTATCAGTACAAGCGGCGCAAGTAATTCGGGGAAACTTCCTGATTGCTTTTTATGATGGGGAAGCGGTGAAGAAGAAATCCAGCTTTCTTTCGTTGATCACGATGTAATTTCGTTTTTACTTGCATGGACCGAATATTTTAATTTCGAATGTATTGATCTAGAGTTTTTGTGATTGCCTCACAGAGCCAGGAAGTTGTAATGACAATTGGGTAGAGTATAACTCTATGTGTTATTATCCGAGTACAAGCACAAAGAACTGGTATGACGCTGAAACGTGGTGCCAAAGTCAAGGAGGTAAGATATTGACTTTTTGCAAAAATGACATCATCATGGTTTCGAAGAAGACTGGCTGTGAAAACTGACTCATTGAAAATGCTTTATTACGGATATCATTTTGTCTCCTTTGCTGAAGACATGAAAGTGGTCGTTCTGAGATTTTGCATTAGCCCGTTCACCTAGGATTGGCCTACAGCATTTCATCGATACTTCCAGTGTAGTAGTTTCGGAGTATTACCACTCCTTTTCAAGCTAATTTGCCAACTTGGGAATATATGCAGCCATTGATTATAGCTTTGAAACATTCAGCGAATACTTGCACCTTTTTGACGTCAGTGTTATGATATGTTGGTGGCAGTACTTTCACCTGTCTGGAGGAGCATTGACGTGCATGACATGGACAAAGCTGCAATCAATAACTGTGTCATTTATTCACAGGTCATTTGACAAGCACTGAAAACGAAGAGGAGTACGCCTTCTTGCGGATAATGTTACGATGGACTGTCTCCTCTACTGATAGCTTTTTGATAGGTTACAATGATTTGGACAACGAAGGTACTACGATACAATACTTCACATCTATGTCATACAAGCCTAGCCTGATATCCAACCACGTCATAACAGATCTCTATTTGTTTTTGAATGTACAGTATGCCTTCGCTCTTTTAAATTGAAGAAATGTTTGTCTTTACTGCTTGAGTTTGATCGAATGCATTAGACTGAAATGATAAGAAGATGAGACATTATCTAAGTAGAGGAGTCGTTATCTATCTGGTGATAATGACGCTCTTCATTTCTTGTAAAAATATGTAAATAGTACATGAGTTAATCTGATGGAAATCCAAATGTAGTTTCGATACCCGAGTCGAGGCTTTGTTTGCGTCTCGGTACAGCTCATCACGATGATTCCTCTTTCTTTTCATCACTCAAGATAATTGGGTTGAAGCTGATGGTACTCAACACTCATACTCACGTTGGCGAAGCAGTGAACCCAATGGGGGCGTGCTTGAGAACGCAGTGATGATGTACGCACGTGACGCAGACGATTGGATTGATGTCAATGTTGAAAGTTCACGTCAATTTATCTGCAAGGCTGACATAGGTAAGAAAACATGGGCTACCAAGGAACACAAGCTTAAGGCGATCAGTAGAGCGTTGCATTGCTCGGATCATTGGCTTTTCACCGTTATATGTTGTCCTTGTTATTCGTCCGATCCAAAACATCACGAAACGACAAAGTTGTTTCGTCAAAATATTGCCTGTCAACCGAAAACAGATGTTGACGAGATACTTTCCTATTCTGATTTGTAGGAGCATCGGCAATACCGCAACCAACTGTCAACCCGTCATGTTCCAATGGTGGATGGCTGGGAATCCAATGGAGGCAGCTGCTATTATTTCAGTTCCGATCAAAAGACATATTCCCAAGCACAGACTCAATGCAAATCAATGGACAGTGACCTGATAACCATCGATAGTGAAGCTGAATGGAATTACACCTTGGGGTATATCCGATATCGGTATTACACACGTGACTACTGGGTTGGCTTGACGGACATTGGTGTAGAGGGTGAGCAAGCCCCAAATTATGTCCTGCTTGGTGTTTATGATTGTTAATACATATAACAAATTAAAGTTGATCATATTATTTAGATTTCAACAATTAAATTATCATAAATTCACGTTGGAGAGCAAGTAACAACATATTTGTGCAATGGTTTCTTCATTGCCGTGCGAATCCAAGGCGAGATCCATTTAGCCAAAGGGGCGCTTCTGAATCATTTCACTATCCTCCAATCACTGTTGACTTACTTTTGAATGCCCCGCCTAAATGTGTCTTTTTGTGTCTTCAATCGCATTAGTTGCGGGCATATGGCGCACGATAGATTGTTGTTGTTGTCATCGTCGTCGTCGTCGTCGTCGTCGTCGTTGTTGTTGTTGTTGTTGTTGTTCCCTTTCCAGTTTCTCATTGTTTGTACTGTAATAAACCTTGCATGATCATTGCAAATATAAGAGCCCCTTACTTCTATGTGAAAGTCACATCAAGACAAATTGCTTATATCAAAGTGTCCGTGCTTCTTATGGTCTTGCCCTTCGTGAGTAACCTGAACCGTTGTACATAGAAATGTATGCAGAAATTTCCTCCAATTTCATAGCAAAGTTTGATTTGACAGGTACCTGGGTGTGGGAGAATGGCGGAAAGGAGCCAACAGGAACATATCATTGGTTGGCTGGAGCACCTGATAATTCTGGTGGATCAGAACATTGTGCTAGACTAGACAGATACAATGGATACCAAGACGCAAGCTGTGATGGCGCTATTTACTACATTTGTGAAGATGACTTGTGTAAGTTCTCATTCAGCCCTTTACTTGGCTTGGTATATTGGCCACTCTGTCATCGATTATCATGAGTCTTCTGAAGAAGAGGTGAAACCTTGCAAACACTCGTTTAAAATAGATTTGTTTTATGTGACCTATTCTAGCGAACTTTATGAACGATAAGCTTTGGTTCAGCAATCAGAATATTTGTAAGAAAATTGTTTATTGAAATAATCATGATTTTCTCTTAGATATAAGTGATGCCCCTAGAAGCATACAAACTACGATTCAAAGTACGACCAGTGCTGTAATCACGTGGACAACTCCATTACAAATGGATTCGCAGAATGCAGATTTGATTGGTTACAAGGTAAGTGTAAAACCTTTAGCGAGCAATTTTTATTTTTAAACGGTAGACGATCTGTGACATTACGAAGTTAATTTTAATCACTTTAATGATTCAGTTAAGATGAAAAACTTGATTACAGATGGAATTATTTTGACTTCAATGAAAATATTGACTATTAATCAATTAATCAAACAAATGTCGAATGTTAGCCTTATTGCGTGGTCGCAATATAAAGTACATTGATTTTACTTTAGTTTACAACATTCAGTATGTTTCAATTGCTGCTCCGCAAACTTCATAGGTAGTGTATCTATCATGTGTTTTTGAGTTCATAGTCACATCCACAAACGTTTTCCTTTCAGTTTTACTATTGGATTCGCAATAAACAGAGTGAAACCACGCAATCAGTGACAATAAGTTCCCCCGATACATTTGAGTTGGTTTTTGATTCACTATCACCGGGTACAACCTACGAGTTTTACATGACTGGATACAACAGCTACGGAGAGGGTGTCGCCTCAGACCCACCAGGCAATTTTACGACAGTATCAGCACGTAAGAGATGAAAGTTTTGAATATCTAACTCACAATCTTGAGTTGACAGGGTATATTGTTATTACTGATCAAGCGATATCGATCCACTTAAATTGTATTACAGTTGCATCATTGAAATGTAGATCAAACAGACCTGAATAGTTTATACCTGCATGTTTCCCAGAATTATGACTCTAAATATAGGACAAGTTGGGTTGGATTTATAAAAAAACATTGATTCAGAGAAAATGACACATGCACTGTTTATTAGGGTATCCTTTCATCAAAATTGGTGGAAAGATATAAACTCACAGGGAACAGTTTAATTTTAGTATGACAAATCCTTCACTATACAGTTCCGAACACTATAGCGTTTTTTCCTCTCGTACATATTTGATAATTTCAGCTTGACTATTATAATGAGTGTGGTTTTACCGATTTCTACTTAATTTTGGTTTGTGTTTCTCTCGTTTCCTTTACAGAATTGCGGAGTGAGAACTACGCCTTGAACATCTATCGCATTGCAAAGGGCGTGTATTTACAAAGTCACGTCATTTTCAGCACCGAGGCCATCACTCTACAACATTGCACCAACATTTGCACAGGAGTTCTCAGCTGTCAGTCGGTGAATTTTCATCATAAGGCGACGACCCGAGCAAAAACGTGTGAAATCAATGAAGGAACGAGAGAGTCATATTCTAGTGATGTAGTAAGCGATTCAGACTATATCTATGCTGGACTGTGATTGGCCTGTTCATGTACGATATGTAAATAAACTTGCCGTGGATAAAAACAAGTCAAAGTGACAAGGGTTGCTCGCAGCTCTCTCACAAGGCTGTTCAGTAATTAGTAGGTCAGTTTCTAAGTTATATTGCTGTTAGACAGATTTGCTTAATAGGAATTTGGAAGAGCTTCGAGTCAGACCAAGTGAATGCAAGAAAGACATTCCTCTCTGACCAACTGTACTTAGCAATTATGTAACACATTCAGCCCACTTGATGTATTAAGGTAGAATGCGTCTCTGGGACAGATTTTCGGACTCTCAAACTTTTACAATTACTTTCTGATATACCACTTTTGGCCGTTAAATTAAAAGCTTTTGGTGTAAGAAAACTTTTCAACGGCTTAGTTTTTGGAAATTCGAAAATTTTGTTTTTCTCCATGGAGTTGACACAGGGGGTGGCGGCCATTTTAATTTCAGATATAAGTAAATTTTGGGTCTTTGTTTCTTTAGTATTTAAATTTGCAGGTGACTCCTGACTTTTTATGCTTTATTTTGAAAGGGAATGGTTGAAGGATTTCTTGAGGAAAGTTTGAGTTGTTGAAAGTTTGAAATGTTCCAGTCTTTCACTTTCGAGGCGCACACTACTTTAACAGTTTTGTAGATCTATCCATATTCAAAAATATACATAGCTTGTCATCCATCTTATGTAGTGCTTTTGAGAATTTGACATTTTCATCATCTTGCCACCGTTCAATTTAAGAACTTCTTTCATTGAAATGTTGGGAAGATGACATTTGTCCTAAATATAGATAACAAACGTTTCACCACTATCATATACATCAAAAAATACCTTTTTGTAGTCACATCATGAGCAAAAGAGAATTGCTTATATGATTTGTATGGTGTGTGGGTATCTAATAAATATCAGTCATAAATAAATGTACACTCAGTGCACGGTTATTCTACAATTTTTTAGATAACCGTGCTCAGTGGAAATACACTTGTCAATGTTCGGGAACACTATCTCATAGACATATGGAATGTTATTTGGACGGAATTTTAGTACGGATACCCCTGCCTAAGTGACGAGCCAAAGACGAGACAGTATTGTCGATATTAGAACTGAATAAGCAGATACAAAGATAAATTGTTTCTGTTTGCTTTCTTCGGGCAAAGAATACAAGTACTGAACAGAAGTGAGCATGTTTAACATAAATGTGACAAGCATGATCTTTTTAAAGGCAATGTATCGGAAGACAAGAATCGCCGTTTATGAAATACACTGTCTTTATGCCGACCATTGTCATTTTAATTCGTCCTTGTCAGGTTTAAATCGATAGTGTACGTGAATCATTCCTCCTTAAGTACGAGTGAACCTTTGACTGCGTGACATTTTTGTATTTTAAAATAAGTGTAAATAAGTTTTAATTTTTATTCAATTGATTTGAGCATAAGTTTTGAATTTACGTGTATTATATACGATGCAAAAACTGCCTAAATAAAGTTTATGCGTAAGTTTACAAGCACTGGCCTTACTTATTTCTGCGTGTTCATTGTGTTCGGCTTAACTGTGGTACCTAGATTGGTGTTGAACGTTGTTAAACAATGATGTTTGTACAAAACATGCCGATACTTTTCAATTCAAACATTTAACACCAACATTAATGTTTCGGTTTATCCGAGTGAGATACGATTACAAATAATCAGTTAAATTTGGCAAGTCTAGGAGTTCCACAGTAAGTGAATGACCTTGTTTTCTTGTTTTGATGGAAAACTAAATTTCAAAAATCAAGATGTGTTGTCTTGAAGATTGAGTTGAAGTAGGAAGATAATTTATCTTCCCATTCTGAAGTGTCTTAAACTAATTATAGAGATTCCTTTCGAACTGCTGTGCAGCGGACAATGTCGATCGAGAAATCAATATAGTTACAGAACATGTGCAACCAATACGGTCACGTGACATATTTGTGTGAGGTCCTCAAACTGTCCTCAATGAGACGTCTTGTCAATTCATCCTGCAGCAGTACATGCTTTGGACTCGATGGAATGATGGTACTGAAATCTACAACAGGTGAGCAGTGTTACGTTTCAATGGATAAATGTCACTGTTACTTGTACTCAGTCATTTTTAATTCGTTTTAAGGGGTTGGTTTCTGCAGTTGACGCGTAAGAGAGGAATGTTTGGATGCGCCATAGATAGGTATTTGACAGTTTACTTGATAACAACGTTTTGAAGTCGGCATTATATAATTATCAACTGCAAGATGTTATTGGGCTGAACTGTTCAAAGTAATTCCGCACCTAAATTATTCTATGATATTCAGCGGAATTCAGTACTTGCTCTGTATAAGGTCCACACCTTCGGTTGTATGGGTGCCTGCATGTTTACTAATCTTTCTGCAACTTTAGGTTTGGTGGCATTAGTCGTCTTGCTACAGGTACCGAGGCAAATCGGTAAGTTTATCGACAAAAACACTATACAAGTCATTGAATTAATTACCATTTCACACGATTGGAACTAATTTGGAATAATTGGATGGTGAAGTGATGTCGGTTTAATCTACAAATGTAAGCTCATCTGCTTTTCTTTTTAAGTTGTACAATTGTTTCTATGAGAAATTTGTAATATTTAAACAGTAAGCTATAGGGCATCTAACAGTTTTGAGAAATTTGAAAAATATGGAGATCCAATTATCCTAAATTAGTACTAATCGTGTCATAATTATGAAACGTAAAATTCTAGTAACGGTTTGATTTCACAATGTTAGTAAGAAACCCCCACAAAAAACAAAATTACGTACGATTAATGAGGGAAAATGCTATTCTTGCCATGATTACAAAGCTTCATACATTATATATCTCATGCGCAATTGAACAAAACGTGACCGAAAGTGCATTATGTCACTGCTTTTTGTGTCCCATAGTGTTTTCGTTCTAATTCTCATTTGGAATATCGAAGAAAAACTTGTATGAATAATCTCGCGTGCTTGTTGTAGATGTCGATGGAACGGACAAAATTTGTACGACGTCATATTTTATGCGATGTCACCGACATTGTAAAGTACATGTACAAACAATCCACTTCTCCTATGTCGCTTTATTCTAAAATTAACACTCACTATTGTTACCTCAAATAGTCCGTAATAGAGCAATCGGGATAACAGTGAATAATTAATGAAGCTCTTTGATTTTCCGTGCCGTTTTTAAGCAAAGACGTACTCGCATGTTTTTGTTTATTGAATCTTTCATTACGTCACTATGCAATCGATTATTTTATTATAAGCAGTACAACCGTCTCGGACGTGTACTATTTGCCACAATTAAATTTTGTATATACCTATGTGATATGATTTTTACATGAGAGAGAGAGAGAGAGAGAGAGAGAGAGAGAGAGAGAGAGAGAGAGATGAATCATGTTCCGAATGGTGTTTATATGATATTACCCTCCATAGCTATAACCGTTATATTATATATATATATATATATATATATATATATATATAAAACGGTTTCCAGTTTAGCCAGGATTTAAAGTACAAATAAAAGAGAAAATAACAGCTCTAAAAACACAGGCAGAGAAGGAAAGGAAAGAAGAGCGAGTTGTGTTCCAGTCGTTTGTTCTCCTTTGAAATTGCAATCGTTATATGAATATGTTGCTTTATGTTTAGATTAAGTACGAACCGGTTTTAAAAGATTAACAAATAATGTTTATATGTTAAGTGACTATTATTTATTGCCTTGGGTAAGATGGAAGACTGTTGCAAAGTGTCCATGATCACTAAAAAATCACTAACTTGTTGTCACTATACACCTATATTGGTTGACTGCTGATCTCTTCTGGTATAAATGTTCGATAATGTTCCGAGATTTGAATTGCCGTCTTATACCTATTTATTGTATATATCATGTATTGTAAAGTGTATACACTGTACAATACATGATATATACAATAATAGTCACTGGCATGGAGAATAGCCTTGATAACTGCACTCCAACTTCTCTGATAGTTTCTCACCTAATTTGAAATCAAAGATCCCTATACCAATGGTGTACAAACGAATAATATGGGTCACTTTCTTCCAAATCCTTATGATGCAGACAGAACCAAAAATTGTAACGATTAAAACGTGTATGTAGGTAGGATCGATCTGATAATTGTTTAAGAACGATTGAGTTCAGATAATTGAAAATTAGATTTAAAACTTTCTTCGTAATAATTTATGAAAATGTACAGATTGTCACACCAACTGTCCCAGGGACTGGACTGAATACAGCAGTTACTGTTACTATCATAATTCAAATGAATACACATGGGAAGCCGCAGTGGCGTGGTGTCGTAGTGCGGCTGACGGTAGTGATCTGGTCAGCATTCTCAGCAGTGGAGAGAATTCACACGTCCTTGGCATGATCAGTATCGCAATACACATCGGTTAGTATATCCTCTTAGTCAACTGCTTCACCTATAGATGATTAATGTTTACGATCGTTTCACACTGAGAAATTCACTGTCACAAATGAGACAATATCTAAAAGACTGTCATTATTCACCCGTTTACCTGTTTAAATGTTTACTTTTGTCAATTAAATATTCTTCGCGTTTTTGGAGCTACGTGTTTAATTGCCACCCTTAACTTTGGCTGAAAATAGAACCTTTCAACATGTGACTGTATAGAAGTGTTCAACATGTGACCATAGAAAAATCAACAGTGTTTCATCTCTGGCAGGTTTTAACGATGTATCTCTAGAGGGAGACTGGCAGTGGACAGATGGAAGGTCGGTGACCTATACAAATTGGAATGGCGGTGAACCTAGCGGCAACAACGGACTTGGAAATCATGGTGGGATGTATACAAGTGGTACATGGGATGACTACGACGGCACCGCGTCAGAACGTCCCTTCGTTTGTAAAGGTACACGCGTTTCATCAAATTGACTCCATTTTGTACAAATACTCGTGACTTAACGCCTCTGGTATCCTGACACAATGCGTACAGTAAGCTCCTTCAAGATGCTATAAATAATAACTTTCTTCTCAGTTCAGTACATTATGGTACTTTACCTCATATTATCATTTTAAAATCTTTATGTGTAGTTGCCAGAGAATGGACGGCTGTACAGACTGGATGTCAATGCTCATTTGACACTACACGTTACGACTGTGCTTGTTGTCGAGACGGTGGTTGTAATTGTGGGATATCATATCCAAACCAATGCGTCCAATGCGGTGATTCGGGTTCTTGTGGCCAAGATTACGCCGAACCAATCGATCGTAAGTAAATATCCTATGGAGAGAGAGCGAGAGAGAGAGAGAGAGAGAGAGAGAGAGAGAGAGAGAGAGAGAGAGAGAGAGAGAGAGAGAGAGGGGGGGGGCAGATAGAGACAGACTGACAGACAGAGAATTGATCGACTGTTATGTGGTAAGTACCCAATATTTCGAGTATCCCTTTTCAACTTATAAAGATTTTGAAGTTGCTCCAAAAGAAATATAATTATCTCTTTAGTCTGCAAGGGGTTGCGTGCTGCACATTTCATTTTTCTAAGTACAATTATTGTAAGTAATTTGTGCTCCAAGTGTCAGTGTTTCGGCTTGATGCTCCTTAATGCTGCAGACATTTTCTACAAGTCTTTTTGCAAAAAACACCATTTCGACGAAATGCATGGATCATGAAAGATATTTATCACATACAAATGTAAGGCGTTTGTTATTGAAATAATGCAAGTCATAGACCTATGATATTGAGATACATCTGAAACACACTGTTTTTGTCTGAAATGTCATTGTTTCAGAATGGAAAGTGGTATTTAAAGTAGTATCAAGTCTTGGTGGTTTAAACGTCTACGATCTATGGATAGGATCAAGTACGTACAACGACGGTGATACGACCGCACCGTACATTTCCTATACAGGAGATCATTACAAGAGTTCCGATGGAAATAGTTTGGATACAAGCAGTGTCACACAGGTACCAAATATAGCACGCATTTCCTGTCTTTTAAAAAGAATTGGCTCGTCAAAATGCCAGAAGAGTGATGAGGGAAATAAATGAAAAAAAACCAAAAAAAAAACATCAGAGAATATCATGAGACAATAACGAAAAGATCGGTTGGACCTTGAACTGAACCACGCGAGATATTGTTGTCGAATTTTATTGCTACCATGTGAAAACAAATTAATGGCATGCGTACTGATGTACCGTAACATTAAGACTATAATCAATCCACATGTTTGTCCAAAGTTTGTTACAAATGCAATTTGAATCCCTTCACGACGACCATATAGTATATCGTAAGATGTTCCCAAGTTTCATTTTTGAGGGGGTCCTCCGTCAACAAATGGAAATGTTCCCTTTTAGTGCCACAGCCTTTCAGTTCAAACTTCTCAACGTTAAATTGTGTAATGCTATCAGCGGTCATCGACCTTTGTTACATATCATTCATTCATGAATTGTCATCTAAAATCATGATACGAGTTTATTTTAGAAGATACTGACACATTAACAACAGACGGAGTCAAACATCAAAATAAACCATACATAATAACTTTAACACGATTGGAACTAATTTGGGATAATTGGATGGTAAAGTAATGCCAATTTAATCCGCAAATATAATCTCATCTGCTCTTCCTTTAAGTTACACACTTATTTTTATGAGTAATTTGTAATATCTCAACATTCAGCTGAAGGCAACTAACACTTTTGAGAAATTTGAAAAATACGAAGATCCAATTACCCCAAATTAGTTCCAATCGTGTTCTTTGTTAATACATACGTGAAAGACAATAGATATTATATGCCATGGTGAAAAATCAACATGGAACAAAATATCCTTGCGGACTTTTGGGGAAACAACTAAAAATTAGTATAATTATTGTTAATAATTTGAAATATTCTCAAAAATAAATATTCCAAATATCTACAGCTCTGGGAAATACACTTTAACAATATATTGTAAATAAGAAGTAAAAATAATGTTTTACCCTGCAGATAAAATTAGCATTGTTCGATAGCGGTGATGAGATGATGAGCCTAGTCTTCGATACTGCTGGTTATAGTAGAACAAACTGGTTTGCTCTAAATGCTCTGTCATATGCACCGTACAGCGATATCTTCACTGCTGGGTACAATTATTTTTCCTTTGATGGGTAAGTTGATTGTTTGATTATTTATACGAAATTGGCTACATGTCTTCAAGTTGTGTTTGTTCTTTCTTGTTGATGTTTATTTACCAAAAGGCACGTAATTAATCAAAATGGATGTGTTATTGTTTATGTTGACATCGACATCATTGAATACAAGTCCCTCCTATCATGGCTTCAGTAGTAAAGCGACTGCTTCCCTTTGTTTCGTAGTAGACCACCTTAATTCTACAGAGAGACAAATGCTTCTTTACGTGATGAATACGACAGTCATTTTTGTGAGTAAGGAAAAAATAGTGAATGTCCTGTTTTGAGCTTGAGCAAACTTCTTCCTTTGATGGTGATATTCGGTCTTGAAATGAAGCCATGGTTTTTGCTTACTTTATGGAGGTCATATCAAAGGTCATATTTCAACAAAATGTGACCAAAAGAAGTAGCTTGTAAAAAACATCGCATAAGTTAATTTCAGAGTCTTTACTTTGTTTTGCGCTACATCGTTTGTCCGCTGTGTTTCGGACTTGCCCACGAAATTGTCGAAGGAAGCAGAGTAGAAATGAAGGAAAGACGACTAAACTGTATCCTACAATAGGGACACACAGACAAACAGACACACAGACACACATACTCACATTATAAACATAAATACACGGAAACATGGGATATTGATTAGTCTCTTTACGTCACCTTAAGGTAGAATGAACCTCGTGGACAGGCATTCAGACACTCAAACGGTTATATTTCATCTCTGATCTGCCACTTTGGGGGTTCATTGTAAAGTTCTTGTTGTGAGAAAACTTTTCAACGTCTTAGTTTTTCGAAAATCGAAAATTTTATTTTTCTCCATAGAGTTAACACAGGAATGGCGGTCATTTTGAATATCGGCAAATCTCGGGAAATTTGATTCTCTAGTACCAAATTTGCACAGTGACCTCCGATATTTATTCTTGATTTCGAAAGAGAATGGCTTAAATATTCCTTGAGTAAAGTTTGAGCCAAAGTTTCAGTCTTCCACTTTCGAGGCGCATAGGCCTACTCAGTGCTGCAGTCAGGAATTTCAAACCAGGGGACACTGTACTCAACTACCGTTCATATTGGGGATATTTTGCTCATTTTGGGGACAACATGCCTCAGTTGTGAATTAAATTTTGTATTATTTTAGTATAAATTATTTTCTAAAACAATTCAAGTACCGGAACCGCGTCACTATGCATGAATTGTAGAAGTATACCGTATCTGCCTCCAATATCAACTCAGTCGGACTACAAGCAAGTTATTATTATAATCAAGTGCTGCATTTTAGTTACTTTTAATAAGGGCTTTGAAAGTTCGTAAATATAAGCCTCAAAACAATAATGCGAAACAAAGGTAATCGTCAGTAACAGATATTACTTGCAGGCAACATCCAACACAGTCGACTCATGAGTGCCTCGAGGTGGCGGCCCGCAATAGCGGGACAATGGTCCGGCTGCAACACTGCATACTGTCACTGCCTTAATAACCCTTGGGGCGATAATCAAAATGCGACCCATTCACATGCACTCGCATATGCAATAATAAAGTTAGGTCACATAGGGAAGTTTTCCGCACAAAACTGACAAAAATAAAGACCTACACTCCAGCTGTGAAGTAAACCGAAGAAGAAACTTCAGGACAATACCTTATGTATTCATACAGTGTGTCACACTGCAAGTTTACAGATATCTATACAGTGCAAGATAACTGTCAACAAAGCTATAATAGCTTGATTATGTCAAAATAAAGGCAAATTAAGTCAGTCTTTAACACTGTGCTGTACAGTTGAATGTGTTTTGACCGCTTCCAAACTTTGAATGGACGCAACATTAGGCTACAGTCCCTGGATGATTGAGGACTGTACTTAAGCGTAATGAGGTCCTCTTTTGGCCACTTCCGAAACGGTATTGAGAATCTTGACATTGTCACTGAAACATAGCCTTCACATTATATTTCAGGTCTTGTGGCTCAAGTTATTGCAGACGTTTCTTTGCCAGTTATGAGTATAATGGATGTGGAGGTGACTCTGGTTGGCTAGCAGTATCTGATCCTACATCTAGCGGTGGTGGCTGTGAATGGGACGATAAACTGACAAGGCCTTTCTTCGTATACAGCACTGCTTCAACACAACAAGCTTGGCATGCTGGTAAATACATACAATGGTCCTCTTCTCGCATTCCTGTTATATCTGCATTTAACATTCATTCTGTTCGTTTCCGAAAACGATAATATCATAACAACAAGTAAAAAAAAATATCAGGCAATTTCTATGTTACCATTCAAGCTTGAAGTCCTCGTCTAGAACAAGTGATTCAATGTGTCGTACATTCACGGAAGTGTATTTTCTTGACATGAAACCCACAGAGAACTTTTCAATATGCATATTTTTGTTCATTTTCAAAACAGGCTCAGTATCAACGGCTTCCGTCATGGCAATATTCTACAAAGAAACAGGTATGTGCACGTGATTTTATTAGTTATGTGATAGTATTATCAGGTGTCTATAATTAACGGGAAACATCCATCAGGTCAGGTCAGGTGAGGTCATACCGGAAAAAGAACACGGATAATACGTACCCGTCCTTTAGTTTCTCGCCACTACGAAACAGTATCAAATAGAACTGTTATCACGTACCAGATATATAATAGTTTAGCTTTTAAAACATTTAGTAAGTTATCATTATTGCTTCATTCGATGTAATCAAAGTCATACCTTGCATGAATAAACATTTAGTGTACGATTTCTAAGAATTCATTTGTTTGGAAGTAGACACATCTGACGACGAGCTATGTGACTCTGGATGGACACACAATGGCAATGGATGTTATCAAGCATTTGAAGATACAAAAACCTGGTTTGAAGCTGTGGATGCGTGTCGTAACCTTGGGGCAATGCCGATCTCATTAGTATCCATAGTTACGATGAAGCTATGCACGCACTTGCAATGTCAAGGTAAAGTGTATCCTAAAGCATCCACGTGAGTTTGGTCTTAATCTTGAGCAAATGGGTGTCGTCAATTTAATTAACGAGAAGTGCAAGAGAATACTAGAACATGAAAACGTTGTGAAAATGAAAGGCAGCAAAACAACGCCAAAAGTGGTCATGTTCTGAGACGTTCATTATTCTAAGGAAGAAACCACTATACAGTATGGTAAATAAGACATCCAAAAAAGGCTTATATTTTCTCCCCATGCGCTATGATGAATAACATGAGTATTTAAAATCGCTCCCAGTTGCTCGAAAACTGTGCATATCGCTCTCAGTTCACCATAGTTGAATCACGGACGTCTCTTTTCCCCGAGAAAGACAAGTACACTGATAGCTCATTATTGTCTCGGAGTCTACCTCCACATCTGTGCCTAGATTTACGTACGATCTTACTTTTAGTTTCGCTTTTATAATTAGTTTCACGTAAGCTTATCATCAAAATCCATGTCTGGTCGATGTATTTTACAGATGGACTTACGACACTGAATCCTACTGGATCGGATTGCATGATCTGGATGACGAAGATGACTGGAAATGGATTGATGGCACTGTATATGACTATTCCAAGTGGGCTTCTGGAGAACCTAACAACGGTAGGTATATCTGTGTATGTATTCTGATCTACCAAGATGGCAGGGTAAATCTTAACACGCCTCTCAGTATTGAGATCAGTTTCCTTTCATTAAACTTAACGTCACCTGTCTGAATCTTGTAACCTAGGTAACAGTATGGAAGACTGTGCTGTGTTAACATGGACTACAGCTGCAACGTGGGTGGATGCAGCCTGTAGTAATTCGTACAGGTATATCTGTAAATATCCATTGGATGTTGGTAAGTACATTAACAAATGCAGTGAGGGAAACTGATGGTGTACAAAGCAGTTAAAAAGATTAAGACAATTGTAAATATCTACATCAGTCATGGGAATAAGATGATGGCGGGTCAAAAATGTGATAGGCCTTCAAAGCATGGACTGAAATACTAAAATCGATTTTAATGTAAGCTGAGAATCAAAATATTTTATTTCGTAATGCTTTTACTTAATAAATAATTCCTTTTTTCCTTGGCTTACGTTAAAGCTTCGTGTGCTGAGTGGAAACGTGATGGCTACACGTCAAGTGGTTACTTTACCATCGATCCAGATGGACCTTACAATGGCGTTGATCCGTTCCGTGTCTACTGTGATATGACTAGTGACTCCATTGGTATGTAAAACCAGCTAGAATTGCTGCGTGCTGATTATTAGTCTGTGGACCGGCATACCAAATTGTCAAACCTTTCTACAGAAAAAAATTAGAAAATGTATTTTGAAAGCCTACCTTATATCTGTAAAATGACGTTTGCTTGCCATCTTGGTACTTGATTATTTAGAAGATATTGGGCAGTAAAGCAAAATTAATTACACACATTGAAAAGATCTTAAAATCCATATGTTTTTATGCATGAGAACTTATATCCAGAGTTTCATATAATCAGACAGATAAAGTGACATGAGAGGAGAATCGATTTCATATTGACACAGTACTTCTAAAATAATGCAATTCCTCTTTTGAACATCACTACATATATGAACAGGTGCGTTTTGCAGAGTTCATGAAATGTTCTTTCGTTAAGAGATAATGTAAAACAAAGTTGGTGCAGCTAGTTTCCTTGTTCCACTTCTTATAATGTGGAATTTATCAAATATTAGACTGTCGTTCTATGCATACCTGTAACTATTGCTACCTGCCCTGTCAAAAATATTCTAAAATGAGTAATATTTGATTAAATAGGTATTTAAACACCGTTCATTACAGTTTGATGAAGAGAATATTACTGTTACTTAGCAAACCAAGTGTATAATAAATACGATCGGAGCTAATTTGGGATAATTGGATGGTGAAGTAATGTCAGTTTAATCTACAATGCAAGCTCATCTGCTTTTCTTTTTACGTTACACACTTGTTTTTATGAGTAATTTGTGAGATAGCAACATCCAGCTATGTGGCATCTAACTCTTTTGAGACCTTTGACAAATATGAAGGTCCATTTATCCCAAATTAGTTCCAATCGCGTTTATATAAAAAGGTAGGAGGATGTGTAATGTTTGCCTTCTTATGTTAATGAGTATGGTCCTATCCAGGCGCCCTGTATAACTAAGATGGTTTATAAGTTTAAAAGGCCAGGGACTTCTGTAAGTGTCAAGTTCGTGCGTGTGGCAATCTACATTTCACTGCTTAAATGGTACACTGTTAAAAACAACCAACAATATCCGGAAAGTCCACAAGGCTTGGAGGAGAAAGGTTTAACCTTTACCTAACAATGGTCTAAATGTACGTAAAAATGCCCGGATGCTGTTGTCACGTGTTAGAATTGTCTATATTGCTATCACAAAAGTCTGAAATTTCAGTATAAAGTTTATTTTCAGCTCGCCAAGATATTTATTTAAGTACAGGATATTTCTGATAATGTGGTGAAAAGAAAGTACCCTAATCTTCTTATTTCCATCAGGCACAACGGTCATTCATCATAACCAGGAAACTCGAGGCTACGTGTCTGGATATGAAGGCTTGCAATCATATTTATTAGATGTTGTGTATCAGCATGGAATAACAACAGACCAAATGGCAGCACTTGCAGACATCTCAGATAGCTGTTGGCAGTACATTAAGGTGATAATTACAAAGTCTCTCAGACATGATAATAAATGTGGTATGATTATGATCCTGGATTTTTTTCTGGAATGCATGCAAGCAGGTCAAAGAAGGATGTGTGCAGTATGCTCCAGCCAATATGCACACTATTTTTTTTCAAAGACACACATGACATCGATCAACGGTATTCTAAATCGACAGTTTTGTACCTCCATCGGTGCACATCCCTCACAATGATGTGCGCTTGTGAAATTGCCAAACAGGTACGGTGTAAACACATCCTCAGTCACTTAATTCAATTTATACTGAGTAACCTTTCTTTCATCAGTACGACTGCTATGGTTCCATTCTGAAGTCAGGCGGGTCTAACTATGGCGCCTGGTTTGACCGAAGTGGTAATGCTATGGTTAACTGGGCTGGCGCTCCTCTTGGGCAAACTCTCTGTGCTTGTGGATCAAACGGTAAGTATGTAAAACAAATCATGATGCTTATTCGATATGAACTAGCCCGTTAAAATTAAATATTGCCATAATAAAGTTGTCCTTCACAAACGTATGACCACGCCCATGGCCATAAATAAAAAGTTCTCTGCATTTCTTTCATTTAAAATGATATTGTAAATGGAATTAATACAGTTTACTCTGAAATAGAGGTAAATGTCCACCTTATGGATAGCGTGATTCCATAAAAAGTTGCACTCTGTATATTCCCTGTGTGTATTCCAAACATATTCTAAACCAGATTGACATATAGGAATACAGACAAAGGTAAAATTTGAGAATGATAATAATTGGTATATTGATGCATAACTAAAGGCATACATTAGGCGATTTACAGATTTTCATGCATAGTTAAATTTGATCTGCTGGCGGAGTTGATATAACGTTTTTCATTTTTGTGCAATACAGTTATTGTGCGCATATGTGATTCCCGTTTCTCACTTAAAATGACCTCAAAACACAATAAATTGCAAACAAGCTCAATGCAAAGTGTCAGCTAACATGTATGATGTTGAGAAAAAATGACAAATATGCAACATATAAAGGATGGTTGAACTATGTACACACCCTTCATGAGTTACCCATGAATAAGGTTGCAAAGCATTAAGTTGTGGAGGGAAAAAACTGTAAGATGAATAGTAATACAGAGACCGAAAAGTTTGATAATATCACACTACATTAACTTACTTTTCCTCTCTTCATCAGGTAATTGTGATAATGGTGTTGCAACTTGTAGTTGTGATAACAATGACAATGTATGGCGTTACGACGAGGGAACAATCACAGACAAGGATTATCTGCCAGTGACTAAATTAGGGTTCGGAGATACAGGAGACTCGGGCGAAAGTGGTTATCACACGTTGGGTGCCTTATACTGCAGAGGAGATGCATCAAGTAAGAGATATATCTATTTGCATAAATGTATCAGACAATTCTGTACCGACATTTGCAGCACGGTCATTGCAACATGTTACGATCGACGTCGACATATAATTACAAGATTGAGATCAGTCATTTAAAGAGTTTATCGTCAATATTTCACAATACGCTGCACCATTGACCTCGAGAAAACGACTGTCTAGGGTCCATGGTTACTCAAATAGATTTTGATTTTCTACCGTGAGTAAATAACATACATTGAACATTGAACATTTCGCGTACAGCAGCACATGTACTAACATGTTGTGAACATCACGGAATCTGCGTCAAAACTGATAAAAATTTTCCGTGTTCAGGAATATACAAGGTTACTGTTTTTGCAAAATGAAAATAAACAGAGTTATTTACAAACGTTAATTGCATCGTAGATTGTTTAATATCCCTTTTTAAATACAACCGAGCATCATTAATTTAACCATGCGATGTGACCGTATTAGTATCAGGTGATATAGAATGAGTAAATATTTCGTTGATTATTCAAGGATCTCGTATATCGTATCAAAATGATTGAATCTTATAAACGTTTAGTTCCTTGGATGAATTTTACTAAGTTTCATTTTCAAAATCACTCGATTACATCTCCTATATATCTCTACTATGTATGTTGTTCGTCATCAGCTGTGCTGTCAAGTCGGTCTGATTTCTTGATGATCCCGGACAGTTACATCAGTGGTCACGACAACGAACAAGTGTCAACTTCTGTTTCTGACTGCGCTGACAGATGTGCATCAAGTACAAGTTTTGTATGTCGTTCATTTGATTTTGACTTGGTTAGTTCAATATGTTATCTGAGCGAATATAACCACGTGATGGCGGGTGGAATTGGAAGCAGTACATCGTTTGATCTATACATAACAATATGTAAGTATCCCCTTTAAAGCCTTTATAAAGTTGCGTTTAAACATATTGACACACTTTTGTTATCAGATTTCTTTTTTTCTTCATGTATATTAAGTCTATCAAGAATAATGTGTCTGTCTTGGTTTGAAATCGAATTATGTAGTCAATTAGGTGCGAAAGTGGGATATTGGCTTAACATTGTCTATATTTGGAATATAACTCTACATTTCAACCTTTTTTCAGTTGATGCCGGCACCAATTTGTTTGTAGGTACGTAGTGTTATTGTTCCTACCATGGTGTGGTCAATTTAACGTTGCTTACACTGTCTTACATATAACTGAAAGTACAAGGATTAAGCAGGACTTATATTTTGCTTCTGAGCTATAAGGCCATATTGAAGGGTGTGAATGCAGAGAAACTGAGAGTTTTTAACTTTCATTTAAACTTCCCTTGAAGAAAATTTAAGCCAATGACCTTTATAATTGAGGAATAACCATATATGAACTGAATATGCTCACGTGTTTTACAACAGGTTCATTAATAGTGGTACGCTTCACAGAACAATGAGATATATGTTATCACTATATACATGTAGCAGTATTTTTTTCAACTTCGCACAGTACTCTCAGAGTTTAATTACTAATTACAAACTTTATTTAATATGCAAATGAGCTGTTAATTAACTTGACACTGCTCACTGCTTTATGGGACAATTAGATATCAATCAGATCAAGATTTGTAGCACGTTTTATTTAATTTAATGCTGTAATTTTAGAGTAATGTCACTAATTACAAAGTTCATTAAATATGCAAATAAACCCTAACTTAACTTGACACTGTTCAATGATTCATTGCACAATTAAATATTTATCAAATCAATATCTGTAGCACGTTTCACAAAATTTTGGTGCCGAAATTTCAGAGTTATATCCTAATTACAAAGTTTATTAAATATGCAAATGAACCCTTAATTAACTTTACACTACTAAATGCTTTACAACACAGTTAGATATCTGTCGTATCAGTATGTGCAGCAGTTTTCATGACGTTTGATGCAGTTATTTCGGAGTTATATGACTAATTATAAGACTTCATGAAATATGCAAATGAGCTAATTATTAACGTGACACTGCTCAATGCTTCTCAGTACAATTGGATATTTATCACATCAACATCTGTAGCAAGTTTCATCAAATTTAACGCTGTAATTTTGGAGTAATATCACTAATTACAAAGTTCATTAAATATGCAAATGAACCCTTAATTAACTTTACACAACTAAATGCTCTACACCACAATTAGATATCTGTGGGATCAGTATCTGCAGCAGATTTCATCACATTTGGTGCAGTTATTTTGGAGTTATATCACTAATTACAAAACTTCATAAAATATGCAAATTACCTATTTGTTAACTTGACACTGCCAAATGCTTCACAGTACAATTAGATATTTATCAAAACAATATCTGTACCCAATTTCACTGACTTGGGTGCCGTAATTTTAGAGTTATATACCTAATTACAAAGTTCATTAAATATGCAAATGAACCCTTAATTAATTTCACACTTCTAAATGCTTTACATTACAGTTAGATATCAGTCGGATCAGTATCTGCAGCAGATTTCATCACATTCGGTGAAGTAATATCGGAGTTATATGACTAATTACAAACCTTCATAAAATATGCAAATGAGCTATTTATTAACTTGACACTGCCTAATGCTTCTCAGTATAATTAGATATATATCAGATCAATATTTGTTGCAAGTATCATCAAGTTTGGTGCAGGAATTTCAGAGTTATCTCACTAATAACAAAAGTTCATTAAATATGCAAATGAGAAGATAATTGACATGACACTCACAGTATCATGATAATGTTCTTAGATTGTCATCTGTGAAAAGTTTCATGAAATTTTGTGCAGTATTTCTTGATATATGTCTACACTGTCATTACCGTCTCCATAGGGAAACCATTGTATGAAAAAACGACATTGCATAACTTCATTAATATGCAAGCCACACTTACCAAAATCTAATCAGTTCTTGCAAGTAGCATACTGTACCTGTGTACCAAATCTGATATGAATCCGTTCAGGCGTTTTTGAGTTATCGTGTAAACAGACAGACAGACAGACACACACACACACTAACACACACACACACGGACAGACAGACAGACATCGCTATGACATTAGCCCACGTGTTTACACACGTGAGCTAAAAATCAGGGTAACCATGCAAATTTTGACATAACAGAAACGAGATATCTAACATTAGCGATATCTAACATGAAAAATGGTTTCTTTTGCTTTGCTAGCTCTGCGGAGAAAATTGAAATTTTGATTTTCACATAATTAAGATTCATGATCATGATATATGATTTTTCACAAACTTCTATTATTCGTGTACTTGTAGAATCAAACAATTGCAACAGTGGTTGGGTGGAGTATGACTCGATGTGCTATTATCCAAGTACATCCACCATGAACTGGTATGATGCTGAAACGTGGTGTCAAAGTCAAGGAGGTGAGGAATTGATTCAGTATTACAGTATCTTTAACATCACATTGATTCAATGTAAACAAGATGTCAGAGCTTAGCAGGTAAGAAACTGAAATGGTTCGCAAATTTACAGATGTAAACGAACTTTGTACTAAAAATGTAAGGAAAAGAACAGGTTTCAAAACAAGCCAATTTTAACGAGAATGATCAAAGTGGTGGTATGAAATGACGCCATTTTTGCGAAGCCCTTTGTCATAATCGAGAAAGTAACAAACAAAAAAATCACGAACATTAACGAGGAAAGCGACTTGTGTCACTACAACCAATTACGAAAAAAATATTTAAGAAAAAACTTGATTTTCTGAAAAAGCATCTAAAAGTTACCATTATCTGTCCTGCTGTAAATTTTGTAATATTAATCATGCAGTGATAATCGAATTTTCATGCACCGCTGATCTTTTAACAAGACAAGATATAACGTACCGATTGAATCATTAAATTTACAGTGTAATAATGATATTCGAGTAAAATTTCCCTTTCATGAAGCCTTTTGCATCTATGTCTGTTCGTCTTTCTCTGTATGTCAAAGGTCACTTGACCAGTACAGCAAATGACGCTGAGTATGCCTTCCTGAGGCAGATGCTGCGATGGAGTTTGGTAACGACTTATGATTTCTTGATTGGTTACAACGACATCGAAGAGGAAGGTGTGTTTTGGTGCAGTAAGAATTTACATTGACCCCTAAACACTACAAAAAAAACTTTGAAATAAAGTTTTTAAAGGTTAAGCTGTTGCTGAAGAGCATTTTAGAAATAAAAAGACGTATATTTCACTGGTGAATCTTTGTTATCGTTACAGCTTATTACTATGGTTCATCTCCCTAAGTAATAATGTTTGTTGGCCATTTAGAGTCAAAGTGAAATGAGTAATTTTTATTTTGCGCGGAGTAAACCAATATTAATCGAATTATATCTTATAGTTTCAGTATAATTTGTTATTTTATTATATTTGTTGCTTTTGATGACCATTGTGCAAGACATCGCCGTCTTTAATAATCTCGATTACCAGATAAAACAGCCACATGTTTAATTCTCTACACGTCGTAGTCGACTCTTTACCATTGTTGGCCTGAAACTTTTAGAAATATAACTCAAAGTAAGGTGTTGCCTTTAGTTGACATATTGATCTATTGAAAAGATGGTTAGAGCTATAGGACAACAAATTCACCATCCCGTTTTATAGAAGAAAGACATTGAGAAACCTTCTTGTGCGACAAGTTTTTTAAATATTTTCTTTACACAAATGTATGCAACTAACGTGAAACTAATGCTTTTGGATGCTGCAAAATAATGAATATTTCCGTTCAGGAGTCATATCTGCAATTTACATATTCTAAACACCAGAGAAAAGAGTATAGCTTCATAAATTAAGTGTCTCTAATAGAGTTTTGTCTTCGGTTATCACCTTAAAGTGAAAGATCATTTTAATATATTGGGTATAGTGACCATGCATTAATTGTGCGTGTCGGGATGCAAACTATTTCCAACAACTTTTCCAAATTAAATTGACCATTCTTAATGGCAAAGTAGACATCGGCATGGTCAAATAATGGTGCAACTCGAAGGCTTAGGGTACACAGGTACGAATTATTCCTTAATTATCATTCAGAATGTTTGGGTTTTCGTCGTAGAGGTCTGATGGTAACATCAGTAAATTTGTGACGTGCATCAAAACTATTTCAATCGCTCGACACGTGTACAGGATGTTTAACTCAGGCCATAATTAACATTTTTATCCTTCAGGTGTTTGGGCCGAAGCCGATGGAACACAACACTCGTTTACACGTTGGCTGAGTGGTGAACCAAATGGTGGCGCTCTTGAAAATGCAGTTGTGATGTATGCCCGTAGCTATGACGGTTGGGCTGACGTCAACGTTGAAAGTGGATATCAATTCATCTGTAAAGCCAGTTCAGGTGAGATTAAACCGTCTCTCTTTAAAGTTAATGTAAATAAGATATGCAGTTGATCAAACTTACAGGGAACTTTTAATGCAATTACAGTGTCAAGCATTTATTCGGTCTTACTGTTTTAAAATGTTTAGGATGATAGACATGTGAGACAGTGTTTAAATTCATCTGTGAGTAATTTTAGACCGCTCAGTGCAACATTGTAATTTTGCAGTATATTTTGCTTATTTAGAGTAAATGGGTGCCGTTTTTGACAGTCTCACTTTCGTCCAGGTTTGGCTCTAATTACGCATGCTTAACTTTATTCAATATTACAGGAGCTTCTGCGATTGCACAGCCTACAACAAATCCTTCCTGTCCCAATGGTTGGATCTCATCCGGAGATAGCTGTTATTTCTTCAGTTCTGCGACAGAAACGTTTGATAATGCTCAGGATGATTGCAAATCGATGAACAGCGATTTGTTGATCATTGATGATGACAATGAATGGACTTACGTCTATACGTATATACGTTATCGGTATTATACAAGGAATTATTGGGTTGGCCTTACTGACGTACTGCAAGAAGGTAATGGCTTAATATACTCAAGGAAGGGATTGAAAATTTACATAAAGAAATTTTCATTGACCATATCAAAAACAGGGACGAACATTCATAGAAATTACATTGATTCATATCTTGTCTATCTTTCATTGTCATCGTTACACAAGATTGAAATTTATTTTTATGTTTAACTTGAGCTGAAAAAAAAATCCTTGTCTGACCCCAGACGTCTCTGTCGTTTGCCAACGCAAAGTCGGACACCAGTGTACAGAAATTCAGATTTATAACGCACCGACTTAGTCTCATCTCAAGATGTATGCTGAATATGAAAAATTATGCAATTTCAAAATACTTGTACAATGCATAACAAAGACACAACTAATATAAGCATAACATTATTAATATTACAGTAATACTACCATCACGGAAATGGAAGAGATAACCCTAAGTGAGCTCAGTTGTAGTATTGATAATGTCAGCTTCAAAACTAAACAACATATAACTTTTTGTGAAGTGTGCATCAGTTAACATAATGCTATAATCAATATTTTTTCTTTCGCAAGGTACATGGGTTTGGGAAAATGGAGTAGGAGAGGCTACGGGAACTTCTTACTGGATAGCAGGTGCTCCTGATAATTCTGGAGGATCAGAACACTGTGCAAGGCTTGACCAATATTATGGATATGAAGATGTTGGGTGTACAACACAAATTTATTACATCTGTGAAGATGATTTGTGTAGGTGAAATCTTGCGTTGACTATTTCACCGAAACTTTCAGAAATTCATTTCATCGATGTCGTACAAATAGTTAACATATTTCAATACCGTACAACAATCAGGAAAACAATTATTATAATATTTATGTTGAAATATCGTACGTGTTAAGGGAGCAACGTATAATCCACAATCTATTTATCGTAACATTTTGTTCACCCTATAGATCTTACATCCTTTCCTACCAGTATTTCGGCGGATGTTAAGAGTCCTTCAACAGTGACGATTACGTGGTCTGATATTTCCCAAACCGACGGGCAAAATGGTGATATCGTTGGCTATAAGGTCTGTATTATATTATGTTAATACTTCAATAAGACATTTTCCGATCGTTTTCAGAACGTTTTTAGGGTAGTCTTACAGCACTAAAGTATTTACAGTAATAATCACAACACACGGTCAAACTTACGCCGCGGGAGAAACTTACGAGAGCCCTGACAAATAACGAAAGGAACAACCTCTTAAGGAATAGTATGGCAGAAATTGACATAATTACAAACACAACAGCAGTAGAAATATTGCAAGAAAATGGGGAGAAATGGACACTTTCTCGCTTTTCTCAGGTATGTTAATGCATGGGCATAGGCTTCCATACATGTAAAATCAGTTTGAACATACTTTTTAGGCAGACCTGGTCAGAAAATTGTGAAAATTGCCAAAAATATGTTTCGCATTTGTTATTAAGTTGAAATTTATCATAATATATTACCTAAGTCAGGTCACGTTACAATAATCTGTTATTTTCCCGCCAAAATTGTATATTGCATATAACTGAATATTCCAACCGCTAAACATAAAAATAATTAAAATATTATGACCAATTAATGTAAAATGGGATGGAAGCTTGTGTTAGAACTAGTGGCAGATGCAAAATTATTGAATTTGAATATTATTTCTTCACAAAAAAACAACAAATACAATATTTTTGACGTTTTACGTGAATATTTTGAATATCAGAAAGAAGTATAGATAGAGTTTCATGAGTGCCATGTATTTTTGAAAGAATATGATAGATGTTGTTTCCAAAGTGCAAAGAAAATCAAGAAAATTTAACGATTTACGGTTGGAATATTAAAATTAATAAAGACGTAAATTTTGGCGGGAAAATATCAGATTTGGTCACGTGACTCAACTCGTCAAGATTTAGGCAGACATTTTTTTAAAGAATTTAATAATTCCAATAATTAGGCCAAATATCAATCAAATCTGGTGGTTTTTAAAGATAATTGATCATTTTCTTACTTTTGGGCTTGATGAGTACAAACACCATGCATTAACTTACTTGAGTTCGCGAGAATGCTGCGAGATTTCATTTTCTTGCCCGTTGGAATTGATTGACAGAAAAGATAATCTCGCAGCATTCTCGCAAAAAAGCGAGAAAGTGTCCATTTCTCGCTGTTTTTTTGCAATATTTTCTTCTACTAGTGCAAAACATTGATGTATAAACTTTCAGTGAAGAAAAGGTGTCGGCATTTGAAGGATTTTGCGATTGATCGAATTATGTGGGACTTCTACGATACTCTATCTACTTGTATCATCTTCGCTTTCCAAGGTCTTTTGTTCGGGCAGCTGGTCAGTAGTTGGTTAGAGGGAAGTAACGGACCCGTGCGAGCAGACGATGTACTCATATGGACTTATAGTCAAACTTTGAGGAGCATGGCATACTTTTTATAACCTCATTTGCATATTGAATGAATTTCTGTAATTATACTATGTATTGATACTGAATGCATAGGTGTCCACTAAGGCTCTGAGATAATGGTCTTACTAAGTTTAAGCATCAACTTTGATAAGGAAGAAATTCAGGATGATAAACGCCTTTGTAAATTTCGATGCTTAACGTACTGATTTTGATATGACATCTGGTTAGTTTGAATACACTGAAAGTTGAAGGGCACGATATGTTCATAATTGGCTCATTGTCAATACAGTAAATTGCGCAAACTTGCCTCATATCATAGTTGACAGCACCAAATTGAACATTCTGAATTTGATCAAACTTCTAGATTACCCTTGCTAGATTTAGTTGCTCTCGAAAAGTTGATGAGTGTAATGTATCATTATTAGTCCATTTGCATATTTGAGGTGGAGTTGCCTGTTGCCATCATAGTTTTTTTTCAAAGCAATATTTCTAATCAGAGATGACAAGGAAACCCCTCATACTCTATATTTTCAAAAAGCAGAGACTCTAAAGTTTAGTATGGTAGCAATAGTTTACTCGAAGGATGAAGTGGGTGTATATTTAGGGTAAAATCCTAAATTTTGGTATAATAAATAAATAAAATAAATAAATAAATAAAATAAATAAATAAAATAATTTAAGTCAAATACGACGCTATTTTCTGAAATGTAATATTTCACTTGAAAAAAGAATATATATGTAGGAAAAAATGACTATTTTATTTTGCATTTTGCATTATCTGTCGTCATTCTAAAATGGCATAGGTTGAAAGACTGATTCTCAAATGAAACTTATTAAATTCAAGATTAGCGAAATTAAATTGCCTCTTATTTAAAATGTAAGAACTGTATTGCCAAACAAAATAATATTTTTCTTATATACCATTTAAGCAACATAATGTGAAAATTTCAGAAAATTTGACCGGCCAGAGTGGAGTTAAATTGTTTGACAATCTTGAAATTGGGAGAAAAAGAAGCCAGGAAATTGGGTGATATGCATATATTTTCATAAATTAACACTTCTTTATCACGCTACTTCCGACTGCTTGACAAGCTAAAAGGTGAACCAAACAATATCTTATTCTTGGGTTAACAAATTAATTCAAATTGAATGAATATTTGCAAAAAAGTGATTTTTGAGCAAAATATGCTGTGTTGGGTGCAACGTCCACTTGATGACTTTACGTAATTGGGTGATATATTAAAATTGAATAACTGAATTCGATCGGTCATCTGAGGTTAACTGGTCTTACTCTGAGTTCGCTTAACTCAACGTTTGAAGGGGGTGTTTAGCAAATGTGCATATTAAATGAATTCCTTAGGTGCATTGGTTACATGTTGGTTATATGTTTTGCCGAGCATGATCAATAGACAGTTTAAATGTTTAGGGACGGACCATTAGATCTTGGGAGGGGGGGTGGTCAAAAACAGAAAAAAAAAATTTTCAGAGCAGAAAGTTAGGGAAAAAAAAATCTTCAAACTAGTTTGCAAAATAAAAAAAAAATAAATAAGAAGACAAAGGCGTAAAAAAAAAATCTGCAAAACTCTTTAAAATTTTGATTTTATTTTAGATTTACCGACTGAAAGCAACTTTCTGTACTTTTTAGTACATCCTCCCGGCACATTTTTAATTTTAATTTATACATTTAGAGTGACTGTATCCCTTATACTGGAAGTTGTGATTATCTTATCTTTTCAGGACTTTTGTATTCTGATCACTTGAAAATTATAAAATTATAGAGCCTGTTTTCTACTTGTTTCCTGCGTACAAACCAAGCAGGTACACTAGGTAAAACATTGAAACTATGGTATGGTTGTCAGACAGCAAGTTGTATTGGCCTTTTAAGATCAAGGTAAACAGATGCAGGCCACATCAGTTTCATTTTTTCACAGCATTTTATTGCAATGATGAATGCAAGAATGGGTGAACAAGTAGAAACACGTCAATAATGATAAAACAACATATCAAGTCATTATGTATTATTTTGCTTTTAAAAAGGCATTTTCAATTCTTTTTTCTCAAAAAACAGCCTCAAAAAACAACAGCAACACATGTTTTAACATTCAACAATACACTACGTACAGGGTTTTCCTCTCGACTGCGCGATTGCGCCAATTGCGCATTTCGAGCCTTTTTCTGCCCTTTGAAAGTTACTGACTGCGCGAAAATCGCGCACAAAACACAGCACGCACGTCCGTATGATGGTGACCCAAGCGCACTGTGTAGTGACCTGTAAATTTGCCGTTATTCCCCCGGAAAAGACAAAATATCGCCTGTCATTCAATTTGGTGACGTGATAACGTGGAGTGTACGCATCGAAAAGAAAACACAGTAACTGAGTAAAGGACATAGTTGTGCTTCAGTCTCCATGGATACCAGTGCCATGCATTTTATGTTCATGTTTTGATAGGATATGTTGTTTGGGCCCAATGTCATTAGTAAGCATTAAAAATACTGCCCCTCAAATGTCAAGTTTGCCCCCTAATTTTGATGAATGGGGCAGAAATTGCCCGCTTCGGTGAGCATGCAGAGAAAACACTGTACGTAGAATGCCATCTATCCAACAAATCCCAACACAAAAACACACAAAAGGGGTTGAACTTTGAAAGTGTCTCGATAGCAAATACAGAATAAATCTGCATGAATAATCGTTTTTGTGTAGTAAATTTCAAAGAAATTGGACAAGCCCTTTCAGAGAATACAGATTTTTTGACCATGAATGGTATAAATTGCCCTAAAAAGACAAATATTGAAATTTCAACACATCTATACACATCCAATCAATTTGGACATGCTGCTACAGAGAAATAGATGTTTTGATCAAAAAAGGGCAACAATGCTCTAAAAACACATATATGCAAATTTAACTATATTATTTAGCTTATTTTAGCTTCTCAGCTTGTCAAAATTAATTGTAAATCATGAGATATGCATGTTGTTTGGTGGGGTGCATGTGGCCATTTCACCACGCAGTAGAAAGGGAAGCCAGGAAACCAAAATAGTCAATTTTCAAAACTATAGGAAGCTACTGAGGAGCAAGAAGATCATGTTTCAGAGGAAGATGTGTAATCCGAAAAAAAGCTCCCAAAGTGCCACCAAATAACACCATTTTTATCTCTATTTTTCAAAAGCTCAAACAGCAGGAGGGGGACACCCCCTCCTGACCACCCCCCACAAAAATACTCCCCAAGTGCCACCAAATAACACCATTTTAATCTCTATTTTTCAAAAGCTCCAACAGCAGGAGGGGGACACACCCTCCTGACCACCCCCCGCAAAAATACTCCCCAAGTGCCACCAAATAACACCATTTTAATCTCTATTTTTCAAAAGCTCCAACGGCAGCAGGGGGACACCCCTCTCCTGACCTCCCCCCCCCCTTGACCGCTTGCGTGGCCGCTTGTGGTGCTTGGCACCACATCTTTGCCCTCTTTATCTTCAGACAGCGACGAACTAAAAAAAAATTATAAATCTGAAAATTTAGTCTGAAAAAAAAAATTTGCACAGCTAATCTCAATTGGAAAAAAAAAATTTCAGAAATTTACAATAGTAAAAAAAAAATTTTCACAAGTTCATTGTGACCACCCCCCCTCCCAAGGTCTAATGGTCCATCCCTTATGTAATTGCCTTGGGCCTATTGTTCAGTTCCACTTGTGTGAACACAGTATATGGACGTTCCAAGCCAGATGATAATTCTTGTGGCAGTAACAGAGTGAAGTATGGAGCTCGCGTCTGCTATTATAGCAATCATACTGCTTCCTTCAATGTATTGTTAAGTGATGGGGATGTTCATCCAAACCCAGGTCCCAATTCAGAATCAAATCAACGACGCCCCAATACCACTTCATCAGGTGTGAGGAAACCGCTCAGTATTTTTTATCAAAATACCCAGGGACTTAGAACTAAGCTTCAAGACTTTTATGCATGTTTCTCAGATGCGACGTTTGACATTTTACTCCTGACTGAAACATGGCTTAATCCAAACATTTATGACAGCTCGACATTTATGACGGCGGAGCTGCTTGATGTCGACACATACTCTATCTTCCGAAGGGACAGAATCGATTCTCCTTCACTGAAACAGGATGGTGGAGGTGTATTGATCGCGGTGAAATCAACTCTTACATCTCGTCGCTGTACTGAATTTGAAACATCAGCTGAAAAGTTTGGGTAGAAGTCAAGCTACCAAGACAGACTGTATACTTATCTAGTATTTACCATCTAAGTGATTCACCAAACACAGTTATCAACGAACTTGACAAGTCATTAGACTTAGTCAGCAAATCTAAACGACCGATTGACATTGTCCTTATCTGTGGGGATTTTAATCTCCATGATATTGAATTGTCTGTGTCAGAAGATAACATAATTTAACCTGTATCATGGTCATCGAACAGGTCAGATTTGTTTTTAAATAGTTTCATTTATGAACATGAACTTTTTCAGTGTGTTAAAGACAGAACCTGTAACAACAACTTTATAGATCTTGTATTTTGTAACATCAACAATGTAGAAGTACATTGTGTTGATCCCATGGTGAACTTAATTCATAAGGCAATAGTGTGTTAACTGTCTGCCACTTGTTGCAGCAGTGCTCCCGTCAAATCTAACAGAGTTATATACAATTATAGGAAAGCTGATTTTAATCATTGAAATCAAACACTGGCTTGTATACCCTGGTGTATCCTAGAAGACAAAGCAGATGTTGATGAGTGCATCGACCTGTTTTATGATCTGCTGTTTTCAGCAATCTCTGACTGCATCCCAAAAGTTAATGCAGGCAAACGAAAATTCCCTCCTTGGTATGACAGTGATCTTATTTGTTTGCTCCGGGAGAAGGAAGCTGCTTTTCGTAATTATAAGAGGGGCATTGCTTCTTATTGTGAATTTTCTAAAGCTCGAGCAGAATTTAAACGAGCAAGTAGAATTAAATACAAAGAGTATGATTCAAATGTTGAATATGACATTCAAAACAATATTAAACGTTTCTGGGGAAATCAAAATCTGTCCCGAACTCAGTGCGCTATAACAATCAGTCTGCCTGTAAATCGAAAGAAGTTGCAGATTTATTTAACAATTTCTTTCAGTCCGTCTTCAAACAAGACGACCAAACCACAACTGTTCCACCTTTTGATGATGTCACAAGTGATGCCTTATGCAATGTTCATATATCTGTAGACATCATTCTCAAACATCTCAATACATTGGATCCTAACAAAGCCATGGGTCCAGATAACATATCAGGCATTTTATTAAAGCGATGTGCAAATCAACTTGCTTACCCATTGATGGTTTTATATAACAAGTCAATTGAGAAAGGTACATTTCCAAGACGGTTCAAGCAGGCAAATGTTGTTCCAATTTTAAAAGTGGTAGCAAATGTGATGTTACAAACTATAGACCAGTGTCACTTCTCTCCTTAATAAGCAAAACATTTGAGAAAGTGATCTTTGATGATATATTTAACCATGTTAAACAGTATATATGTACTTCACAGCATGGCTTTATTAAGACTCGCTCTACTCAGACTAACCTTGTAACCTACTTTGATTTTCTTGCAACTGTTTTGACAAGAAACTACAAGTTGATAGCATCTACACTGACTTCTGTAAGGCTTTTGACTCTGTTAATCATAGACTGTTAGTTTACAAACTAGAACGTTATGGTTTTTCTGGTCAAGTTCTACAGTTGTTAAATCATATTTAAGTAACCGTCATCAGAGAGTAGTTATTGACAATCGCTTTTCTGAGTGGTGCCCAGTATCATCGGGTGTACCCCAGGGGTCACTACTTGGTCCACTGTTATTCAGTATTTATGTCAATGATTTACCAGGTGTTTGTATAGATTCACAATGTCTCTTATATGCAGACGATGCTAAAATCTTTAGACCTATTAAAACTATTTCAGATTGTTTAAAACTTCAAGAAGATGTTGATAGAGTAGCCTTCTGGTGTCGATCTTGGAAACTCGATTTAAATGTCAAAAAGTGTTCTGTGATCTCTTTTACCAACAAGAGGGCTTTAATTCATTTTGACTATTGTATTTTAAATATCATTCTTAATAGGCAGCAAAAAGTTAAAGATTTGGGAGTTATTTTAACCTCAAACTTAAGTTTTTCAGATCATATTTCTTTTACTGTAAATAAATCTTTTAGAATGCTGGGTTTTATAAAACTCTCAAAATTTTACTCAGGTTCAAACTTTTAAATCTCTTTATACTTCTCTTGTAAGGAGCTGTCTCGAGTATGGTTCTGTTGTCTGGAACCCTTGGCAAAAATCAGATATGGAATTACTTGAAAATGTTCAACGTAAATTCATAAAATATTTGTGTTTCAAAACACATATTTCTTATCATGCTGACCAGTATGAAGCTCTCTGTACCTTGTTCAACTTACCAACTTTGGAGAAACGTCGCTGTTATCTTGATATGATGTTTTTACACAAGTGTGCAACTGGAGTTTATAATTTACCAGATGTTTTATCAAAGCTATGCTTTAATGCACCTGGCAAACTTTTGCGCACCTGTCCCACATTCAGACCACCTCGTAGCCGTATCAATGTTTTTAAATTTTCTCCTCTTAACAGATGTATGAGTAATTTTAATGAATTGTTTCGTAATAATCATAATATTGATATTTTTAATGACTCATTTAAGTCTGATATTAGACAAGTTATTTTTTAATGGCTGTTCTTGTTGAGTTGTTTGCTTTGTTTTTTTGTCTGTGTGTGTGTCCTACACTTCATTTTAGTTTTGTAAATACTTTCTGTTTGGTGCTGTCTTGTTCAGTGTTTTTTAACCGTTTTCTTTTGAGCTTTTGAGGAACCTGTAAATGGGACTTGATCCCGTAGGATTTCCGAATAAATAAATAAATAAATAAATAAATTTCAAAGCTATCAGATGAGTTGTTTGGAAATACACATTTTTTGACCAAAAATCCCAAAAATTTCCCCAAAAATACAAAATTGCAGATTTCATCATAATTTCAATAAATATCATTTAGATTATCTGTAGGAACCTGTATACCAAATTTCAAAGCTGTCAGATGAGTAGTTTTGGAAACACATTTTTTGACCAAAAATGGCAAACATTGCCCCCAAAATAAAAAATTACAGATTTCATCAGAAATGCAATATATATTACTTAGTCATCTATAGTAACCTGTATACTTAATTTTGAAAGCTATCAGACCAGTACTTTTTGACAAAAACACTTATGACCAAAAACGGCAAAAATTGCCCAAAAAATACAAAATTGCAGATTTCATCATTATTTCAATAAATATCATTAAGACCATCTGTAGAAACCTGTATACCAAATTTCAAAGCTATCAGATGAGTAGTTTTGGAAATACACATTTTTTGACCAAAAACGGCAAAAATTGTCCAAAAATACAAAATTACAGATTTCATCAGAAATTCAATATATATTACTCAGTCATCTATAGTAACCTGTATACCAAATTTCAAAGCTATCAGACCAGTACTTTTAGAAAAAAAACACTTTTTGACCGAAAATGGTAAAAATTGCCTTTAAATTGCAAATTTACATATTTCTGCACAATTTGAACAAATCTGAAATAGATCATTCCTAGGGATTAATGTACTGAGCTATCTTTATGTACAAAGCTATCTGACTTTAAGTTTTGAAGAAGAAGGTCTTTAAAGATGTTTTACCAAAACTAACAAAAATTGCCTTAAAAATACAAATATGCAAATTTCACCATTATTTGAACAAATCTATCTGAAGTCACCCTAAGCAAACAGTATATGTAATTTTAAAGCAATCGGACAAGAGGTTTCAGAGAAGAAGATGTTTTCACTAAAACCAGCAAAAAATGCCCAAAAAACACAAATACACAAATTTCACCACAATTTGAACAAACTTAAGTGAGGTCACCCCAAGTGAATTGTATATAAAATTTCAAAGCAATCTGACTGGTGGTTTCAGAGGAGAAGGCAATTGTTGGCCGACAATGGACGACGATGATGGAAAATCAACCTATTTGATAAGCTCCGCGTTGCAGTCAGCGGAGCTAAAAATTTAATAAATATGCAAATCAGCAGTTAATTGACATGATACTACTACATATCTTTGCACACTATTATGTCATCAAATTTGAAGCTGCATTTTAAGACGTATCATACTAATTTTGTAAGTTCATCTAATGTGCAAAACTATTTATTGACATGATAGTGCCTAAAGCCCCCACTCAATTATCAGATTTATCTAATATAAATATTATTTACTTGATAAAATATTCAATGGAAAACAAAAGAATGACAAACTGTTAATCGGCTGTTGACACATTTGCTAATGCGAGAACCTGGGATTGAGAAGGACGCATTTAATGCCTTCACAAGTTATTACAGTACTGAGAGATCAACATCTGCACCATATTTCATATAATTTGATGCAGTGGTTCTGGAGATAGCCCACCAATGAGGACATCTCATTAAATATGCAAATTAGCAATTATTTACATGACACTGCTTAGTGTCTATGCACACTATTATGAGACAACGTGCTAAAGATCTGTATCAAGTTTCGTCAAAGTTGCTGCAGTGTTTCTGGACATATCATCCTAATAACAAAAATTCATCTAATATGCAATTTAGCAATTAACTGATGCAATACTGACATATTTCATTGTGTGCCGTCAGAGATCTGTGCGATAAACATCTTTACAAAGTTTAATGAAATTTAGTGCACTATCTGAACAAAGAGAGCTCTTTTTCAAAAAGTCATTGTCAATGACATAATCCCACTTTTTTAATAAAATGGCCGTCACACAGCTATTTTGGATTGGATCACAAGACAAATTGATATGCATATGTATGACATTAGGAGTAATATTTGCACTAAGTTTGAATGAAATCGCTCTAAGTGTCTCTGAAATATCTGCATGAACGGACGGACACATGGACATGACCAAACCTTTAAGTCCCCAGGGACGGTGTCAATGGTGACTAATTAATTTAGTAATTTTTCAATGATCAATATGAATTATATTACCTTATCATGAAACCATACATCATTTTTCAATATACTGAATATTTAATATTCACAACATGCAGGGAGAATATCATAACAAATTATGAGTTTGAAAGTAGACACTTGGAAATCTAATTGATATACCAATTGTGTTGATAAAACTTTTGAAACAACTGAAGCTAAACAAAAATAAAGTACACAAATAAACTTGTGAGAAACAATTCCATCAGTTGTGTTTATATATCAACAAAATGAAACCAATGACAAATTCTTTCATGATGATAGTGCAAACGTCTGTTGTACTAGACATTCACTTGTACTCATATTGTACCTTTGAAGGTTGTTGCTCTACAAAACAGAATTATACAAACACTTAATGTTACACTGCAGTCTACAACTTACTTCTCTCATTGACTTTATTTGTATTGTCTAAAGAGGTAAACATGATATTTTGTTTCAAATTTTTCTCATTTTGATGGATTCATTCCAAGAGAAATAACACAATGAGAACCTTTATGTTTTCAAGTCTGACAACGAGTGTTCGGGTTTAATGGGGTTTTAAAACTACCATACAGGTTTTGCAAACTGCTACAACCTTAAATTCGATTAAATGTTTTGCAGGATTCTGAGATACCTAACACTATTTACTTTGAAGGTTTTCATTTGTAATTGTTTGAATGCAAATCGTACAGCTGTTGCAACTTCAGTCTGCTGTTGAATGGTCTTTGAGCTTCTCCAACTGACTTACAGTCACTTGTGCCTAGTTAAGAAGTTACAGAAGTAAAATTAAATTTTAAGAATGCCAGACACACTGAAACCAGTCACCACCACCGCTAATAAGCTCAACAAACTTCTCTTTGATAACAGCAAATTGCACATATTACATGTAATTCTACAGAGCTGATAAAAAGCTATTTCCAGATTGTTTTAGTACATAAATCTTGTTAGTGGCAACACTGACTGTCTAATAAACCATGTATTCACATAGAAAACAAACGACAAGTCATTGAAGTGACAACTTAAAAAAAATCTTTGTATATTAGCAAACCATGAATGTTTAATGATTAGAAATACTTGAACACTGTCATTTCAAACAATTGACTGAGTGTGAAGATGTATAGCTATTGTGTTTCTTTTTCTGAAAATAATGAATTGTGAAATATGAAGACAAGTGCAGTACTATTGATTTTTATTATTTACGAAAATAATTTCTGAACGAAACACATCAAATTAGGAAAAAAGTCAAACAAATCTGAGTGACTCCACAGATAATTTGATGATAAATTTGGATCATTTGAAACATAACACTTGAGTCATTACTATTGATCTATACGGTTTTGTTGAACTGAATTTCATTAGCATTTTCAAAATAAGTTTTCTCACAGAATGACCACTTCAGTTTGTCATTTGTTCCCTAGAAAGCTTGACATTGTAGTATCTGCAGACCATAACATAATATGTCAATATATCAGAATACATACTCTGTAATATCCCAACTTCTGTTGGATCTACAGTAATTAAATAAATATTTGTGTGCTTCACATTATCGTCAAAATGTAGAGCAGAAAGTTTTGTGGGCTGGCAACCTTTAAGGGTGAAATTCAAAGAGTGTGGGTAGTTTTTAGTACTGATATACTATTCTCTCTCAATATGAATCAGGTTTGCATGTCCATTTTCAAGATATACTTCCATGGAGGACGCCCCCAGGTGTCAGTAATGAGAGAGCAAGGTCAACAGCCTTATTCTCCTTGAATAAAAGTTTGCACAAACGAAACCACAGTAAAAGCTAACAGCAAATTTTAACTTTTTATGATTTTTTTCACTACTTTTGCTGTGCCTGTCAATCCCAACTTCTTCTTGTACTTTACCAGCATGTTGAATACGATCTATTTAACTTTCAATACAGTTTACGTGTAAAATGCACAGATATTGTTGGCATTTGAATTCTTGATAAGACTTGAATTTAACTTGTCAGTCACATCAATGCAGTTTGTAATGTAGTTGACAAGCTGAATTACTGTACTGGTATATCCCAACATGCTTTGTGGACTACAAAACAAGAAATTGTAGTTAACTTTAACAACAAAAATAGTGAAAATTTCCAAAAGTTACAGTTAATTGCCCTTCTAGTTCTCGCTCTATTTTCATGAGCATGTGCATGTTTGCACAAACTACATGTGATACTTTTGCCATAGAAATACTTATCTTCTCGCAAAGTCTATATTTTTGAACAAAACTTTTCTCGAATTAAAACTCAAACCACCAATCAATTTCATTGTTGGGTCTTCGCTACTGGAGTTGCCATTCTTCATTCAGAGGAAAGTGTGTGAGATGAAACACATTGAGTTTGCATTGCCATGTGATTGTGATTATCTCTGTCCCCTATAACTGATTGCTCTTGTTTAACCAAAGAAAGCTATTTACAGTAAACTTGTTGACTCGTGAAATAATTGTCATATGAAACAGGCACAGAGTGGAATGCATTTTGCGAAATTGTAGATTTGTACTTACTTTGGTCTCCATGTGTCTTTTAACAACATTAATTGTATCATACTTTTCTAATATATCAGATTTACCAAGTTGAACACTATTTCTGATTTTACTTTTACAAGTAACATCAACTACTTCATCAGAAATGTTACTACAATCATGCGTACAAGAATTTGCTTCTTTCAACACAGTCACATTGGTACTTTCTTTGGTTGTAACAGATATGTCTTGTTTATGTCAGCGAGTATCTCAAGCTGGTTGCAGACTATATTGTCACAGTTTGCTGTTATATTTTTAGGTAAAATGTTACTGCTCAATTTCTCACATTGTATTAGAATGTTAATCATCCAATGTCTGACGCTCTTTTTGAGTTTCATTGCAAGTGTTGTTGCTCAATTTCTCACATATTGTTTGAGTGTTAATATTCAATGTTTCAGACTGCTTTGCAATTAATAGCTGCTGTTGTTTGGAAGGGCAGCATCCTCTGGTTTGTCACTGTTGTTTAGGAGGGTAGCATCCTCTGATGCTAAAAGGGAGGATGTAGAGCTAGACACACCGTCAGAATGGGTCAAATCTGTTAGGAAAATAGTTCGTGGCCGTATTGGTCCACTAAAGTCACATGTTTGCAAAAGACCCTATTCTGTACCTCTATGTAAAGATCCTGATGCTGTTAAGTGTTTGAATGATATCCATGACAAATATGTTGCCGTCCCTGCTGATAAAGCTGCCAATAACATTGTATTTGTCTGTAAGAAGTATTATTTTGAATGTCTTACAGACAATCAATGTTCAACAAATCTGAAATTTTGGCAAATCATAAGTCATTCGAATTCATGGAAAATTTCAATATTACAACAAAGGATGACCATAATAAGTTGCCCAGCTTATACTGGATACCAAAGCTCCACAAAACACCTTACAAAGCTAGGTTTATCACAGGATCTTCAAAATGTTCAACAACAGAGTTATCAAAGATACTGACTTCTGTTCTTTGTACTGTTAAACGGGGACTTCAAGCATACTGTGATGTTGTCTTTTCTCGGAGTGGTATAAATCAAATGTGGATATTAAAAACTTAGGGCCAAAGTCCCTGAAGCTACTATAGACATGGATACAAAATTAAGTATATCCTGACTGTATGAAATTATCTCACTACGGTCATCCTAGGGACTTGTAAACCAAATATTAAAGCTGACTGATCAGCAGTTTTGAAAAAACAAGTGACTCAACAGTTGACAGAGCTCTGCTGTGTTATGTAGACAATAACCTTTTGTGACTCATGCATTGATGAAGAAGGTGGATATAAAGAATCTTAAGCTGGTTATCTGTATCAGTATTTTCATCCTATTAACCAAGCACATTTTAACTTTCAAATCACCATTGTAAGTAAGTTCTGTTACATAAGTTGAGACTGTAGTATTCAGAGAAAGCACACTGAAGAGACAAACGTTTGAAACTTAAGAAGTTCAAGGTCATCAAACGCATTATAAGGAATCATGTTACACCCTTATTGCACTGTTTACACAGATTGCATAATTGCTATAAATAGCACATGAGGAATCTTACAGCCCAGCTTTACCATAAAAACCCTATCACTTTGACCACTCTTTTAATTGACCACTCTATTTTTTTCTGTTCAAAAAGTAATCTTATTTTATCCTTACCAAGTCAACCATAAATGGAAATTAGAACTTTCTCTATCTCTATTTATTATACCACCATATCATGACAAACTATTATGAGCAATATCTTTTAGATAACAGAAATGGTGGTTCAGAATATATCAAAGTTCGGATTCAGGAAAGTTGCCTTTACATGTTTTAATCCTCCAAGATGGTAAGCATTTCACTATGAACTGTCAAAAAAAGTTGAACTTTCGAATAATTCCGCACTAAAATTATTTTGGCTTTGATGCTTTCCTAATTAATTCAATTATTTAAAATCACATTATTTTTTTCTGGGTGAATTGATAGGTTTTATACAGTACAACAATTACATACAATGTAAGTCAAATTTTGACCAAAAATGACAAAAAAATCCTTAAAATACACATTTGCATATTTCATCACAATTTGAACAAATCTAAGTTGGGTTATCCCTAGGGACCTGTATACCAAATAACAAAGCTGTCTGACCAGCAGTTATGAAGAAGATTTTTTTACCAAAAACACCTTTTTTGGCATTAATTTGCGTATTTTCAACAATATCAAAAAACTAAAAAAACAGTTTCTCGAAATCATATTTTTCATCTACACAACAAATATCAAATCAGTAAGTACTGCGGTTCTCAAGATATTTGAGTGGACGGACGCCTCAGAAACGGACATACATACATACATACATACATACATACAGACGCCGGACGGATACCCATCCCAAGAGCTTCTATAGACTATTGTCTATAGTAGCTAATAATTAATCATGCCATTCAATATTCAGTAGAGCAAAGGAAACTTGGGAACTGCAAGAGAAATTAGATCAAATACTTAAAGAAGTGACAAACTTACAAAAAAATAAAAGCTACTGGAAAAAGAAAGCCCATGCTGCTGATAAAGTCCATAACATTGAAAGATGCCAGGGATCAAATCAATCAGCTTGAAAACGAGAATCAGGAATTGCAGGAAAAGATAACAGAGATGATGAGTGACAACCAGATGAAAACATTTGAAATTGGAAAATACACAGACACATTAAGACAGATTTATTATGATCTGCTATCACATAATGTATCTATTGACAGCTGCACAGCAATTGTGAAGTCTGTGATAAAAAATCTCTTGGACATTGATGTTGAGCAACTGCCAAGCAAATTGCTTATATCAATTGCTTCCCTTTTATTATAAGGAAAGATAGCCTCACTTTTAATTTGTTAGTTACTCACCTATATCGATATCATTACTCCCATTCCTTGTTTCATCTTCATTCTGACGGCCTGGATCGCTTTCCTGAGAGTCCTGAGAAAATAATTAAATCATTGAAAACAAGTGATGCATGTAACCAATTCAGCTGAGGGCGCACATTCAAATATATTCGTCTCACTGCACTGCGACACTTGTAGTATATCATGATTATATCTGAAATGCTTGGAGAGAAAATATGAAATCGTTTATGCTATATAGTATTTGATTTTACAATGTTTCTTCTTTTTTTTTTTACAAAGTAGTTAATGGGCTCTGGTTAAAAATGACAACGGACAAAAAGAAGGAAAGTTGTGTGAGTGTTGACCCTCGTCCCGGTCGGTACATATGCAATGCTAGGTAGGTTCTGTTCCGGACGTACTGAACACCGACAAGCACCGACAAAAACCGACAAGGACCGACAAGTTACCGACGAGTGACCGACAACTGACCGACAAGTTGAATTATAACCATTCTTTTTCCATGTTTTGGTTCTAAAATGTCATTTCCTACTATTCTGGTGAATATATAAACGCAATTGACAATTGCATTTAAGAAGCAAAACGTATTGAAGCAGGTCTTTTTGCCTTACTATTAAGGACCGACAAGTGACCAACAAGTTGAATTAAAACCATTCTTTTTCGATGTTTTGGTTCTAAAATGTCATTTTCTACTATTCTGGTGAATATAAACGCAATTGAAACAGCATTGAAGAAGGAAAACGAAATATCGGCCGACAAGTAAACCGTGTATTGAAGCAGGTCTTTTGGCCTTACTATTAACGACTGACAAGTGACCGACAAGTTGAATTAAAACCATTCTTTTTCAATGTTTTGGTTCTTAAATGTCATTTTCTACTATTCTGGTGAATATAAATGCTATTGAAACGGCAATGAAGAAGGAGAACGAAATATCGGCCGACAAGTAAATCGCGTATCGAAGCAGGTCTTTTAGCCTTACTATTAAGGAACGACAAGTGACTGACAAGTTGAATGAAAACCATTCTTTTTCTATGTTTTGGTTCTAAAATGTCACTTTCTACTATTTTGGGGAATATAAATGCAATGGACAACAGCATTGAAGAAGGAGAACAAAATATCGGCCGACAAGCAAATCGCGTATTGAAGCAGGTCTATTGCCCTTACTATTATGGACAGACAATTGCCGTAAAACGACTGACAAGTTGAAGTTATTTTATTTTTTTTTATTTTCTAAATTTCACCATTTTATACACACAAAAAACACGACAATAAGTAAGTCCAGAAATAGATACACATAAAAACAGAGCATAGAAAAATATAAATCGAGAAGTAAATGGTGGGGACGAGGGAGGTAGTTCTAACAGAACTAATCTAGATCCTAGCCCCAATGTCAAGCTGAACATGAGGATTGAGAGCCCTTATCAATAGCAAGAAATTAAATACAAACTGACATTTTAATTCATAAAAGAAATATAAATATTCACAGTAAAAAAGTACTTAAAGTCTCATACAAAAAAAAAACCAATCTGAAAGGTGGGTAAATAAAACATTCATTGGAAACCACTCTCCATTTCAACCCTCCTCTGGTACTGGTGCATTTCCTATCATTCCAGGTAGTCTTAGCATGTCTCGGTCTTGTCTTCCGGCCTGGTTTCTTTGCTACTGAATAGAAGACACGATACATCGATCAGTGGATTCTCTCAGCTTGCTCTTCATAAATGTGGTGAATAGTTTCTGTTTTTCATCTTCCGTCTTCGCTTTCCATGCCATTGTAGTTACGCGATGTCTCTGCATTTAATATTCAAGTCAGGTCATAATTTCCTTCTCCGTGAAGCGCGCGACGCATTTCTTTTAGTTGAAGCTTGACGACGCCGTGTTGTTTTTCAACTAGGTCCATGATTTTTTGTGGTTTCCAATTGGTTGTCAATTTCAGAATGTTGTTCATGGACTCGCAGTTGTTATAAGGTCATCCAAGTGATACACTATGTTTGTTCTTGGCTGGTTTAAAGATGTTGTTATGCAGTGCCTGCTTCAGTTTGTTGTAAAAATACTTGGTGAATAGTGGCAGTTCTTTGTCGTAGGTCGTTGCTATTTTCTGACACATCTCTTCAAAACTGTACGAGTCGTCGAGATTCACGAGACCATTCTTCCCAAATATTTCATCTAAAATCTCCCTCTTCAACTTTTGATTGGTTGTTTCTCTTTCAATATGCCGCCTCAAATTTTCTTCTAGGTGCCTTGTACATAACATTAGTGTTGCTGTTGGAAAACTAAGCTTAATTGCTTTGACTAGTACTTGTTCTTCGTCTGAACCTATGAGTACATCCTGCCCCACTTCAATTTCCAGGTCATCGACGTCCTGTAGTTTGGACTGGATGTGTGACAGGAATCTACTGTATGTATAGAATGTGGCATCCCAATGTGTGACAGGAATCTACTGTATGTATAGAATGTGGCGTTCCAATGTAGGAATAGTGGTCCCAACATGATCGGTGGTTCTTGAGTTGTCTTGCGGAGCAATTTCTTGTGCTTCAATACCGTGAGTGTGTTACACAGCATGGTCCTAAATTAAAAGTTCTGTCTATGCCTAATACTGTGTCTTTTGAACCCTGTTTGTCAAAATGGATCTTAACATAAATCTGTCATCTGCTCATATCTGTACAATATCATTGATGGTGCTCGGAACTTGGAAGAAGATTGTCCTTTGGAATGTATGATTTCTTGGATGTAGGGGTTGTTGTTGACTTCACTTAACAGTTCCAAAATCTCATCAGCAATATTACGTGTGTGTCTGCTTCCATTGTCTTTCTGCTTTCTGTTTTGTTCGGTTTTGTACTTCATGTTTTGAATTTGTTTCAAGTCCCTAGGTGCAGATGTTGAGTCGTCCAGTACCATTTCTGCGTAAATTTCCCTAAGCTGTTTGCCAGAAACAGCCTGTGTGATTTTTTTCTTGTCTTTTGGCTTGCTCGTACACATTCGCCGCCTGCTTTCTTACTATTCCCATGTATACATAAATCTTCTGGGTAGTTCCCAAAATATTCCACCACAGTAACATTATTTCCAGAGTCTAACCATGATACCCGTTTCTTAAAGTTGGTATCCCTTTTCAGTGTTGCATAAAAACGTCGCATAACTATGATGTTTGATTCATCTGGTTGTGGTTGCAAAACTGTTTTATTGGTGACATAGACTCGAGCTCCTTTTCTCTTTTCGATAAACACCAGTTCCCCATCCCGCTTTATGAATTCAGTCTTCTTGGTCGATGATGATTTAGTGTCCCAGGTGCCGCAATGGTCAGGGAATTGACTTTTCTGTCCTCTCCTTTGTCTCTCTTTATTGGCTGTGTTTTCAATGGTGAAATAAGCATTCTGCTTCAAACCTTGCAGTATATGTTACTGTAGGTTGGGGTCGCATCTTCGGTTACTCTGTAAAGTTCTCGTACTTCTAAAAAACGTCCATTCAATAATTTCTCCATTCTTGTGGGTGTGCGGGGATCATTTGGGTTCCGTTTTTGTGGTTTCAGCGGCACTCTCATGTAATGTTGACAATGATAATGATGACGTTGACGATTTGTCCCAGTGTGATAGAGTATAAGAAATCGGTGTCAGATTGACTTCTGGTGGGTCTTCTTGATAAAAATTGGACTGGATGTTATTAGTGGTTGGAGTGCGTTGCTGGTAGAAATCGTTGATATACTAATATTCACGTCCTTGTCGGTTCTTAGGCGGACCCAACACCAAATACCTAAATTCATGGATCAGGTCGTGATCTCGCTGGTCGCAGTTTCAAACTCGCAGGTGGCAGCTAGGCCAGAGCACCCGGAAGTCGCAGGTTGCAGTTTGACAAACACCCAGGATGCAGGTCGCAGTTTACAAACACGCAGAACGCAGGTCGCAGTTTTGAAGTCGCTGGTCGCATGTCACACGTCGTGACCGGATTTCCATAGTTCATTCATGGAAATCACGATAAAATGTCAAGACACAGTACAGTAATCATTCTGCTTTCAATCTTTCCATGTCTAACAATGTCTAACATTGTTAAACACTTTTCATGTATTTGTAACCTTGTGAATCTCGTATAGCGGCCATGTTTAGCTAATTTTTCAAGAAGAATAATTGTACTCAATCATATAAAAAATATTATAACTTTTGACCCCCAACCCTGTTTCACTCTATTCTGATGCTAATTAGTTTGATTCATTCATAAAATCACAACAAAGGTCAAGATAATATGGTACTCGTTTTGCTCACAACAATCTATCTTGATCTAACTGAATCACCTCGATAAACCCTTTTTCATCTAACCTTGTGAATCTTATTTAGTAGCCATGTTTTTGTTGTTTTTCAATGCACAGTAATGATACTTACATAAAACATGTCATCGTATGCTACCAAGATCTGATATAGACAGTGACAGTTAGTGCAGCTGCATTGAAAACAAAACAGGAAGGCCTCAAAATTATAGAGAAGGTTGTTATGTGAAATATGCACCATAATACATCCATGATTGTTCAAGAATGCAGAAGGATATTAAATAAATATCAAGATAATATTGCACTGACTTATTGTTTATGTCTCGCGTAATCGCATGATCTGTACCATGTTTTTGAATGCACAATGTAAAATCAAAACAAATTTTTTGAGCTCGTGCAAATTTTGAACGCCAGCTTGAGAGATCAAAGTGCCATAATGTCGAACAAGTCTATGGCTTGAGATTGTTTTTGATTGTTACATTGTTGAACCAACAAATGAAGAGTTTGTGTAGACAGCAAAGGCGCAACAACATAACCTTTAAACACTTTTTGAGTGTTTTTTTTCAGGTTTAATTCATCAAGTTCGATGTCTAATCACGATATCGATGCGTTGTGTTACCGTATTTTATGAAATCAACTGTGCATGCGCAAACATTCTGAAAAGTTCTTTTTGGAGTTTGTGTGAGCTGATCAGCGCTCCTGAACTCTCGTTCCAACTTCGACCCTATAAATAACAACATTGTCTATTTGTTTTTAACTTCAGAATATTATAATGAGGTTATAAACGGTGTGCTTGGGTATTTGGTTGTGGATATAAGACCTGTGGGGTGATAATTAGCATATTCGGATGAAATAATCGCCTCACTTCGTTGGTCATTATTTCCCGCCCATCAGTAATTTTGAACTGATGCGGAAAGATTGGTAAAAGTGGTGTTGTTTGAAAGTTGTTAGAGATCCATTTGCATTTTATGATTATTTTAAATTTTTGTATTTTAAGAAATAAAATTGGTATAAACATTGAAATAAAAATTATCATAAAAATAAAATCTACAATTGAATGGATACCAGTCATTACAGATGAGATATATTATGAAAAGACAATTAAAGGTACATGTAAGAGAATTTTCACATTACATAGTAAATTTACATTATATATATATATATATATATATATATATATATATATATATGTATATATGTGTATATATGTATATATCAGGGTATCAGGGCTCAAATTTGGCGGTAATCCCGCATCCACAGACTACCAACTTTTCCCTGGGGCTACCAAAATGAATGAAATTGTAGCCCACAATGACTATCAAAGCCTGGGACATGAAATTACTTAGTGGGCGACATGATGTTGATGGCTGTGAGATGACCATGAATGCTCTTACAGTCAACCCAGCTGGACACAGAAAGGGCATGTTGATTTTGTTGCGACAAACTTTCAATAAAATATCATTATCTGAACTGATGTAATTGGATAACAGACTCGGGAAATGATGGCCAATGAAAATTCATTTTCATAGTTATTTAATCACAATTATCAATCACAATCAAACACAAAATTATTTAAACTGCAAAGAAAAAGCTGTGGGGCCATCCACAAATTTCGTCGTGTGAATTATACGAGATCATCCCATGATATGATGGGGAAATCTAGTCAAAATTCCACGAAAGTATTATGAACATGACTGTACCAAGTTGTCATCCTGAAATTCATAGCCAATCTATTTGTAGCCATGTTATGTTTACACGCGCTGAGTGAAATGTCGTTGTATTGCGAACATCAAAATTTACATATAAGCCTTGCGTATGTGTGAATTTAGGTCGTCAAACTTGGGGCGTCACTGTCGTCTTCTGCACTTGTTATACCGTTCGGCTACCAATGTTTGGTTCTTATATAGCGCACATATCCACAAGTAGATGTGATCAAGGCGCTTTACAATTATTATTACCCCTGGTCACTGGACCTAATATGATACCACTCAACTCCCTGGGGAGCAGACAACAGCTCACATGTGCAGCCAATAAGCGAAGCAGAGCTAAACGCACACATTACAACCTCTGTCCTACCAGGTACCCATCACTCCTGGGTGGGGAGAAGCAATGAGGAATAAATGCCCTGCTCAAGGACACAACACCACAGCCATGCCGGGGCTCGAACTCACCATCCTTTGATCGTGAGTCCACTGCTCTAGCCACTGGCCCATGATGCCTCCAGACCTTGTCGCTGGGCTACCGACTTCAGAAAATGGTAGCCCAATCGGACTACCAGGGGAAACAGTTAATTTCGAACCCTGAACATATATACCGATACAGAGAGAGAGAGAGAGAGAGAGAGAGAGAGAGAGAGAGAGAGAGATAGACAGACAGACAGACAGACAGATAGACAGACTGGATGTATATTGTACCAATATATTTGCATGTATGTATCTCCAAGGATTGTAAAGCCTAGTACTTATCTTTAATAGCCCCAGTAAATTCAGGATTTAATCCCTTGTTCCCTGAGTTGTTCCATTCCCGTGAAGTCACAGTAGCTTTAGATTTAAGCAAGAATGTTATCATCAAAAATGCTATCAGCAATTTACGGGTTAGAATGTTTGGGATTCTGCCTCAGGAAGAACTAGTTGACAGCTCAATAGCTTCACTCAGCTGCCGCTTGGTTAAAAAGGCATCATAGCCTTCAAATAACCTGACCATTTTTGGTTGTTGCAATTGGTCATGGCTCATGCAATTGTTGGTGTTCTCAGTATGTGGAGGTGTTGATGGTGGTTGGGGTGAGGTGGGTGGGAAATGAGTGAAGCCAGTGAGTTGGTGTGTTGTGTATGAGAGAGTGGCGAAGGCTGGGATTAGTTGGTATGTTGTGTATGAGAGAGTGGCAAGGGCTGTAGCCTAGTCTTTCCATCCGCTTGCCTCCGTACCTCCGACCCCACTACCGTCTAGTCTCGTGAGCAGTATTCGAGCTGGAGTTGTAAAAACTGCTCAGAGCTAATTAATATATATGACGTCAAATATGTTAATTGTGTTGACACTGCAGCTCTGCCCAACCAAGTCATAGGCCAATCATGAGAGGGTCATTTTCAGTGATTGACTTTGAAAGGGACGCCGGTGACGTCATGGTCTCAGTTGGTGACCATTGACATTCAAATGAGCAGTTTTTACAACTCCAGCTCGAAATACTGCTCACGAGACTAGATGGTAGTGGGGACGGAGGTACGGAGGCAAGCGGACGGAAAGAATCTAGGCTACAAGGGCTGGGATGAGTTGGTATTTGTGTATGAGAGAGTGGCGAAGACTGGGATGAGTTGGTATATGGTGTGTATGAGAGAGTGGCGAAGGCTGGGATGAGTCGGTATGGTGTGTATGAGAGAGTGGCTAAGGCTAGCTGGGATGAGTTGGTATGTTGTGTATGAGAGAGTGGCAAAGGCTGGGATGGGTGCTGTGAGTTATAGTTATAAGGATCCGTGTATAATGTATTTGCTGGTGTATCATGATAAGATTGACTCGGTGCATATGTTTGTGATGGTACTTGTGGGGTGTGTGAAGTTATATTTGGAGGAGTGAAAAATGTTGATTGATTGTTTGATTGATTGTAAGTACGGATGTGCGCAGGCCATTTGTGGTTATAAAAAGAAGCACTTTGTGGATTTTGTCGACTTCTCACGGGCGAGGGCAAGGGATTTGTGATATTGGTGGGGGTGAATCAGGATGCTCAAAGTATGAGTATATTGATGTTGACTGCATGCGGTTCCTCGATGACAGTATTAATTGCATCACTTATGACACTGCCTGTGGTGTTGGTGTTGAAGATGGTGTCTGCTCTGGACCGGGCCGTTTCCCTCCGTTCCTTGGACAGCTGGGCTTGTCTAATGAGATCATCCCCCTTTGCTTTAGATTGTCTCGTTTTAAAATTGTCATCTTTTTTTGATTTCTTCTGAGTTGCCTTCTCTGGGTTGGTATTACTGTCATACCTAGGATTTGGTTTTGATACCCTACAGCCTCTTCCATGTTTGTTCTCATCAACTTCAGAAAACTCAAATTTTTTAAGTTCTGCTTTCAGTGTTTTTTTATCACCTGTTAACAAATTATATTATAATATGTTACAGTATGACAGTAAGACAAAAATTTTGCCAATGACACAGTGCCTGCTCATATTCATAGAATGTATAAATACTTAATCTATATTAGCTGAAAACTCTTACAAAATATTTCCATGCTACAAAGTTAGAAATACTTTAAAAGATGTGCTGTATTATTTTACGCAATTTGCTCAGTGTGCTTTGACTTGGCGTGGGAAATGACTGTATGAATGTTTCCCTAATTTGAAAACTTAAATTGTTTTTCAGGGAAAGCAATAAAAAAATCCCAACGATATCCTGCAGTTGAAATACAGAATTTATCTAATATACATAACTGTCAGGCAGGAATTTCTGTGTAAACACTGCTACAGCTGGACACATACAATTTTTTTACCGTCTAAAATTCCGTGTGATAGACTATTACGTTTTTCAGTATTCTTGACCGCGGAGTGACGTCAGTAGGTGAAACGCATACGAGCGAGGTGAATGAGAGATCAGACGATACAGAAGAGCGAATGATACGGAAATTGTGTGGAAAAAAGCAGAACAAAAAGTTATGTCATTTATGTATATTGAAACTTTGAATATTGCTTTGGTGGTCGAAAATCCGAACTTCAATCATTTGTTTTCACGGCGCTGTGACGCAAAAATGGCCTAAAAAAACCGCAAGTACTATACCTGGATACCCGCTGTTGAGAATACCCCTGCATGGGCGAGCCATCGCCAAGACCAGCACTTCATTCATAAAATCGATTTGAGATGTTTGATACTTCTGTAATGAGACTACCCAATCACAATATCGGAGTCAGTCATGTGAGCTTAATCAAATTACATAGGCGCTAATCTAAAAACAACAACTCGTAGGTGTTTTCGCTGACCCAGATAATATGAATGACTGAATCAGCTCAGAAGGTATCGTTAATTTTCCAATAGACCGTAAAAACTGTGTTTTTCCATGTGTACATTTCAATTGCTGTAAATTTTCAGTGTCAAGATCAATGGTCCTATGGAGGGACACTGTGGTACGTGCTGGGTCGGCTGGAGGATGCTGTGCTGCGCTGGCGCAGCTGTCATGCACACGTCTCGTACCATGGCATGGTGAAAGGCAGTTCCTTTTTCGCTGCCAATATTTGGATAATTTCGTAATCGATGTCAAATCAATTTATGTTTATCTGCCGCTGTTTGAACTGTACAAACGCCACAGGATTGTGAGTAATTAAGAAATGAAAATCTTAATTGTGTCATGATCACGGTGACAAGTTGATGTGATAATATTTGTTGAACTCGATCATACATGTCATATCAGTCAGTGTTTTGCTTTTTCTTCAAACGTTTAAATCAGTAAAATATGACCATACTGAAAGAATCGATCTTTAGTTACTTCTACAATGTGCCTGTGCATTTGAAAAAGTACAGTCACTGTCATTGTCGTGACATGTCAAGCTTAAAGGTATACTGTCACCTGTTCCAATTTTGCCACAGTTACCATGGAAAGAGAAAATCTAACCAATCACAGATTTTAAGCGGGTGGCCGCTTTTTAAAAACGGCGCCCTCACATGGGTATTTTGAATACAAGGAACGCCCCTTTGACCATATATGGGCATGTTTAGATTACAGGTGATTGTATAGCTTAACACGGAAGGTGACTCGCGCGGATCGCGTCAGCATGCAGTTACACGGTTTATAACTCAGCATAAGCGGAGGTCGCCCTGCCGCGCAAAATATTCGGAAATGTTGAAAAGTGATCATTTTCTATTAGAGACGATGAAAACCGTAATAGAGAAATGAAATAAAATATTAAACACATCTAGCTGTCATGTCTAGCACGTACATGCCAATTCGCCTATCATGCACTATACCAGGAATGATCGACAAGTGGGCACGGGCCACTGGCCAATCATATCACAAGCCTCAATCGGTTTAAAATGTGCGCCAAAACTGCAAAGCGGGCTAATTAGTCCATCTCAAAGCTTTAATTCGGTTTGAAGAGGGCGCATTATCTGCCTAGCCTCGGCATATTTTTCAGTTTTTGCAACTGATTAACTCCAGTTTACCAAAATGGTTGACAGAGATTCGCACTTCCATGACGTTTCCTTAGAATACCTGTCAAAAGCTACGACGTGGCGGAGAAATAAGGAAATAAATTTTTTTACTATAACCCAAACGGGATTTGAACCCCTACACACACTTCACGGCAACATCGCCTAGCTGCTAGGCCTCACACAAAACCAGTCGGCAACCATTACTGTCGGACACCAAATGGTCACGTAAGGAATCAGGCCGATACTTGTTTGAAGGAGAAAGTTACATAGTAGACATGGCTTGCGCGTCAGGCGCGTGTGGAGAAAACGAAGATTCGGAATGGATTTATTAGCGGAGATGACAATCACGTAGATAGTGGCAGTACACCTCCTTCAGTCAACATTAATGCGAGCGGCAATATTAATGGCGATGATGGTATCGAGAGTGGGGAAAAATCAGGAAACCTTGAGGTTGACAAAGATCTGGATATAGGTGAAAGTGAGGAGGAATATGATGAACGTGATGACTTCGATTATGACAATTTCATGAAATATAGATGTGACGAATTTGACGATCTTGTGACAGTGACGCTTTTGTTGATGTAGACCATGATGATGATGACAGTCATGGAGTCGGTCATGACATTGGCAACGGTGATGTTCCGAACGATGGTGAGCACGTAAACACAGGTGTTGATGATCCACCATCTATGAAAAAGCCCCTATTGCAACAAGGGTAAGTATGTTGCTCATACTTACGTTCGTGATGAATTACAATTTGACTGGAGAAGCTTTATTTTGTCACCTGCTGACTCTTATCAGCGCTCACTGCATGACATAACCCAAAACGCTGAGATCAGTGAACGCCTTTTTCAAGTACTTTAGGAATATGAAAGCACCTATGGTCTTTCACTATTTCTGTTCCTCTTGCTGTAGTTATTTGGCAAATAAGGAAAGTGAAAGGTGCAGTATTTGTGACAGTGATTTGACTGTACATTCAAGTAAGCAGTATTTTATTGATGTACCTTTATTTCACACATTGTTTCATTTTTTAGTCGTAGAGGTTTTTACAAGCGTCTTCAACATCGTTTTAATGGTAAAAAGAAACATCATTCAAATTTAGAAGACATTTATGATGGGTCGGAGTATACCAAATATTTCCACCCTGATGCTTTCCTATACAATCCAAACAACTTCTCATGTTCATGGAATACAGATGGAGTTCCTGTATTTAGGTCTTCCAAATTCTCAATCTGGCCCATTTATCTAATAATTAATGAGCTCCCTTTCAAAGAGCGAACACATAGGGATAATATGATCCTTGCTGGTGTTTGGTTTGGTAAAAGCCAGATATGACCACCTTTCTAAAGCCCTTTCACTCGGCCATGGAATCATTATATTCACAAGGAATTCAAGTTACTTTACCAGAATCCTGGGAAAAAATCTGTGTAAAAGGATGTTATTGATGGGGACTTTTGATATGCCAGCAAAATGTATGGTGCAGAATTTCACACAGTTCAATGGCCAATATGGCTGCCCAAAATGTAAACAGGTCGAGTTTTTTTCCCAGTATAGATTATGTTGTTCTTGTTTCAATTGCAATACTGACAATTGCACATGTCGTGTTGAGAATTTTGCCGTCATTACTGAATTACAGTGTCTCAATTCTGACAAAGTGTTGAATGGCTTCCATTTCTATAAAGTCAACACTAACAGTAGTACTCAGTGTACCAAAGTTATTAGTCTACATAATATAAAGGAAAAATGTATTTTATGCAGACTTAATTCTAGCAATGCCCTGTTGGGTACATCATTTTAAGTTCCCAAACAGGTTAGAGAAGGATTAGATATTCAGGGATGAGCAAATCCTTTTTGTATCCTAGGCTACTGAAAACAGGTCAAAGTACCGGTAGCTATATGCGTTGGTAAACAACGTGATAAATTCTGCGTCTCTATGTATGTTTGTGGACTTCTTTGTTGGTACACAAAAGGATTTACTAAAGAGTTAGTGCTCATTTTTGACTCAAACGAGGATTTTTTCTGTCATAAATTCTGATGCTATCCAACAATTGTGTTATAAGAATTTCATTTCAGAATGTCCATTCCAACATGTAAATTGCTGGTTACAACTGTCTTTACATAATAGTACCTTTTTAATAACAGTTGCCATCGTAGAGGTCTGAAGATTTTATCTGTTCGTAATAAAATTCCATTACTTGACTTATATGGCTATCATATTTCAAAATGTAGTGGATTAACAAAAATTTATATTTTCTTTATTTTTCGTTTTTTCGATACATTTCTTTCATTGACAATTTTACTTGTATTCGCACATGCGCTGTTCGTGTCTTGCCCTGTAGAAGAGTAAATCCACATTACGAAACTTCAAATGAATCATGTCTGCTAGCTCACATCAAAACATACTGATCTAGCTTTTCCAACTTACATGGCTATATTTTAGTAGTTGTGTCTATGCGTTCAGACCTTAAACAAAGACAATCCATAAGTTTAAAGCGATTCAATGTAATGAATGAAATTGAAACGATCGAAAGGCCGTTGACGTGGCTTTTGACATCTGCACTTGAAGTTCTTGTGCTGTGGCATCATGCTGCGGCTTTCTCCACTGACTGATCACGCTCTTTCGTGTCATGAAAGCAATACCAAGGAAAAAGTGATTAATTGAGCGTGATATAAAAATACAAAACTCCCACGAACAGCAATAAGTGTGTAACTATCAAAATACATCTACCAGAACATTTTGGACATATCCATCGACCTTTCGGAATAGTTGCGGTTGTCAACCCTACACACTCATAGTGAAACCATTCGACGGTGCAGTTGTCATTGTCACAGGCAATCAGGCTACTAATTTCTTCGCCATTACATAAACAAAATTATAGTTGTTGATGCGAAGTGTCGCGTTCATCTTCAATCAACGCCAGATCTTTCCATTCTGTAGAAATATCGTCGATCAGATCGCCTACTTTGGTCATTACATGTTTGTTCGCAGAAGACACCATACTTGTTTCAGCACATGCGTACTTTCTATCCAACTATTCCCGAAGAACATCGAATGTATCCGAACTGGCATAATACATAATATGGGATTACCCCACAGGCGTGATGTTTTCTGGGTAGTTTCTTTAGTGTAGTTACGCTACGTTCCAACGTTCTCTTCAGTAGCCTAATCACTTCTGGCCCATTTATCTAATAATTAATGAGCTCCCTTTCAAAGGGCGAACACATAGGGATAATATGATCCTTGCCGGTGTTTGGTTTGGTAGCCAAAAGCCAGATATGACCACCTTTCTAAAGGCCTTTCACTCGGCCATCGAATTATTATATTCACAGGAATTCAAGTTACTTTACCAGAATCTGGGGAAAAAATCTGTGTAAAAGGAATGTTATTGATGGGGACTTTTGATATGCCAGCAAAATGTATGGTGCAGAATTTCACACAGTTCATTGAAATATGGCTGCCCAAAATGCAAACAACCAGGGGAGACTGCAGTTAAAGGTTTGAGGGGTCATGTCCATGCATTCCCATTTTCTGAAGTCAATGCAAAGGGGCCACTACGAACTCATGACAACACAGTTTTAGATGCCAGAGAAGCCATAGATCAAGGGATTGTCAAAGATGGGGTTAAGGGGCCATCATGGTTGTCATGGATAATTAAATATAATATTATTTCAGGTACCGCTATAGATTACATGCATGCCATTTGTCAGGGGGTAGCAAAGCTACTACTTAGATAGTGGTTTTAACAGGTAATAAGAACGAGGATTTCTACATTGGAGACAAATTAGATATTGTCAGCAAGAGTTTGTTGAATATCAAACCAACAAATGAAATAACACGCTGTCCATGCAGTTTGGAACATATCAAGTACTGGAAGCCGATGAAGTAAGATCACTATTTTATTCTATTCCATATGTCTTATTGGAATATTGCCTGCAGATTATTTGGAACATTTTTTACTTTTGAGTGAAGGTATTTACATTTTACTGTTAGAACCCCCTGATCTAAAACATGCTGAGGTAATAAGAACGAGAATTTCTACATTTGAGACAAATTAGATACGCTACGGAAGAGAATGTCGGAACATAGCATATAGAAACTACCCAGGAAACATCACGCCTGTAGATTAGCCGGGATAATGCGTTATTGTTTGCTTGGCAAACAGCGGCATGTTTCATCTCCCTCAAAGCACAGGGGACACGTGCTTGTCGTTTGTTTGTGTCTGTTTGTTTGTGTGTATGTTTGTGTTTGTTTAGTTGTTATTTTTAATAAATAACAGCGAAAAGCTGTTTTGTTAATATTTGTCAATAAAGAGCAGTTTATTTGTTTGTTTATTTATTTGTTTGTTTGTTTGTTTGTTGATACGTATTTCCGATGGTTAGGGTTAGGGTTAGGCTTAAGTTAGGGTTAGGGTTAGGGTTAGGGTTAGGCTTAAGTTAGGGTTAGGGTTAGGGTTAGACTTATTCACTCCCTTATATATAGAGGGAGTGAATAAGCCTAACCCTAACCCTAACTTAAGCCTAACCCTAACCCTAACCCTAACCCTAACTTAAGCCTAACCCTAACCCTAACTTAAGCCTAACCCTAACCATCGGAAATACGTACCAACAAACAAACAAACAAATAAATAAACAAACAAATAATAAATAAACTGCTCTTTATTGACAAATATTAACAAAACAGCTTTTCGCTGTTATTTTATTAAAAATAAATAAACAAACACAAACATACACACAAACAAACAGACACAAATAAACAACAAGCACGTGTCCCCTGTGCTCAAAGGAGACAATAGACGTGAAGGCTCCTTCCCTTCCCCCCTCCATGTTCTTATATGCATAGACCTGGCTACTCTGGAAAACGAGATATGTCCGACCTAAAATGTTTCTCTTCAAGACGATGATCTGGCCGGCCAAGCATGGGATGGATGCTTTCCTTGCAGTGTTCAACATTTCGTTAGTATGGACGGTAGACGTTGCAAACGCTTCAATTAAAGGGACTGCCCGATCATCCTTGGTTCACCAACTATACTGCCGTTACATTTAAAAATCCGAGTGTCGACTAGCTTTTGACCATTACGCTGCGGCCAGTGCCGTTGCGTTCATCGCCATGCCACATGTGCACCGCTCCAATACACCGTTGCCCCTACATCAGTCCTTTAATTCTACCCAGCTTCCTATGTACCATCATATATGCTGTAGTGGGTATTCATTGCAAAGGTCGATGGGTAACTGAATTGTTTTACATGTCAGGCATGACTGATGTAATGGCCTTCGGGGAGCCTTCGGGGAGGTACCCGAATCACGAACTTCGTGAACTTTGCGTGGTCGACCCATTAATAGAATGTTGCGCCTGTAGTGGCGCATCAAATGTAGAAATGAGGGTCATTCGAGAATTTATTGCGCAATGGCGCATCATAGAATAAACTCTGATCAAATTATAAATCAGTTTATGTCATCTCGTTTCAAAACCTAAAAATAGGTTGTTTTTATGATCCCTGCTTGATCTTCCATCTTTGAATTCAGTGTTTTCAAAATTTGAGAAAGTATAATTTTCTGAAGTCACGTTTGGTGGTATATTTCTAGGAGTTAGGATATTTAGCATAAATATCCCAATCTGGTGCCCTAATAAATTTGTCATCCACTCTGACTCTTAATACATTTCAAATCATAAACAAGTATGCCCATTTGCAAGATCTTGTGACAAATTATGACAATATAAGCAAATTTACCTAATTTGATGCAATTTTTGTCTTTTTCGGCCCTTAGGAACTTGTTTCTCTGAAATAGCAAGTCCAAAGGCATTAAAATTTAAATTTATAGGGCCTTACAGATATGCTTGAAACCTGCACCGATGTGGAAAGAACTAAATTATGTATTTTGGGGATTTTTTCTCTCAATTTTGGTTAGATTTTTTTTCATAATATAATGATCTGATCACTTTTAAATTTGCTTCTTGAGTTCCTTACAGTAATTGTATAATGTTGTGCGAAAAGTATATGAAAATATTAAACATATCTTTTTGGATGATTTGTGTTATTGATGATTTGTAAATTGATGCAGCTTAACAATAGTTACAAGTTAAGGCTTGCAAGCCACAAATTGTTTTATTGCTAAATATCTAGATTTTGTATTCTTCAACAATATTTTAAAACTTTCTGTGGCTGTAATTAAGCAATAATGCACCCCCTCCCGGCCCATAATGGACGAAAGCAAACTTTGCACGACATAATGTACGAGGCAAAGCCGAGTACATTATGGAGTGCAAAGTTTGATGGGCTGGGAGGGGGTGCATTATTGCTATTATTTTATAGTTTTGGCAATGCCAGTGAATTTGTAGTTGTAGAAAACGAATAAAAAGGAATTTAAACTGAGTTTGAAGCCCGTGAGCGTCGTCCAGCATGATCGGCCTGACTCCACACTGCACAGTGCACTGCACTGAACACGCACGTTCAGCACAAAAAATGACCAGCACTTTCACGGTTCATTTTGAATTGAAAAACGATGTATTTTCGAAGGAAATGAAAAGTAACCGCATCCCTCCGTCTATATCAAACTTGAAACATCAACTTTAAATATCATGCCATTCAAAAAGTAGACTCGGTGAAATGCCAGAGAAGAAGAAAACAGAATGTTCATGCATCGACATCAGTATAATGATCAGCGAGCTGCATGCCATGGTATGGTATCAGCTGATCAATACGATCATTATTATGTTGCTAGTAGTAAAGCATTCATTGCAAACGATATCAACAGATTTCAACATTGTTATTCAAATGTTTATATTTCAATAATAATGTGTCTATAAATTTAATTTTCGATGGCTTCTTGAGAAGAGCTATTTTATTTCGGCGAACGACAGAACTTGACGTAAACGGGTGCTTGAAAGGTACAGTTTACAAATACTGGAGGGTTTCAGTACCGTTGCTATATTGAGAACCAAGGCAAGGTAAAATCACAGACATGGGGAAAAAAAACGATGAATGAAAGTTAAATTGTCTCCGATTACAGTCAGTGCATCAGAATTAGGTGGCCGAGATGTTAGATCACGAGTCCACGGTCATCATGATTGTTGGTAGTAGCTGACCTTGGACTGAGACTTTGAATGGCTCCGTAGTATATCCGTAAACACTTCCGGTCAAGGTCGATGACAGCAAGCTGCCGTTGTTGGCCCGTTTACAGCTGGTTCGAGTAGCCTTTCACGCTTGCATCGTTTACATGGCCACTGGCATACATAATATGCCATGTGTCAAACCCAGTATCATCTATAGGAGTTTGCAAATGTACACGGCCTATCGGACGGGGACTTCATGCTGAGCGCTACCAGACAGACGACAAGTGCGTACGTGAGGACTCAAAAAATGTGATAAATCGTACGTACAGTAAGATATTATTATCAATATTGTGCACCATTATCAAGATTTATGTTTTGTGTATTACATGGTTTATCCGATATTTCCCTCCTCTTAAATGCGCAGTCCTTTTTTCGTTTTCCAAAAAAAAAACTTGCTCGCTGTGGGGCCGCAATGCTGAATAATGGAATACATTATATTTATGGATATGACGTCACAAAATTCACTGGTATTGACAAAGCTATAACATAATATGAGATAAACTTTAACTTTAGTTGGTTTGATTTGAAATCAGAATATTAAAAATAATTATAAAATAAAAGCTAAAATGGTCAGTTGTGAGCATTTTTTGCACTTATCCCTTCATTTAAAATATGCTGTCATTGGCTTGATGACCTCAACTCACATTGAAAAAGCATTACTTAGGAATACAATACAATACATCTTTTAAAGTACTTACTAAATTTGAAGCATGAAAGTATCCAGATTTTATTTTGAAAAGTTACAGATTCAGAATTTAAAGTGAATTAACAAACTCAAAACTTACCTCTCTCATCACCAGGCCTCTATTTGAATTACCCTTCCCACAATCCAAAGTGCACTCTCAGACTTAAAACTTACCTCTCTCATAATGCACCAGGCCTCTTTGAATTACCATACCCACAATCCAAAGTGGACTGTCAGTTTCTCAGACTTAAAACTAACCTCTCTCATCACCAGGCCTGTATTTAAATTACCCTTCCCACTTTCCAAAGTGGACTGTCAGTTTCTCAGACTTAAAACTAACCTCTCTCATCACCAGGCCTGTATTTAAATTACCCTTCCCACTTTCCAAAGTGGACTGTCAGACTTAAAACTAACCCCTGTCATCACCAGGCCTATATTTGAATTACCCTACCCGCAATCCAAAGTGGAATATCAGTACTAGTCCGTCAGACTTAAAACTTTCCTCTCTCATCACCAAGCCTCTATTTGAATTACCCTACCCACAATCCTAAGTACATCGTTGGACTTAAAACTTACCTCATACATCAACGCACCTCAATTTTAATTACCATACCCACAATCCATAGTGGATTGTCAGTCTGTCAGACTTGAAACTTACCCATCCGATCACCAGGCCTGTATTTGAATTACCCTTCCCACAGTCCAAAGTGGACTGTCAGAATAAAACTTACCTCTCTCATCACCAGGCCTCTATTTGAATTACCCTACCCACAATCCAAAGTACATCATTGGACTTAAAACTTTCCTCTCTCATCACCATACCTCTCTTTGAATTACCCTTCCCACAATCCATAGTGGACTGTCTGTCTGTCAGTCTTGAAATTTACCCCTCCGATCACCAGGCCTCTATTTGAATTACCCTTCCCACAATCCATAGTGGACTGTCTGTCTGTCAGTCTTGAAATTTACCCCTCCAATCACCAGGCCTCTATTTGAATTATCCCTCCTGCAAACCGAAGTGCACTGTCAGACTTAAAACTTACTTCCCTCATCACCAGGCCGGTATTTGAACGACCCTACCCACAATCCAAAGTACATCTTTGGACTTACCCTTACGAAAATTAAAGCCTTGCGGCGAACAGTTCTGGTAAAGTCTTCATAATTGCCCGGTAAGTTTACCACAACATGTTGTGGTAAGCTTACGCATAGCTTGAGATTTTCGCATGTTGATGGATTTTGCGGCGCACATATTGTGGTATGCTTACCACGACACTCATGCATGTCCTGGTATGTTTGCCACAAAAGTTTAGGCTTTGCAGAATTTTTTTGCGGTATACTTGCCACAAACAGGATTTACGGTATACATACCGCTATTGAAGCTGACCCTATGGGTAGCCCCACCCCCAGTAGCATACCCCTACCCTTCACACTTTGCCACGACCACTCACACTGTAGCTACTCATTCTTGTGCTCATGTAAGTTTTCAGAATGTAGCCACAGGTACAAACACTCACACACATTCACAAACAAAAGAAAATCTTACCAGATTTTTCATTGAATTCCTACCTTACATTTATTGCAGATGGAAATGCTAACAAATGACTCAAAACAAAAGAAATCACAAGTTCATCAACAGTTCTTTCACAGGATATCTCCCTTAATCCATGGCATCTTCATAACAAAGTGTTGGCATATCCAACCATATATTGGGAACAGTTACTTTTGATCCAGTTGATTGTTCAGTGTCTTGGTTTACTTTCCGTAGACTACAGAAAGGGCTGAAACAAAAAAAAAGAAAAACAAGAAAAGAAACATTAATGCAATCACAATATACCAGTACAGTACAGTACAGTAGACAAAATGCCAAGAGAACAATCTGATACAGTATGTAGTTGCAACTGCCTTGACATGCCTTTCACAATTAGTTTTGCACATATCATGAAATGGAATCCAGGTCACTAAATTGTAAAGATATTTCAAACAGTACTTACACTTATATAGTTGGCCTTGGCCATCTTGGTTACTCTTTTGGGACCAATGTGGGTTTATGAGATTGGTGATGTAGAGTTGTCATCAGCATTGCTTTTTCTCAGCATCTGTTGCCACAAAGACATGTCGTCACTTCCAGCTACAAGTAAGAAAATGCAATGGAACCAGATATGAACTGAAAATGCTCACGTGTTTCATACAGTTATGTGTAAATTTGAACCTTTGCCACATGTTTGCAACTTCATTGAAAGTATTATGATCAACATAATGAACAATAATCACCGCTGATTATTCTCAAAGGTCATGAAGTATACAAATATGTAATTAGCTGAAATAAAAATATTAAAGTTCTTGACTGCTGTCATTTATATAGCAAGTGTAATTACCGTTGGCCAAGTCCTTCAAGCTCATTAGATATGCAAATTGTAAATTAGCTGACATGAAAATGTGAAATGACTTTCGATATTGTTTAACCAGGTATAATCATCAATGTTGTCATGTTTTGCCAACTTTGATCAAGTAAATCCCAGTATTTTTCCCTAATAAGCAAAGTTCATTAAATATGTAAATTAGGAATTGACTTAAGTAAAAATGCTTAATGATTGTCAATAATGTTGTATCATGGTATCTGCAATATATGTAGCAAGTTTTGTCAACTTTGGTCAAGTCAATTCAGATATATATCTCTAATTAGGAAAGTCCATTAACATGCAAATTAGGAATTGCTGAAGAGAAAATGATTAATGACTTTCAATAATATTGTCTTACAGTGTCTGAAATGTACATAGCAAGTTACATCAATTTTGATCAAGTCAATTCAGATGAATATCCCTAAGTATGAAAATTCATTTAATATGCAAATTAGGAATTGGCTGAAGTAAAAATAGCGTCAATGACACTGTAGCTCCCATCCTGGACTATTTAGTGTTTGTTCTCTGGTCAGATATTTGAACATGTGTGAAAGGGATAAAGTGCATGAAGTGAAAATACTTAAATGAAATGTACCGGAGACAGTGAAATATGTTTAATGTAATTATTCAGAATATAAAATGGAAAAAATACAGAATTAGATATATCGAATACTGTGATAACCATTAACTCAACAAGTCATTTACAATGACATAGTCCCCACTTGTAATAGGAGTACTAGTCTTGATGGGGCAGGAAAATGTGGTCATTAAGAAGTATCATTGGAGTGTATATGTTGAGATCTATGGGCACATAGGTCTATGTCGTTGTTCCCAATGTGAAACACATGAGGCATGTCTAAGTTACGGTTCTAAATCGGGAAAAAAAGATCAGACCTCTAGCAGTATTGGCCAGCCAAGAAATACATATGCGCATTATAAATGAGGTACAAGATGTGACATCTTAAGGTCTAATATCCTATCAAAATTGGAGGGTATAGAACTTGTGGTTACTGAAATATGCATATATATATGTATAATAAAGGTCAAAGGTCATCAAGGTCACATGACATTTTCAAAAAAAATTATATTCCTAATTAATCCCTATATGCCAAAAAATCAGATCTCTAGCTCTATTCGCTTGCCCAGAATTAGATGTGTACATAATTAATGAGGTAAAGCGTGTGTTGTCATAAGGTCTCCATCCTACTAAATACAAAGGACATAGCACTTGTGGTTACTTATTTATTGACATAAACATATATTTTAGGTAAAAGGTCATCAAGGTCACATGACATTTGGTCAAAAAATTTCTCTCCTATAGTTATCCCTATATACCAAAAATCAGACATCCAGCTCTATTGGCTCGCTCAGAATGAGATATGCGCATAATTATTGAGGTACAGTATGTGGCGTCATAACGTGTCCCATCATACCAAACATGAAGGGTGTAGCACTTGTGGTTACCGAGTTATGGAAAAATATGTATATTGGAGGTCAAAGGTCACCGAGGTCACGTGACATTTTGTCAAAAAAATTGTATTGCTAAGTTATCCCTATATACCAAAAATCAGACCTCTAGCTCTATTCGCTCGCTCAAAATTTGATATGCGCATAATTAATGAGGTACAATATGTGGCATCATAAGGTGTTTCATCATACCATACATGAAGGCTGTAGCACTTGTGGTTACTGAGTTATGGACAAATATGTATATTTGAGGTCAAAGGTCACCGAGGTCACGTAAATTTTGTCAAAAAAATTGTATTGCTAAGGTATCCCTATATACCAAAAATCAGACCTCTAGCTCTATTGGCGCGCTCAAAATTAGATATGCACATAATTAATGAGGTGCAATATGTGGCGTCATAAGCTGTCCCATCATACCATACATGAAGGCTGTAGCACTTGTGGTTACTGAGTTATGGACAAATATGTATATTTGAGGTCAAAGGTCACCGAGGTCACATGACATTTTGTCAAAAAAATTATATTGCTAAGTTATCCCTATATTCCAAAAATCAGACCTCTAGCTCTATTGGCTGGCTCAGAATTAGATATGCGCATAATTAATGAGGTACAGGATGTAGTGTCATAAGGTCTCCCATCATACCAAATATGAAGGGTGTAGCACTTGGGGTTACTGAGTTATGGCCAATATATGTATATTTGAGGTCAAAGGTCATTGGGGTCACATGACATTTTGTCAAAAAAATTGTATTGCGAAGTTATACCTATATACCAAAAATCAGACCTCTAGCTCTATTTGCTGGCTCAGAATTAGATATGCACATAATTAATAAGGTACAGGATGTGATGTCATAAGGTCTCCCATCATACCAAATATGAAGGGTGTAGCACTTGTGGTTACTGAGTTATGGACATATACTCATATTTAAGGTCAAAGGTCATCGAGATCACATGACATTTTGTCAAAAAATTTGTATTGCCAAGTTATCCCTATATACATATTTTCACTTTGTTTAGTGTGATTAGATATTATTTTAGCTGAAAAAAGGGTCCAGGGAAAGTAAGGAAAATCCAGTATTCCACAGTGTAACAATTGGCTGAAAATATAAAATTTCTTTCAGTCTCTAGAATCCGAAACCGAATCCGAAACCGAATCCGAAACCGAGTCTAATTTCAGCATCGTCTAGCCAGAGTGTAACGTGGGGATAGCGCCCTCAAACCACAGATACCGGCTTCCCATAGACTACCATGTATCAGAAAAATTAAAACTGTGATAACTTTATTAATATGCAAGCCACGCCCACCAAAACCTTTTCAGTTCTAGCCATTTGAATTCTGAAGATGTCTACCAAATTTGACTGAAATACGTTCAGCCGTTTTTGAGAAAATGGACCAACAGACAGACACACAGACAGACAGACATCGCTGCGACATATGCCCACGTGTGTACACACGTGAGCAAAAAAAAAGGAATGTAAAGGAAAAAGTCCCAGCGATTATGTTTGGTGATTTTAACTACATGTGACATGAAAACTAGTTTACTACTATATCTGTGAATCTAAATTACTTTTAGATGGGGGGGGGGGGGGGGGGGGGGCAACGCTTCCAGTGATCCACAGCTACAGAAAGATAACTGAAAATATTGTATACATGTTTGTGTTGTAAAATTTCATGTAGAACTTCAATGAAATATTGTAAATCAATCATTGATTTGGATTTCGCCTTACAATATGCCAGCAAAATATTTACGGGTAACGTTGAATAAATGTCAAAATATTGTTATGTAGGTCATTTCCCCCACACTCATCACAACCTTGAATTCAATTAGTCATGTTTGGAATGTTCTGGAAAGTTGATTAGTTGTGTAAGAGAGATAATTTTAGAACAGTAATTAGCATGTCAATAAAAGTTCTAGATTGTTCTTATATGCCTTTATAAAAGGGACGTGCTCAGCTTCCAGTCAGACTTTTGGGATCGTGTCTCTTGTGTGTTACTAAACTCCAGCAGTAGTCATTCTCAAGACTTTTCAAGACCTTCACTGCCAACGCTGGATTTATACTGTGGACTTTGTGCAGATTCAAGCCTGCAAGCCAAAGGACTGTTCATTCATCCGACTGACTGTTACAACTCTGAGACTGGAGCTTTGCCGTCCCAGCTGAGATAAGTAGTCTGTACACTTTAAAGCTTGTATCCTATCCCTAACTTAGCAATTAGTTTTATTTTCGTAATAAATTTTGTTTAAACGTTAACTGCTGAGTTCACCCTTTTGTTCGTTTTCTCTGCACGTAACAAATTGGGGGCTTGTCCGGGATACGAACATTTTGAGCCGTTTGACAACATTTTGCCAGCCTTTTTAAAACTACTGTATACTGTGAACTCAGCGAAATTTAATCATGGCGGAATTTAAACCAGACGAATTTATGGATGACCTTGATCAGGACACATTTAATTCCCTCAGAAAAGACAACCTCATAGCACTGGCAAATTTCCTTAAAGTAGAAGTTAAAAGATCTATGCGCAAGAGGGAAATACAGTACCGTATTGCCAAACATCTAGTTGATTTAGGCCAATTTGAGGAATCCACCCTGAAAGATTATGAGCCCAAGTCTACCTCTGAACTCAGAAAATTAGAATTAGAAATGCAGACAAATTTGGAGATCAAGAAACTAGAATTACAAATGAGAGAAAAAGAATTACAAATGGAAAAAGAGAGACAGGCAGATTTGGAGCTTAAGAAATTGGAATTAGAAAAGGAAATGAAAGAAAAAGAATTGCAAATGGAAGAAAGACAGAAAGAAAAAGAAAGGCAGGAAAGATTAGAAATGGAAGAAAGACAGAGAGAAAAAGAATTACAATAAGAAGAACATCGATTACATGTAGAAATAAAACGTTTAGAGCTTGGACAGTCAGGAAAATTCTTCCCTTCAGACAATTTTGACATCACTAAGCATTTCAGGTTAGTTCCCCCTTCCAAGAAAAGGATGTTGACAAATATTTTCTCCATTTTGAGAAAATTGCTCAGAGTCTGAATTGGCCTAAGGAGTCCTGGTCTATGCTTTTGCAGAGTGCTTTGGTGGGTAAAGCCAGAGAAATTTACATTCAGTTGTCAGTAGAGCAGGCTTCAGATTATGATTCTGTGAAGGAATTAATTCTCAAGGGCTATGAGTTGGTGCCTGAAGCTTACCGTCAGAAATTTAGGGATTGTGAGAAGGTGAAGGATCAAACTTATGTTGAATTTGCTCGAACAAAAGAACAACTGTTTGATCGTTGGGTTCTTCGGAAAAGGTCAGTCAGAATTATGACAAATTACGACAGCTTGTTTTGATTGAGGAATTTAAAAGGTGCATCCGGAGTGACATCAAGACGTTATCAATGAACAAAAGGCAAATACATTTGAGGTTGCTGCACGTTTGGCCGATGATTATTCATTGACCCACAAATCTTCATTTCTCAGCAAACCATCCCAGTCCTTTTCATACAGAAACAATGCAGGTAAATTTAACTCCTCCTTTTCATCCAAGAATTTTTCAAAGGAGAATAGAAAATCAAATGACAACAGTTCACAGAGTTCAAGTAACACTCCCACATCATCAGATCCCAAGTCTCAATCTCCTTCTGACAAACAGTTCGGTACACTTTCTTGTAATTATTGTAAGAAAGACGGCCATTTAATGTCAGATTGTTTCAAATTGAAAAGAAACCGTGAAGGTCAAAGTAGTCAAAGTGGATCTAAGCCCACCGGCTTTATTTCTTCATCAACTCGATTAGAGTCTAATAATGTGTGCAACACATTTTCTGAGGTTAAACCCCTCTTATCCCCAATTAATGAGGTCAAGGTCAATTCTTCACAAGATAGCATTATGGGTATTTTCGAGCCATTTATTCATAATGGTTTTATATCACTTTCTAGTGATTTCTCTTCCGCTACCCTGTCAAAATTTAAGAGATACCGGGGCTTCCCAGTCTCTTTTGTTGGCAGATACCCTGCCATTTTCTGAAAAGTCATTTTCAGGTTCTAAAGTTCTTATTAAGGGGGTAGATTGTAATGACTACATTCCTGTTCCTCTCCATAATGTCTATTGTCTTCGGACTTTGTTTCTGGACCTGTGGCTTTAGGTATTAGGCCTTTTTTGCCTTTTGAAGGGATTCACCTTCTTCTTGGAAACGACCTTGCTGGGGACAAGGTCATTACTAATCCACTTGTGACTGATAATCCTAGTTTAGATCAGGATCCAGAGCCAATTGAACAAGAGATACCCGATTTATTTCCTTCATGTGCCATTACTCGAGCCATGTCAAAGAAAACTTCCGAGAATCAAAATACTCTCAAAAATAATGTCACAGATGTTGACTTAAATGACACCTTTCTCAGTCAGGTGTTTGACACGGATCATTCCGTTATCCCTCGTGGATTTGAAACTTCCAGTAAAACTTCTGCTGACCAAAGTCAGACATTTTCTAGATCAAATCTCATTGCAGAACAACACAAAGACCCAGATATTTTGTCTTTGTTTGACAGGGTAGATGATGAAGGTAAAACTTCAGATAGCTCTGTTTCCTATTATACAAAGTCTGGTATTCTCATGCGTAAATGGAGACCTCCAGACGATTGGGCTATAAAACATCAAATTGTGGTTCCAAAGCCCTACCGTGCTGAAATATTGCGCCTGGCCCATGAAACTCCCTGGGCTGGTCACTTAGGAGTCAGGAAAACTTATCATAAAATTCTCAGTCACTTTTATTGGCCTAATCTCAGGCAGGATGTAGCACATTTCTGTAAAACTTGTCACACATGTCAAATGGTAGGAAAGCCAAATCAGACCATTCCAAAGGCCCCTTTACAGCCAATTCCTGCATTTCAAGAACCATTTAGTAGGATACTAATAGACTGTGTTGGGCCCCTACCAAAACAAGATCAGGAAATGAGTACATGCTGACAATAATGTGTACATCAACTCGGTTCCCAGAAGCCATACCACTGAGAAATATAAAGACAAAGACTATAGTGAAAGCTTTAGTCAAATTTTTCACTTTATTTGGCCTCCCTAAATGTGTCCAGTCCGATCAAGGCTCCAACTTTATGTCTGGTATTTTTCAACAAGTAATGGATCAGCTAGGCATTAAACAGTACAGGTCATCCGCCTATCATCCAGAAAGTCAGGGTGCTCTTGAGCGATTTCATCAAACTTTGAAAAACATGATTAGGACCTACTGTTTTGACACAGAGAAACAGTGGGATGAAGGAATTCATTTTTTGCTCTTTGCTGTTAGAGAGTCAATTCAGGAGTCTCTTGGTTTTAGCCCATTTGAGCTTGTATTTGGACATACAGTCCGTGGCCCACTTAAGCTCGTTAAAGAGAAATTCCTAGCAGACGATGATGATTGTCTGAATATTTTGCAATATGTGTCAGATTTTCGTACAAAACTCTCTAAAGCATGTGAATTAGCCAGAGAAAATCTTGAGTCATCTCAGCAGTCAATGAAAACCAAATATGATAAAAACACCTCAAAACGGAAGTTTGAACCAGGTCAAAAAGTTCTTGTTCTACTTCCGGTTCCTGGCAAACCACTCCATGCTCGTTACTTTGGGCCATACCTAATTGATAAGAAATTGAGTGATTTAAATTACATCATAATAACACCTGACAGGCGAAAACAAAAACAGCTATGTCACATAAATATGCTTAAGCCATATTTGGATAGGGATAATCCTACTGTAACTCAGCCTGTCAGTGCAGTCAGTTCAAAACATTATGAAGATAGTGATACTGAAACTGACTTGAGTGAAAATACTCTAAACTCAAAGCTGGGCTCGGTCAAGCTTCAGAACTCAGAAATCCTGGAGAAGCTGGAGTCTACAAAGTTGGCACACCTCCAGCCAGAACAACAACAACAGGTGAAAGAACTGCTCCATGAATATAAACACCTGTTTCAAGATGTTCCAACGAGGACAAACGTCATCTATCACGACGTTGATGTTGGGGACAGTAAGCCTGTAAAACAACATCCATACAGACTGAATCCAACAAAAGCGAAATATCTCCAGGAAGAAGTCAAATACCTGCTGGACAATGACTTTATTGAACCCAGTAAAAGTAACTGGAGTTCGCCGTGCATACTTGTTCCCAAATCAGATCACAGTTATCGTATGTGCACAGACTTTAGGAAGGTCAACACTTTAACAAAGACAGACACTTTCCCAATCCCGAGGATTGATGACTGCATCGACCGAGTGGGAAAAGCCAAGTATGTGACGAAATTTGACCTACTGAAGGGATTTTGGCAAGTCCCTCTGACGGCTCGTGCTCGTGAAATATCCGCCTTTGTTACACCAGACGGATTGTTCCAGTACAAGGTGATGCCATTCGGAATGAAGAACTCTCCGGCAACGTTCCAACGGATGATCAACGACGTCATATCCGGGCTAGACGGGTGTGCAGCCTACGTTGACGACGTCGTCCTGTATAGTGACACCTGGGAGGAACACATCAAGCTCATGCGGAAGTTCTTTGAGAGACTGAGCAAAGCAATGTTGACTGTCAACCTTGCCAAATCTGAGTTTGGTTGGGCAAGGGTAACTTACCTCGGACATACTGTAGGACAGGGTGAGGTAAACCTGTTGATGCCAAAATCAGTGCCATTTCAAGTTTTCCCATACCATACTGCAAACGACAACTGATGCGCTTTCTCGGTATGGCTGGTTACTACAGAAAATTCTGTCCAAATTTCTCCGCAATTACTGAGCCTTTGACTAACTTACTTAAAAAGAAAGTAAAGTTTGTTTGGTCAGAGCAATGCCAACAGGCATTTGATACACTTAAAGCCATACTGCAAAGTGCCCCAGTGTTGTCTGCACCAGATTTCACTTTGCCATTCAAATTAGCTGTAGATGCTAGTGATACGGCTGCTGGTGCTGTTTTATTGCAAGAGGATAGTCATGGTGTAGATCATCCTGTTTGCTATTTTTCACGCAAATTTAACAAATCCCAGAGAAACTACTCTACAATTGAAAAAGAGTGTTTATCTTTGATATTAGCTTTACAGCATTTTGAAGTTTATGTTACTTCTTCAAATCAGCCAATAGTGTTTATATTGATCACAACCCTCTTGTTTTTCTGCAGAAATTTAAAGGCAAAAATCAGAGATTGCTAAGATGGAGTTTAATGTTACAGGAGTTTAATCTTGACATTAGACATATCCAAGGCAGAGACAATTTAATTGCAGACTGTCTCTCTCGTATTTAGAGTTTATTGTTGTTCACTTTCAAGAAGTTTTACTTTAGAGTAAGAAAAAAAATTGAGTACTTAAATCTTTTTCAAGATTACATTTGCAAAAGAAAGATTTTTCTTTGAAAAATTTTCTTTTTTTTGAAGAGGGGGTGTGTTATGTAGGTCATTTCCCCCACACTCATCCACCTTGAATTCAATTAGTCATGTTTGGAATGTTCTGGAAAGTTGATTAGTTGTGTAAGAGAGATAATTTTAGAACAGTAATTAGCATGTCAATAAAAGTTCTAGATTGTTCTTATATGCCTTTATAAAAGGGACGTGCTCAGCTTCCAGTCAGACTTTTGGGATCGTGTCTCTTGTGTGTTACTAAACTCCAGCAGTAGTCATTCTCAAGACTTTTCAAGACCTTCACTGCCAACGCTGGATTTATACTGTGGACTTTGTGCAACTTCAAGCCTGCAAGCCAAAGGACTGTTCATTCATCCGACTGACTGTTACAACTCTGAGACTGGAGCTTTGCCGTCCCAGCTGAGATAAGTAGTCTGTACACTTTAAAGCTTGTATCTATCCCTAACTTAGCAATTAGTTTTATTTTCGTAATAAATTTTGTTTAAACGTTAACTGCTGAGTTCACCCTTTTGTTCGTTTTCTCTGCACGTAACAATACATTAATGAAGATTCAAAAGAAACTTAAGTGTCAAAGACAGAGACGTCCAGCATCGTCCAGCATGATCTTATAAATAGACGTATACCAAATTTCATGACATGAAACACGTGTACAAACGATACTAGGTCAGAGTTTAAGAACTTAATTCTTACCTAACTATTCCTAAATGTATTGTTTTTTCATTGTTTATATCGTACATCGAGGGAAATTTGTATACATATAAGCAAAAGTTTCACCCTGGGTACAGTCCCCGAGGGACTGTGCCTTCGCCGAAGTGTCGAAGTATGTATTCCCCAGACATAGACACTATCAATACATCGGTATGAAAATTTGGACCCCTGGGCAATTGGACCCAAGTCAATTGGACCCAAGTCAATTGGACCCCCAACCCAAGTCAATTGGACCCCCAACCCAAGTCAATTGGACCCTAAAAAATCATACTTATCTGTCTAACTAATCTCCCCTTACAATATTTTTCAGTCTTCTTACAGGGAAATCTGCACGTCTGAGACAACCAAACGCTGGAAGAAGCTGCCGGTGAACGCTGTAGAATACAATAAAATTGAATAGAACACACTGATAGTAAATGCTTTCACACGTTCACACACATACACACACAACACGGAGTGTGTATTAGGCGGCGACGGGTGACATTACAAACACAGTGTGTGATGTCACACTTACGAGAACTAAATACAGTGTGTATGGGGCGGCGACACGTTCCTGCAACAAACACGGTGCGTACAAGGCGGCGGTGTCACAAACACGCTGCATATTAAGGCGGCAGAGGCCAGCTTAGACGGGTTGCTCAAAGAAATCGATTACTAGCGACATCGCCCCCTTGTATCTATTTCATAGCTACATTGGCAACTTTTGTCTTGATTTGCTACAAGCGCTGGGTCTACTTGACCCCGCGTCGGTGAATGCAAACATGCCTTCATTATTGTGTCGAGTTTTTTTTCTCATCAGGAAGATAGAACGCAATAAATATAAATTTGCCACGTTGTCAAATAGTGGTGTCATTTTATTGCTTTTGTTAGTTTCCCATGAGAAAATAATAAATTGAATTTATTATTGGACCCGACGAGGTTGGTATGATGTGACAAACTTTTAACAGAAATTTTGATACTTTTTCTTGATCAGTAATGTTATGCACGTCTCGCTGAACTTGTTTGACCCCAGAACAGACGTCCCATATCCAAATTTCCTCAGTTTTCTTTAAAAAAAACACCGGCCACCCCGGTTTAATACAAATGGGTTTTTTTTCACGTGCATAATTGTATACATCGTGTCTATGATTTTTGACGCAGCCAACAAATAAATTATAATCAATGTCGCCTGTTTTCTTTGCTCTATACATTGTAAATACTACTATTTCACTCAAAATATGAAGTTAACAGTAGACAGAATGCGAACGTCAAACGAAACATGTACCGCATTATATTAGAATCTTCCATGTTCTAAACCAGTGTCAAATCACGGTCACTCTACAATCCCAACGAGTCGTAAAAATCACGAAGACACACCAGAAGTTCCGTGACCTTTTCGTGAACTCTGCTGATCTGGCCCAAACATCGCGTACAGTTTTCTCGCTTTCCCTTGTTCACTGGATATGTGAATCGAAAAGGGCGTGAATACCAACTGAAATAAAAGGCATGAATGCTTTGGCAAAATAATAATGAAGGAGATTTATAGTGAAATAAAATGAAATCTATGGTAGCCAACTTGATTCACGAGTACGAGTCGGGCCCAAAAATCGCGTAAAGTTTCTCGGCTCAATGACACGTTCACAGATCGAGTGGCGGTAAGTCTGTGCGACCTACACAATGGAGAGCGATAATGAGCCGAGAGGTGTGAAAACGACGACGTCGCTTGACGTGTACCGCTACTGTCATTATCGCAAAGCAAATCGGCGAGATGAAAGTGAAAACAATAGGGACAATAATGTAAGGCGGTCACAAGGCGGTCATAATAACAAGTACACAAAATGAACAGAATTATACGACAGAAATAAACAATAAAAAGTGAAGTGATAATTTATGCAGAAGTGGCTATAAGTACTGAAGACGAACCCAAGGTCTGTCACTCTGAGTTCAGTGTAACTGCTCAAGACATCTACTCCTGCGTTGATTTACTGTTCCGATATTCTAGTTCCTCATAATACCTGCGTTGATTTACTGTTCGATATTCTAGTTCCTAAACCTGCGTTTGATTTACTGTTCCGATATACTAGTTACATACTGTTTATACCGTGCGTTTATTCCTAAATTTGTTTTGCATGATGGCCGCTTCTTTAGTTTCCCGAGCTCTGTGTGTTGCCTGCGACCGAGTTGTGACGTCCCGTCAGCATGCCCTATGTTGTGACGAATGTTCAAGGTATGTTGAAATTATATTGTTACTTATTTTATAGAGAGATCAAGTTACACGTTCGATGAGTACGCCTAACAGATTCAAACTTTCAAGCGATTTTCTTAACTTTTCAATTATTTGTCATGGTCAACAAAATTAACTAAAACGGCTGCGAATTTGTGTACAAGTCAAGCAAATTCAAGAGAAGTGCAACGTCTAACTCGATCTCTCTGCCAATTTCTGTTCCACACTTCATAAAAATGTAAACATATACTCAAGTCTTGAAGCACGAGTGCTTGTTTGTCATATTTTTCAACAAAATATAAAAATGGTTTGATATCAAACATTGCCAGATTATTGGTAAAATTAATAAAGGTATGAACTTAGTAAAAATTGTGTAGAAAGATTGTGAAAGTCAATCCAAATGAAATTTCTTGCAAATTTCTGTGCACTGTGGCAAAATTCACCCATGCATGATCTTGAGTATATGTATCTCGTTGAGAAAACCTGTAAAATCTGTAAGTACGTAACATTTGTGCAATGGTTTAATTTTGATGAGATTGGTCGAATTCCACTCACTGAAGTAGACTGATTACTTTTGATGTTTGGTGACGCCAATTTTACTATTTGGTTAATATTTTGAAAATGTTAGATTGTTTGCAAAATTGTCTCATAGTAATAATTTGGTCGTACAGGAGAACTGGGCCATGTCATCAGAAAAAGGCCCTTCTGGCTACAAAATAACTTTTTGACTTCTGACACCATTTTTCAAGTGGTGTTAATGCATGGGTCCTTGTATCAAACATGCTGAAATATACGAAAACGGTGATTTGTCATCAAACTACGTCAGACTTGATTGAAATTTGGCAAATTGATTGATTTGTCAAAAATTATAAAAAAAAAAAAACTGATTTGAAAAACTGTCAAGCGTTTGTCTTGTTTTACAGCATCCACTACAAATAATTGGAATAATTTTATATTTACCGGTTGGAATTTGTGATTATAAACAATATATGATTTTTGGCGGGAAAACGGCATTAGATCACGTGACATATACCCATTTTCACATGTACCATAAAAATTCATTATAATCAACCGAGATTTACTCTGTGGCGAAATTTCAAACCATTTGAACCAAAACTTGTTGAAAATCACTTCGTAACTCATTTTAAAATCAAACAGATCTAGACCCATGCATTAACTTACTTGAGTTGACGCTAAAAATGACAAAAAATCCTTAAATTCAAGATTTTTAGAAAATTTTAGGTTTTTATGAAAAAATCACTTTTTTGACTTCTGACACCATATGACACTAAAAAATGACAAAAAATCCTTAAATTCGAGATTTTTGAGAATTTTAGGTTTTTACGAAAAAAAAATCACTTTCAAGGACAATTACTACAAATTCGGATAAAATTAAAAAATAATGTCATTTTCATGAAATTGATAATTTCCCCTGGCGATGCGTGAAATGTTCAGCGTCCACCGTGCCAGAACCCACTACAGTAACTGAAGAAGATATGCAGATTCCTCCAGATGATGAAGTCGACCTCCCAGTTTCACCCGCCATCGACCAATCGTTCCGCGAACTACCCACTCCACCAGAGGATGAAGTCGCCCTTCCAGTTTCACCCGCCATCGACCAATCGTTCCCCGAACTACCCACTCCAGCATCATCACCCATCCCCGAACCCATTGCCGAAAGCACTCCCGTCTCTTTCTATGCCGAATGTTCGTTTTCCCAGCCCCAGCAGATACAAGAAGACACGCTCCCCGAAGAATCGCTCCAACATGTACAACCCGAAGAAGAAGAAGTAGCAGCGACGTATGAGGTAATAGAAGGTGCATCGAAGCGAGGAAAACCAGTGGTCGTCGACAGCTACGGTTACACTTATACAGCAAAGAGCAGCAAATCATCATCCCGGATAACGTGGCGGTTGCAGCAAGCGCACGAACAAGTCCATTTCTTGTCGTGCATCAGTGTTACAGCATGGCGACGACTTTACTGCCGGTCTGCATCGCCACAGCCACCACCCATACCCGGTGTCTCACACAGACTGAGGGCTACTCGAGACGTGAAGAAGACAGCCAGATGTGACGTCTTTCGCTCCGCCGCCAACATCGTCGAAGACATCCTTATAAGAGACGCCGAGATTACAGCAGACCGCCCAACGCACAGTCGCCCAAACCCAGCGTATCTCATCCGCCAAGCCAACAGACTCCGATAACACCTCCGCCCCGCAGAACCCACCGATTTAGAATTCACTGTAGCCGAGAACTTTATCCCGCGAATTTCCTCCAGAAAGATGTCATCCTTGATGGTGCCCGTCACTTAGTTTTTTACACCCCCGAACAACTCGATGTCCTCAGCCTCAACGTGGATCGAGGGCAGTGTTTGGCCGCCGTCATTGTGGTGCGTCTTTATGTCCAGTGTCCGTACGAACAACGACGTCGAGGGATGGCATCGTCGTATCAACTCGAAGGCCGGCCGATGCAACCTGCAGTTCTACATGCTAATCCCACTACTTCATCGAGAAGCCGTCCTGACCAAACTACAGTTGCAGCTGGTGAGAGAGGGGAAGTTGCGTCGATATCAACGGAAGGCCTACGCATCTAGTCAGGGACGACTCTTCAGCCTGTGGAGCCGTTACAACAAGAAGGAGATATCGACGTCGAAGTTGCTGAGAGCTGCGAGCAAGCTGAATGGACCCACCATGTAAGATGTCGATTTATTTACAGGAGAGGCTATTCAAAATTTGTTTAAATATCGCCAAAATTTCCACGTTTCAGTTTGGACATTTCCAAAGTATAATAATGCCAATTTTAAAATTGTTAAAACTTCGTTTACGCCGATCAAAATGAGTTTAAAATTGTTAAAACTTCGTTTACGCCGATCAAAATTATACTGTTTGAACATTGCCAAAATCTGCACGTTTAGGTTTGAGAATGTAAATTTAAAATTGTTAAAACTTCGTTTACGCCGATCAAAATTATACTGTTTGAACATTGCCAAAATCTGCACGTTTAAGTTTGGACATTTCCAGAGAATGAGAAATTGCCATAGATCGAATTCACCGTAATGGTTAATTGAGAATATAAGTTGAAAATTGTTAAAACTTCGTTTACGCCGACCAAAATTCCGTGGTTTAAACATTGCTAAAATTTGCCCGTTTGAAAAAAGTAGACAAATAAACGGATGCCTTATACGCCTCTCCTGTAATTCCACATGAGTTCTGCAGAGTGACACCGCCAGCTTTTACATGACCACACCAGTGAAGTCCGTGAGCTGCAAGCGAAGACAACGTGAGCTGCCAAGTCGGCTCATACACAGTACCGTACATGTTTGTACACATACCAAAAGGCCCTTTTCAGGGCCACCACATCCTCCAAAAAGAGATATGCCGTTAAAAAATAAAGCGTACACAATTGTGTGCTTGCATTGATGTGAATATGTGTTGTGTTATGGAAATTTCCTCCCCCCCCCCTTTGTTGTGATTGATTTATGGCTAACGCATTGTATGATCGTCAGTGGTGAAACAATTGACCTTGTAACCTTTTGTTACTCACAATTCAGATGGAAATATACGCCAACTTAAAAGACGCCATCTTTAATATGTTACAGGTTATATCGAAACATGGAGCTCGAAACATTACCCATTTAACCGTTGATTTGTGAACCAATCAGTAAAACATTATAAAGTAAACAGAATTTAATATCCACGTTAGAACAATTCCCACGCCACGACCACCAACAGTTTCAGCGCCGGCTACAGCGTTCACCGGCAGCTTCTTCCAGCGTTTGGTTGTCTCAGACACAGTCGCTCGAGGGCGATTAGACGGCGAGCCGGGCAGCTGATGACATAGAAAAGGTGGAAGTCATGAAACCAAATCGTACAAATACACACACATCTTCAGCTCAAGCCAAATTCACGCAACAGTGGGCGGTACAGTCTTGATTGTAGCGATGTTGTGTACACATGTGTGACCTTGCGGCGACCGTTCGCTGATAATGGGCGGTGCTGTGATTGGTTGCCTACACCGAGGAGTTCACTTGAGACATTTAAATTTATGTATGCTAATTACAACATCGCACGCATCGCTACCATCAACATGACCAAGATTGTACCGCCCATTTTTGCGTGAATTTGGATTGAGCGTGTTGAAAACACAAGTCCCCTCAGAAATCGCCCCAAAACACACAGAAGATCACTATAAGCGGGCGAAACGGCTGGCAGGTATGGATTTTGAGATGGTATTGGTGGAGTCGATGTTGATTTTTTGAATAAATTTGGCCATTTTGTGAGGGAAAACATCTTCCAAACTTCAAGCTGCCCGGCTCGCCGTCTAATCGCCCTCGAGCGACTGTGTCTCAGACGTGCAGATTTCCCTGTAAGAAGACTGAAAAATATTGTTAGGGGAGATTAGTTAGACAGATAAGTATGATTTCTTTAGGGTCCAATTGACTTGGGTTGGGGGTCCAATTGACTTGGGTTGGGGGTCCAATTGACTTGGGTTGGGGGTCCAATTGACTTGGGGTTGGGGTCCAATTGACTTTGGTAGGGGTCCAATTGACTTGGGTCCAAATGACCAGGGGTCCAAATGACCAGTTACCATAAAGGCCACTCCTTTCACACTGTTCCTAGCTATACCAGTCACGTGACCCTCCGCCTCGGACATGGCACGGGCGAGTACCTCATGAAAATTAAACTTCTTCCTTGCAGTTAAATAACGGTTGATACTTAGTAAAATAATTATAATTTGAAAATATACGTGGTTTTAGTTCAGCACAAAGAGTAACAGTGGTCTTGCTTCCCGCGTTTTGACATGAGCGTGGGGTGAATTTGGGTGTGCATCGTGACGGCCGCCATAGGCGTACGTAGCGGCCATTGTTCCTGACCGGGTTTGTTTACATTCTTGGTGTTTTGCACCCGGCCTTCAAGTCGTCATCCGGGGCTCGCCGTACGTCATAGAATTATGATAATTAGTTCAAAATTCGCGCCAGATCTCCAGCTTTCAGACGATACCCGGAACAACGTCGTACGTCCAGATTTTCGCCGAATTTGACTGGTAAGTATTTTTTTCCGTGTTGTTTTAGCAATAACTCGACATTTAAACAACTTCTGTCGACCTTTATTATGAAATTTAATATGTGTTCTCACATTTTCCGCAAATATTTTGGAAGATTATTTAGCGATTGCCAGCGGAAACCCAAGTGAAAAATTCCTGTGTGTGGCGTCTGTTACCATGGAGCAATAACAAAATGAAGTTCGATTGTCGAAAGAGGGCGCTTTTTCCGATTCTCGTCCTGTTTTTCCCGTCAAAATGAGACTAATTTCACTCAAAGTTTAAGCAAAAGGAAGCATTTGTAGTTGCTTTAAACGTCTATGCTACTTTTAGGCTGTAAATGTAAATTTATACGACCTATCATGAGAAAATTTAGACGTGAAGTGCGCCCCCAACGCCCATCCACCAGTATCGTGCATGATGCATGGGCCAATGCAAAGCTGCAGGCACATGTGTGCTTTTGAAGTTATATATTTTAACAAACTGTACATATAGGGGCATATAAAATATATAGTCAATCAAAATGAATATCACTCAAGTTAAATTCAAACCTATTGAAATAGACTACACTTAAGAAACTTTGATCGAGACATTACAAAAATATCTTTTCTCACAATTGTCATAAAAAATCAGGTTAATATTGCAAATTGAATGCAATAGATTACTGATGTTTGACTGTTACAAAATTTCAGGTTTTATAGGACAAAAATACAATGGATGAGGCTAGCACTAGTGTAGGGATTTCAGCAGCAGAGATAGGTACAGGTAGTGATAGGGTAAGTTTAGAAGACAGGGCAGATTTTCAGGTGAGTAATGATGTAGGCAGTGTACAGGAAGGGCAAAATAATAACAGAGAAGTTTTATTACAGGAGGATAAAATAACAAATGAAAACATATACACGATCTTCAAACCACTGAAAGGTAGCAGCATGGCAACTACTCTCGCCACATTCAAACAACAGTTCCCATCATTAAATCAGTCAACATCACAGGATACTTCACTCTACAAAAAAATTAAAGGCATCTATGAAACCGTAACAAAGCTTAAGAGAAACAAGAAAGAAACACAACTCCAGCAATTCCTCTCTGCAACATTCTTTATCCCTGTCCACACCACCAATGCTGACAGACGCCTTGCTAGTGGTAGAACTGAGAGGGAACAACAACTTGCCTCTTGCCTAACAAGGAAAGAAGGGGAAATTCGACAACTGAAGAGGGATGTTGCACAGAGTGAAATTGAAAAAGAAGAATTCAAAGCACAATATCACGACCTTGAACAGGACTACAACGCAACCATGGAAGAAATGGAGTACGTAACAGGAAAACTCAAGCAGTTAACAGAGGGTTGCCATGCAGAAAACATACAAGATGCACATAATTCACTGAAAATAAAGTACGATGCGCTGACCAGAGAAACTTGATGAACTACAAGAAAAGCTAAGTAGGAGGAGTAGTGACAACGTGAGAAATTTAAACAAAAAACTGAAGAGGAGAGATGATCAGATAAAAAACCAAAAAGATGTGTTAGCAAACCAAGCCGATAAGATCACTGACTTGGAAAGAGAGAAGAAAATGGCCGAAGAGAAGTGTAGACACCTGGAAATGGAGTGCGAATCACATCTGGACACTCTAGGTGAAGAGCTTGACTCCCTGCAGATGGCAGTGGCGGAAGTGGCCATATTAAAAGCAGAAAGGAGGAGGATGCAAAAGCAACTCAGCTACCATAAATTGAAAAGACCTGGGGACAGAGATGAAAAGGAAATAGGCAAGTTAATACAAGATGTAAAACAACTAAAACAGGCTAACCTGGAGCTACAACAGCTTATTAACTTGTTACAAGATGATGATATTGTGACCTTTCAAGATGGCCGTTTCACAGATGACATCAGGGAAACCATCATGGATCTTTTATCTTTGAATGTCAGCATGAACAAGGTAAATGATGTCATCAAGGTGGTCCTAAGAAAGCTGGCCGGAAAAGATGTTGGAAGATTGCCAAGTGCTGGAGTAAAATCAAGGCTGCTGATTGAAGCAAGATGCCTCGCACAGCACCAGGTAGTAGAAGCCATGCTCAAGTCAAGTCCACACGCACCAACTGGAAATGTATTGCATGGTGATGGCACATCGAAATACCACCGACACTTTCAGTCTTTTCAAGTCACCCTACCAAGTGGACAGAGTTTATCATTTGGGATGAATGAGATCTCTAGCGGTGACACAGCTACAATTATGACCAGCTTTACACAGTCTATAGATGATTTAGCAGAGGTACTATTCAATGGAGAGAGCTCAGACACCACCAAGGAGCACCATGCCGCCAGATTAATTACCAGCATCAAATGTACTATGTCTGATCAGGGAGCCGTAAATCCATGCTTCAACAGACAGCTAGCCGTCCTACGAGAAAATCTGCTTGCCAGGTCCATAGAAGATTGGGACACACTGACTCCTGAAAACAAGGAGCAGATGGTAAGTATGGGTAATTTCTTTTGCAGGATGCACATATTGGTAAACTTCGCCACTGAGTGTGACAAGACTCTCAAGATCTTCGAAGGAATTGTCAGCAGCAGTGAATCAGTAAGATCATCGCACATTTTTCAGACTTCGGAAAGTGGTGCTGCTCGGCTAATTCGTACCGCTGTCAAGGCTTTCCATCCACATGGTAGCGAGGAGGCTGGTGTTGCTTCTCATTTTAAGTCCTATCTACATGGAGTTGACGACAGTCTTAAACTTGCAAGTTACCGAGGGAACAGATTCAACATCCTATTCTATGACGCGGCAGCATTGTATTACCATCGGAAACATATTAGTACATTCCTGGAGAAATGGCCAAATCCAAATAACCTACTGAAGGCTGTGCAGGAAGACCTCCAGTCAACAGTCAACTTAGCAGGTGTTCGTGCCCTGGGAGTGATCGACAAAATCATCACAGGTCCTCTCTGGAGAGCAATAGAGGCAAGTGACAGCATATTAGATGTCAACAGCCATCTCCACCAACTTCAGATTATTCTTGAAAGATGGTGTAAGGACGCATCTTCTTTACTTGATGGAGAGCCAGCTTTAGATGTGAGTATTCCAATTCACAAGGATGAGCTCTACAATGCAGTATTCCATCACTGCACCGATGACACGTCACTTCAAAACCAAAATGATGTGGAATTCGATCAACTGACCATACAAGCATTGGAGATGTTGTGCTATTCGCTGTTACTGATCCTCGAACGACAGGCTGTTGACCAACTTCCGGGAGGTAAGTACTATGATCCACCTCAGTATGTTCGAGATATGGCTGCCAACGTTCCAACAACGAATACGGTAAGTGAGCGAGACTTTGGTCTTCTTGATAGTTGATGAGAAGCAAGCCAGCAGCCACTACACTAGCCTATGAATCTCTTATCATGTGGACCAACAATGGTACAAGGACATGGCTTGACAGTAAGACATCCAGTGAGAAGGCCAAGCTGATGCACAATGCAAGAGTCAATGCACCCAGTGTACTTCAAAAATTCAAGGAAAGGAAAGCGAAACTGATAAGAGAAAACAGGGCTGAAAAATTTAATTTTTATCCACTTGTCCCAGGACAAGTAGCCACTATTTTCCTACTTGTCCGTAGCAAAAACTCACTTGCCCTGAAATTTTCTACGGGGGGGGCGGGGAGTACAAAAAATAATTATGCTCTTACCAAGTAGTATCACGGAAATATATCTTTGATTTATTGCAGTATAACACAACTGACACATGTTTATACATGTTTAGATGTCTATCATGTCATATAAGCTTCAATAAAGGTGTTGGTTCACTTTGCAGATTTTTCAAATTCAAAATCTGGCTGTGTGTTAACACGTGGGCCAGGCAATTTGTGACCCTCTACATGTCTGGACCTCTCACAACTCACTAGCCACCTTGCTATTGCAGCATCAGGATTGAAGGATTCAAGATCTGGACCTTCTGACATTACAAAAAGTTGTCTTTGAAAATTCTCTTGATTCATGGTGGTTCTTAATTCTGTCTTGATCACATTGACTTTAGAGAAACCCCTCTCACATGCACTGGTACTGGGGGAGATAGTAAACATATAATCAAGCAGCTTTTTCATGGGGTCACCCACTATGCTGACTGACTGTAGTACAAGTGAATAAACACTGAGAAGAGAGTTGGCTCTGAACCTCCTGCAGTATAATTTGAGGGCCAACCAATCTTTACAAACAGAATCTCTTTCAAACTCTGTGAAGTATGAAGATACACAAGTATCATACATCAAATCATGCATATCATCATTTCCATAAACATATATTTCCTCAGTACCCAGTGGCCAGTTGTGGAAATTTAGACACTGAAGTTGTTTCAGTGGTGGCTCATTCAAGTTATCAAATCGGTCACTGATATAGTTTACAGTATTATCAATAAAATCTGTATACTCAGACACTGTGTACTCAGGTGTCAATGCTTGACCACTGATTTCTATTTCACCAAACTTTCGATCATCAACATTGTAATTTTGCAAGAAAAACTGCATGTTATTCCCGCAACAGATTTCAGAGCATTTAATCTGACTACAGTTTGTTCAAGTTTATCAGGAAGTTCAGTTATGAGCAAATCTTCAAGTTGAAATGCTCTAGATAGATCTGATACAATGGGTAGGTAGTCAAGCAGAAAGAAATCATCTTCAGAAACCGGATAGAAGTAATTCCTTTCAAAAACCCCTTTGCACGGTTTGCATCATCAGCACGGTTTCCGGCAGTGGCGTTGTGTTGTAGATGAAGTACAACTGATCTCAGATTTCGAGATATGGCTTTGACGGCCCTTTCTTTACTCGCTAGCCAGCGAACTTGTTTGACAGACGAGAAGTGCGCTAAATCTGTCTCAAAGATTCTCGAGATCTCGGCTAGTTCTCGGCGACGTTTCGGCGAAAAATGATAGAAAGAAAAATGCCCTTCAGTATTTCTTCAAAGTCTGTCATTATTTTCAGACGTTTAGATGCATCTAAAATGGAAAGCTCAAGCTTATGAGCAACGCAGTGAATTCCAACTACCGACGGTATTATTCCTTTGATTTTGGTAACAACTCCAGTTTTCTTCCCCATATTTACGGACGCGCCGTCAAAATTAGCGCAGACAAGGGATGGCGTCTTTCCGCTGTCGGGGTGAAGGTCCTGCATATTCAGATCGACTTCCGCGAGGCCTGTCACCAACGCATCGAACACTCCCTGAGACTGCGCATTCTCCACTTGGACAACGCTGACTTGTCGTGTTATTGGCAATTTCTCTTTTCCTACATAACGAATGTACGTTATTTCTTGCTCAACAACGGATCTATCGGTGCTACCATCAGCTAGTGCACTGACGAAATTTGCGTCTTTAATCTCTCCAGAAATCCGCCGTTTCAAATTATCGGCGATAGACTTCATAAACGTTGTGCAACCGTGCGTATTTATGTAATTATGTCCGAGCGGTAAACCATTTTTGAGTTGAACACGGCACAAGAACTCGAAATCTGAAAATGGCTTTCCGGCCTTTATGACAGCATATGCGGTATTGAACAAATATCTCAATTTATCCTTCTGTTGTGCGTCCATTTTCGCGAACGACTTGGCAATTGGTGTGTCGAGTACACTGCACGTAGACTGAACATCTTCCACAGACGAGCGGAAAGTTGACTGCGTATCAGTTTGTTGTCGGTAATATTGGCGAGTACAGGACAAATGCTCATTTGTGATATCGTGCGATTTCAGCGCGTCGATTCTAAAACTTGAAGTACCTCTCACTAAAGCACTGTTTTTGTCAGAAATATGCGGAAACTTTCGACAATATGCACAGTACATCGTCTCGTTGCCATCGTCGTAAGTCACCCATGGCCATGACGTCACCCACTGTTTTTGAAACTTACGTACACGTTTCTCACGGTCATATTTCCGATCTTTTGAAAGTTTTCCTCGCTCTGTGGGCTCTCTTTCTCGTCAGTTTTCTTCCTCTTATTTCCGTTATCGAAAAGTTCTTGACCGATTTCGTTGCTGCCATCTTTACGGGTAACGGTAATTCCAAATCTGAAGAGACTCATCATGGAGACGCCTTTGGCTAGAGACGATGCTCTTCTGAGCAAGTGTATGGCGAACAATGCGTTGCCGCCAAAATACGGCATTTTCCCAAATTGATACAGATTGATACAAAGTTTAGAAAAGAAATGTCGCCGATTTTATTTCACTCGCAGCTTTACGGTATGTTTTGACTCGGCAAGGTCATGCGTTGCCAAGCAATTTGATCTACTATTCAAATTACATGAACTTCAAGCTGTGATAACGCACAAAGTCAGACGACACGAAACTTCTACACCGTGATCTTCCGTCTGCCCGCGGACAAGTAGGGTCTTTTTTGTACTAGTCCGTATCGGAAATTAGTCTGTCCCGGGCATCGGGCTAGCGTAATTTTCAGGCCCTGGAAAAGCACAGTATCCTGATCCAAAGACAAGAAAACAAAGAAAAGAAGGAGATGAAGGACCAAACCAGAAAAGAAACCATCACAAACAAGCTGGTTAGTTATGGGGAGTTTGGAGAACGACGGAAGAGCTACTTGAAGAACAGCTGAGAGGTCTACCTGAAACAGAGAAAAAGAAGGCACTTCTGAGTCAGATTGACTTCCATAAAACTGTGCTGAAGTCAAAGGGTAATAAACAGCTTTTCAACCATACAGAAGTTTGTCCAATCAAAAACAAGAGGAAAGACCTTACTGTACCAACATTGAAAAGTAATCTTCTGGAAATTCTCCGACTAAATCCGGTTACTGCCTCCACCACTACATCTGTCCCATCCGGATCTCCACTGCCACAACAACTCAGACAGACTGCCGTTGATCAGGAAAAGATTAAACTTGACAGAAAGATCAAGCTTGCAAGAGAAAAACGGACGATTGCAAAATGTCAAGAGCGACTTCCTTCCTTGTTGAAAAATCCAAGTACTCTGGTAGGACAGCAGGTAAAACACAAGTGCATTTCAGATGACACCGAAGCAACCTGGTACTCTGGCAAGGTAATTCGTCTAACAAAATCAAATGACAAGGAACCTCTGAAGACCCTATACTGTGTACAATACGATGAAGATGATGATGATGATGGAGAATGGGTATTCCCTTTACTTGAAGATCTGAAAAAGGGAGATCTATTACTTCTGTGAAACAAAAAACAAAAATTCCATCTAAAATAACAAACAAATCCTCATGTAAAAAACAACGCATGTGAGGCAGAGAAAAACTTCCTGTTTAATGGGCACATTGCCTTCTACTGTTTTGAGGGTGGTGTGAATTTTTTGTGTTTTTTTTCAGTAGCATTAAAACATTTGTGTTTCAAGAGTTGGCCTAGCCTGTCAGTAGTGTAAAGTGACAGCGATGGCACTCACTATTTGTTTACTTTATGGCAAATTATCTCAGGTGCCGAGTGTGAGTCAAGTGAAACCTATTAAACAGATATTTTTCTTGCTTCCTGACAACAAACAGAGGATAGCCGGGATTCATCAGAAGATAGGGACAATATCAAAATACAACATTCTGGAAACATCAAATATTCCTCTCATCTTTGTGACACTCCTCGATCGTATATATTTTTTGTGTACACATGCTTCTCTTCTCTTCATAACTCACACCATCTTAGTCACTTCAAGTACAGCATCGCAGATGACCAATCAAATTCTTCTGACAGGGCATCATCAAACTCAATAGAAACAGTAAAACTCATCAAACAGAAGCAAAGGAAACACAACACAAAGTGAAAGGAAACACAAAGCAACAATGGCACAGGAGACACACCATATAGATCAAGAATCAAACACATATAGCAAGAACATCGACGACACTTACAGAAACCAAAATAATGAAAAAAGTGTAAAACAGGAAAAACTAAAAAAAAATTTAAACCATCAAAAATCTAAAAAATATCTGGCAAGAATAATTTTGTTGTAGCAAAGCAACAATAGCACAGGAGACACACCATATAGATCAAGAATCAAACACGTATAGCAAGAACATCGACGTCACTTAAAGAAACCAAAATAATGAAAGGAACACAAAGTGAAAGGAAACACAAAGCAACAGTAGCACAGGAGACACACCATATAGATAAAGAATCAAACTCATATAGCAAGAACATCGACGACACTTAAAGAAACCAAAATAATGAAAGGAACACAAAGTGAAAGGAAACACAAAGCAACAATAGCACAGGAGACACACCATATAGATAAAGAATCAAACTCATATAGCAAGAACATCGACGACACTTAAAGAAACCAAAATAATGAAAGGAACACAAAGTGAAAGGAAACACAAAACAACAGTAGCACAGGAGACACACCATATAGATAAAGAATCAAACTCATATAGCAAGAACATCGACGACACTTAAAGAAACCAAAATAATGAAAGGAACAAAAAAGTGAAAAGAAACACAAAACAACAGTAGCACAGGAGACACACCATATAGATAAAGAATCAAACTCATATAGCAAGAACATCGACGACACTTAAAGAAACCAAAATAATGAAAGGAACACAAAGTGAAAGGAAACACAAAACAACAGTAGCACAGGAGACACACCATATAGATAAAGAATCAAACACATATAGCAAGAACATCGACGACACTTAAAGAAACCAAAATAATGAAAGGAACACAAAGTGAAAAGAAACACAAAACAACAGTAGCACAGGAGACACACCGTACAGATAAAGAATCAAACACATATAGCAAGAACATCAACAACACGTAAAGAAATAATGAAAAAAATGCAAAACAGGAAAAAGTAAAAAAAAATTAAACCATCAAAAATCTAAAAAATATCTGGCAAGAATAATTTTGTTGTAATAATTATATATATGTTGGACCTGTTTACAAATCATTTATCAAGTATTTTAATGTTTTTGTATGGAACACCATCTAAACTAGTCTATTTTTTTTACAGGTATAGGCAAAGACTTAATGGTAAAGAGCTAGTAGCTGTGACCTTAACGGCTGTTTCACTTATTGAATTCCAACTGCAGCTTCCTGCTCCACTCCCCAAATCATGATGAGACACAGTGTTGAGCTAACTCAGCTTGTACATGTGTAGACTGCATTGTTATTGTTGATAAGTGAATTCTGGTGCAGACTAGAATTCAATGTCAACAATAAAGTGCATTTTACAAATATACATGCTGCGTTGGGAAGATACATTGCTGGTGGTTCAACATGCTTCGAGGAGTAGCGCAAGAACTTGCAGTTGACCTACAAAACAAAAATAGTGTACAGACCATCTAAAGTCACAGTTACTAGCCCTTTATAGAAGTCAGAGTCAAGAATCTCCATCATCACCTGCAGTTTGCTGTTTTAATGACCAAGAACTGATCAAAGTTCTTGGTGGTGTAGTTTTGATTTTCCATTGTCATTGTGTTGCCAAGTAATAATAAAATCGTGTGCCGAGCATACAGAAACCTAACGGCCCTTTTTAGGGCCACCACATCCTCCAACAAGCGACCTAGCGGCCGATATAGCTCCGCTGTGTTTATGTAGAGAATAACTATTTTTGACACATGTTGATGAAGAAGGTGGAAATCTTTGATAGCTCAATGCAGTGGCCAGAAAAAAGTGGCTAAAATAGCTGCAAAAATACAAAATTGAAGATTTCATCATACTTTGAATATATCACATCGGATCATCCCTAAGAACATGTCAACCAAAGCTATCTGATGAGTAGTTTTTTGAGAATAAATTTTTCTGACCAAAAATGGCAACAATTGGCCCCCCCAAAAAAAATTGCAGATTTCATCATAATTTCAAAAGATCAAATTTAGTTCATCTATAGAAACCTGTATACCAAATTTCAAAGCTGTAAGACCAGTATTTTTTGAGAAACATATGTTTTGACCAAAAATGGCTAAAATTGCCCAAAAAATTCAAAATTGCAGATTTCATCATAATTTCAATAAATATCATTTAATTCATCTATAGAAACCTGTATACCAAATTTCAAAGCTATCATATGAGTACTTTTTGAGAAACACATTTTTTGACCAAAAATGGCAAAATTGCCCAAAATTACGAAATTGCAGATTTCATCATAATTTCAATAAATATCATTAAGGTGATCTGTAGGAATGTGTATACAAAATTGCAAAGCTATCAGATGAGTAGTTTTGGAAATACACATTTTTTGACCAAAAATGGCAAAAATTGCCCCAAAATACAAAATTACAGATTTCATCAGAAATTCAATATATATTACTTAGTTCATCTATAGAAAACTGTATACCGAATTTCAAAACTATCAGACCAGTACTTTTTGAGAAACACATTTTTTGACCAAAAATGGCAAAAATTGCCTTAAAAATGCAAATTTGCATATTTCTGCACAATTTGTACAAATCTGAAATAGATCATCCCTAGGGACATATGTACCAAATATCAAAGCTATCTGACTGGTAGTTTTGAAGAAGAAGATTTTTAAAGATTTTTTTACCAAAAACAACAAAATTGCCTTAAAAATACAAATATGCAAATTTCACCACGATTTGAACAAATCTGACTGAAGTCACCCTAAGTAAACTGCATATCAAATTTCAAAGCAATCGGACAAGCGGTTTCAGAGAAGAAGATTTTTTTACCAAAAACACCAAAAAATGCCCCAAAAATACAAATATGCAAATTTCACCACGATTTGAACAAACTGAAGTGAGGTTACCCAAAGTGAAGTGCATATAAAATTTCAAAGCAATTGGACTTGCAGTTTTCAGAGGAGAAGGCAATTGTTGACGGACGACGACGGCGGACGACGACGGACGACGACGGACGACGACGGAAAATCAACCTATTTGATAAGCTCCGCGTCGCTGACAGCGGAGCTAAAAAGAGAACTACCGTTACCGTTACCGTTACAAAGCATTATTTTAATGTAATAAAATCTATGATTTTTAATGTCTAAGTTGAAGTTTGTATAACATAAACACGTTATCATGTGTTACCAATATTACATACAACTTTATATTGCAATAGTATGAGTTAAGGTGCCAAAATATTGTTACATAGTTACATTTCCATGGAAACATGTTTAAATTATTTCATCCTTAAAGTACTTATGTGACAGATATTAATTTACACAGAGGCGGATCTGCAAAGAAGCTTTCTGAAATTACATACTGTTATTGCTTTATCTTTTAACCTGTCGCTAAATTGCTACATTGTTGCATTTCCATGGCAACTAATATTTCGGCATTCCTAGAAATTTAATGTTTAAGTTGTTGACAGTGTGCAAAACTATGAAAAAATAATTAATGAAAGCATTTTATGATAATAATTAGTACCCTACAGAATTGTAGGGATGTTTGGGTTATGTCAATTGCAACAATGTTGCATTTCCATGGTAACATGCATTTCAGCCTTTTTTGATATGACGTGCATTCATTTTCTGATAAATGTGCATGGTCATATAGATTTTTCATGTAGTTTGCAGAAATTCCTATAATAACAGTATAATATAGGCTCTTATAGGTGGATTTTACTGCAACAATGTTGCGTTTCCTTGGAAACATCATGTTTGACATCATAATAATAGCGAAATTCAGAAAGCCCACGAAAAGTTGTGTGTGCATGGAAAATTTCATCACAAATGAGTGTGTAGAATTGTAGATATTAAAAATGAAAGTGAAATTTATTTATTTATAGTGCCTTTTGCAGTGCCATGGGAATTCAATCATGTAAGGGACGGACCATTAGATCTTGGGAGGGGGGGTGGTCAAAAACAGAAAAAAAAAAATTTTCAGAGCAGAAAGTTAGGAAAAAAAAAATCTTCAAACTAGTTTACAAAATAAAAAAAAAAATAAATAAGAAGACAAAGGCGTAAAAAAAAAATCTGCAAAAGTCTTTAAAATTTTGAATTTATTTTAGATTTTACCGACAGAAAGCACTTTCTGTATTTTTTAGTACATCCTCCCGGCACATTTTTAATTTTAATTTATACATTTAGAGTGACTGTACATATCCCTTATACTGGAAGTTGTGATTATCTTATCTTTTCAGGACTTTTGTATTCTGATCACTTGAAAATTATGATTATAGAACCTGTTTTCTACTTGTTTCCTGCGTACAAACCAAGCAGGTACACTAGGTAAAACATTGAAACTATGGTATGGTTGTCAAGACAGAAAGTTGTATTTGCCTTTGAAGATCAAGGTAAACAGATGCAGGCCACATCAGTTTCATTTTTTTCACAGCATTTTATTGCAATGATGAATGCAAGAATGGGTGAACAAGTAGAAGCACGTCAATAATGATAAAACAACATATCAAGTCATTATGTATTATTTTGCTTTTAAAAAGGCATTTTCAATTCTTTTTTCTCAAAAAACAGCCTCAAAAAACAACAGCAACACATGTTTTAACATTCAACAATACACTACGTACAGGGTTTTCTCTCGACTGCGCGATTGCGCCAATTGCGCATTTCGAGCCTTTTTCTGCCCTTTGAAAGTTACTGACTGCGCGAAAATCGCGCACAAAACACAGCACGCACGTCCGTATGATGGTGACCCAAGCGCACTGTGTAGTGACCTGTAAATTTGCCGTTATTCCCCCGGAAAAGGACAAAATATCGCCTGTCATTCAATTTGGTGACGTGATAACGTGGAGTGTACGCATCGAAAAGAAAACACAGTAACTGAGTAAAGGACATAGTTGTGCTTCAGTCTCCATGGATACCAGTGCCATGCATTTTATGTTCATGTTTTGATAGGATATGTTGTTTGGGCCCAATGTCATTAGTAAGCATTAAAAAATACTGCCCCCTCAAATGTCAAGTTTGCCCCCTAATTTTGATGAATGGGGCAGAAATTGCCCGCTTCGGTGAGCATGCAGAGAAAACACTGTACGTAGAATGCCATCTATCCAACAAATCCCAACACAAAAACACACAAAAGGGGTTGAACTTTGAAAGTGTCTCGATAGCAAATACAGAATAAATCTGCATGAATAATCGTTTTTGTGTAGTAAATTTCAAAGAAATTGGACAAGCCCTTTCAGAGAATACAGATTTTTTGACCATGAATGGTATAAATTGCCCTAAAAAGACAAATATTGAAATTTCAACACATCTATACACATCCAATCAATTTGGACATGCTGCTACAGAGAAATAGATGTTTTGATCAAAAAAGGGCAACAATTGCTCTAAAAAAACATATATGCAAATTTAACTATATTATTTAGCTTATTTTAGCTTCTCAGCTTGTCAAAATTAATTGTAAATCATGAGATATGCATGTTTGTGGTGGGGTGCATGTGGCCATTTCACCACGCAGTAGAAAGGGAAGCCAGGAAACCAAAATAGTCAATTTTCAAAACTATAGGAAGCTACTGAGGAGCAAGAAGATCATGTTTCAGAGGAAGATGTGTAATCCGAAAAAAATGCTCCCAAAGTGCCACCAAATAACACCATTTTTATCTCTATTTTCAAAAGCTCAAACAGCAGGAGGGGGGACACCCCCCTCCTGACCACCCCCCCACAAAAATACTCCCCAAGTGCCACCAAATAACACCATTTTAATCTCTATTTTTCAAAAGCTCCAACAGCAGGAGGGGGACACACCCTCCTGACCACCCCCCACAAAAATACTCCCAAGTGCCATCAAATAACACCATTTAAATCTCTATTTTCAAAAGCTCCAACGGCAGCAGGGGGACACCCTCTCCTGACCTCCCCCCCCCTTGACCGCTTGCGTGGCCGCTTGTGGTGCTTGGCACCACATCTTTGCCCTCTTTATCTTCAGACAGCGACGAACTAAAAAAAAATTATAAATCTGAAAATTTAGTCTGAAAAAAAAATCTGCACAGCTAATCTCAATTGGAAAAAAAAAATTTCAGAAATTTACAATAGTAAAAAAAAAATTTTCACAAGTTCATTGTGCCACCCCCCCCCCTCCCAAGGTCTAATGGTCCATCCCTAATATAATACTTTCCTCACCTGTTTGTTTATTTGTATAGGGATTAATAAATGATTAAAAATTCTCTAACTTGAGAACCAAAAGTCCAATTTCATCGGGGAAAAAAGCATTTTGCTTCTCTCACTGTGGTCTATTCATTTTTTTCACTTTTATAGGCCAACAGTGCATTTGAAAAATTGACCTGAAAGTACTACTGTTCACTCAACGTTCAACCTCGGGAGTTATTCAGACAATTGGACAGTGTTACTCGAGAATTGCACAGAACAAAAACAGATAAAATTCGTCGTTACGTTGCAGAGAAGGATACTCGAAAATTTACTTACCGAAATTCAAACGATCGCCTTAATCCTCAGCTCGGCCGCTCAGGGTGTTATCATGGTTATAAGAATGGTGTCCATTGTTCACAAGCCGATCGCGATCTCCACACGCCGATCGTGACGACGATGACATGAAAATTAACGCGTTCTTGAACATTGCCTATAGGTTGTACATTCATAGTAGGGTATACGAAGCTGTCAAGGTGATGTCCAACGGCAAATTTCAGTGAAATTTTGTCAAAAGTCGAGTGAAAAAACAGCCACAATGCATTCAGCAATTCAAAAGGGTCGTAACTGCCTTTCAGATTTGCCGCTGAGATTTGACCTGTGACACGCCAATCTGACCAATCACAACGAAGTCTTCACATGATCTATGATGTCATCAGGCGTGATACTATTACTTCCGATACAAGTCCTTGCAATCGCGATCGCTGTACACGTACGTAACATAGCATGAATCGTAGTGGAAGTTTTGTTAGAAGTAATTCATTCAAAAGTAATTCACTGAAAATTGACAGCTTTCGACGGACTATATCCAAGCAAAAGTGTATTGACAGCACCAGTGGCTATAATGACCCGACACTAATAAGCCCCACACTATGTAGGCCCTCCTCCCTAGCTGTGGGTCCATAGCTGTGGTGTTTTCGGACGGGATTCCCGCCTTTTACTGGTTCATTCTGACTTTTACGTCTTTTAACGCCTCGACAACAGCTATGGGAACTTCCATAGACAAGTGTCCAAATCGCCCGCACGCACCCTTTGCGCAAGTTTGTTCGGCGATATTTCGAAAATTTTCTATCCAAATTACAAATTGCCAACACTCATCGGCAACTTGGTTACTGACTCGCCACGACCAGAAATCCGCTTAAAATTCACTGAAATATCGCCTTTTTTCTAGCTTCAACCGACATGACTACCCGGAGACCGCCATTTCGCTGGCGTAAAACTGTTGTTCGAGGCTCTCTGCAGAACGTCACTATGTAACAGTGACGTAGCGGTGACCTCTCAACTTATATAGAAAACAAACTGAGTATTTCATCGTGTGATATCGATGACCATCGTTTGTCCTATGGACATTGCCAGTCTCACATAACTGAAATCAAACTTTAACTTGGAAAAAAAATAGTTCAGTCCTGGGATCTGTGATTGTTTATGCGGCGCGGATGCCGACTGTAATCTCTCAGTTTGTTTTCTATAAGTTGAGAGGTCACCGCTACGTCACTGTAGTGACGTTCTGCAGAGAGCCTCGAACAACAGTTTTACGCCAGCGAAATGGCGGTCTCCGGGTAGTCATGTCGGTTGAAGCTAGAAAAACGGCGATATTTCAGTGAATTTTAAGCGGATTTCTGGTCGTGGCGAGTCCCTAATAACCAAGTTGTCGATGAGTGTTGGCAATTTGTAATTTGGATGGAAACTTTTCGAAATATCGCCGAACAAAGTTGCGACAAGGGTGCTGTCGGGCGTAACATGGACGCTTTTCTACGCATTTTCCCATAGCTGTGGTGGCGGGGTTAAAATCGTAAAAGTCAAAACCAGCCCGTAAAAGGCAGGAATCCCGTCCGAAAACACCACAGCTATGGACCCACAGCTAGGCCCTCCCTTGCTATTACATAGCAGTAAGCACAGCAGTGCCAGTGGTGCCTCGATCGCGGGGCTAACCGTGCAAACCCTTCATAGGCACTACACTAGCACTATTTTATAGTGTGCCTTCCCTGAGATACTGGAATTCAATTTCGATAAAAACTGTGTTCTATACGACAGGCGTGAGATACAAAAAATCCAACATACCAGTTCAATAATTTCTTAGATTTTGCTCGGGCGCGTTTCTCTGGAGACACGTACGTACGTGTTCACGGCAAGTTGAGTGAGATGTCAATCATTTGTACAGTTGATGGCAATACGACTAATAATTCCCTTGTCTTTCTAAGTCGGCGGATATCAGAGTAACTTATACCATACCTACCTCCATGCTTATACTGATCATATGATAGCTTCGGAAAATAATTGTCGAAAGACACAAATAGAATGAGTGTTTTCTCCGACCGCGGTGACTGACATGCTCTGTCCGCTTATTATTACCCAAACTGTGGCAATTAAGTTCCTTTCCTTCATGGATTACGGCCGATTTTCGAGAGATTTTCGTTGCTGCCATGAAATTGATGAATTTAACATTGAATTATCGTGGAGATCATTGGCTCAAAACGTTTCCCGATGGACAGGGAAAAATGGTTTCATGGGATTTTTGTGGCTGCCTACAGTGTAGGCCTATGTATGAAACAACATTGTTATCAACAGAATACCCGTCTTTATTAGATCAACTTCGTCACTTTTCTCGCCTCGATCACACCATAGGGCCTATAGCTGCTAAATCGCTCAAATTAAGCTATTTTGGCAATCCAGCGATCCCGCACCTTTACATATGTGCTATTGTTGATGTAATCTGGATTCGTAAAATCTTGTCACTGTGTATAGAAGTATCATTTGGAGAGTCAGGTACTTTTGTATGTGAATTTCCTAATTTCTTGGAAACTGACTAAGATTTGTCCTACAAATATGTATTCACGTTTTAACATCCCATTTTGAAAAATCAATAAATATACTATTTTGTTATTAAATTTAGAGTGCAAACATGTATATTCTTTATTCATGCATATGATATACGGTACATCTACAGAAGCCAGCTGGGCACACACATTCATTTGGCTGCCCTGTAACCGTGCAGCCTTGAATTCTTACACATGATTCTGCACAGTCTGTGCTGTGTGACCATTGTATTTACGTAAAGCCTTCAATGGCAAACATACCACAAAGCAATCTGCAACTTTGTTTACTTCAGTCTTGTGGTAGACATACCAAGAGAAAGATTGCTAATCACCACAAGTGCACCACTAGTGGTGACTATCGGCGCAGGATGGATAGAGTGTTCTGGCACACAAAAGTATGCGTGGTATGTTTACCCAGAGCTTGCAGCACGTTTACGACAAAAAATCTGTTTCGTACGGGTAAAACTAACCTCTCTCATCACCAGGCCTCTCTTTGAATTACCCTTTCCACAATCCATAGTGGACTGTCAGTCCGTCAGACTTAAAACTTTCCTCTCTCATCACCAAGCCTCTATTTGAATTACCCTACCCACAATCCTAAGTACATCGTTGGACTTAAAACTTACCTCATACATCAACGCACCTCAATTTTAATTACCATACCCACAATCCATAGTGGATTGTCAGTCTGTCAGACTTGAAACTTACCCATCCGATCACCAGGCCTGTATTTGAATTACCCTTCCCACAGTCCAAAGTGGACTGTCAGAATAAAACTTACCTCTCTCATCACCAGGCCTCTATTTGAATTACCCTACCCACAATCCAAAGTACATCATTGGACTTAAAACTTTCCTCTCTCATCACCAGGCCTCTCTTTGAATTACCCTTCCCACAATCCATAGTGGACTGTCAGTCTATCAGACTTGAAACTTACCTCTCTCATCACCAGGCCTCCATTTGAATTACCCTTCCCACATCCATAGCGGACTGTCTGTCTGTCAGTCTTGAAATTTACCCCTCCCATCACCAGGCCTCTATTTGAATTACCCTCCTGCAAACCAAAGTGGACTGTCAGAATAAAACTTACCTCTCTCATCACCAGGCCTCTATTTGAATTACCCTACCCACAATCCAAAGTACATCATTGGACTTAAAACTTTCCTCTCTCATCACCAGGCCTCTCTTTGAATTACCCTTCCCACAATCCATAGTGGACTGTCAGTCTATCAGACTTGAAACTTACCTCTCTCATCACCAGGCCTCCATTTCTATTACCCTACCCACAGTTCAAAGTGCATTCTCAGACTTAAAACTTACCTCTCTCATCTGACCTGTTGTTATTACCCTACCCCTCTGTGCAAAGTGCATTGGCAGAGTTAAACCTGACCTGTATCATCATCGTGCTTTTTTAAATAAACTTTTATCTTAACAATTATTTACCTTAAAAGTACACATTTTCCCAACTTTTGTGGTGTATTGGTAATTTTTTTCAAGTGACTTTTTGTTGAGATTAAATTATGGTTATAATATTTGCATTTATACCACTTAATTATTATCTTTGTTTAATACTGTGTTACATAAAGACTTTCAGCATTGAAATATATGTATATTCAAAACAAAAATTCCTGAATCAATCAGTTTTCCATCATAGAGAAATGTTGTTCCCTAAATATGATGAATATTATTTGCAAATAAATTATTTTCAAATAAATGTACAAACATTTTGTTTGCAAAAACAGGGCAGTCCAAAATCTTTTTGAAAAACCTCAATTAAGGTACTATTGAACTGGGACTGTATTTGGTTCCCTGTTCATCAAATTTCAAAGTATTCGCGTATTATACATCTATGTGCATAATGAATAGAGTTTCATTGTACAGTAAATTCCGTTATCCAAGGGCATGGAGTAGGGATAACCCCCATGTGGAGTAAAGGACAACTTTGACACAGAGTTTAGCTGAGTGTGCTGTTGGACCCATGACCTCACAGTGTTTGTATATAAGCACAGCTCACAATGATATTTTTTTCCAATTTTTTCAGAGAAAGACATTCCCACTATGGTGAAAGTACACAACAGATGAAGATTATTCCTAAAACTACAATTTCATGCAAAATAATTCAAAACTATTAATGATTTCATTCACTGGGTCAAGTGCAGGAGGGCAAATAAGCTTCTGTCGAGAGGGCCCTCCTGAACTTGGGCTAAAAAAAAAAACATATTCAGCACATATTGTAAAGTTAACCCTCAGTTATCAATCATAAGATGGTTGCAACTTGCACTTTGACTGAAGTGCTTGTAAAGTGCTTGTGACACACTTAACAACCTTGAAATTAAAATATGACAAGCTTGGTACAAGATTGTAAGTTTTCACTGGATGTCTTACAACCTTGACAAACCTTGAAACAAGTTAAGGTCTTGCCTTTAAAACTTGTGTGAAGGTTGTTGCAAAGTTGTACAAGCATTGCACAAGATGATATCTTTGGCAAAGGTATTGAACGCTGGTTGGTTGGTATTTTAGAGGAGAGGAGATGGCGGAAAGTATGAACCCAGATCGGGTCTACAGTTGTCGAAGCGGTCATTTTAAAACATTCAAAGAGTCGAATTTTCAGCGACACATCCAGAGTAAGAGGCATGAAACCCGAAGTAAACTGGGTCAATGGTGAGATACACCTGATAACAGTACAGAGACACCAACGTCCGATTGTCGATGTTCCTCCATTCGTAACAGTGATGATTTTTCCAGTGTGTGATTTTAATATCACAGAATCATATGATGACAATACACCAGAAGAAAATACTTTTGATCAAAGTGCGGATAATCCATGGTATCCATTCCCAACAATTTTTTTTTTCTTACTGTACATATTATGTCATTCTGGAACCCAACTGATGGTAAGCTAAATTTTGATCTTTTTCATATCTACCCATTTTATATCTCACATGTCTCATACATAATGTGTAAACAAAACTTCATGCGAAAGTTATTGTCATCTATGGAAAGCATTTCATTTGATAGTTATATATAATATATATATATATATATATATATATATATATATATATATATATATATATATATATATAATATTTAGTTATTATTAGTATCTTTATACCTTTTTACCTGGATTAGATGAAGAACTGATAGGAAATGTATGTTATCGTTATTTTTAAGATTTCGTTTTTAGGAAATTGGTCATGTGGTGAATGTAATCATACATATTAATGATATCTCTGATGTTTATAAATTCACGGGAAACTGTATGATTAATTGATCCCTGTAATTTATTAAATGGATATGCCATGATGTATATGGAGAGAAAGACAAACATATAAACGTTGAGAGCACTACATGTATATAATATTGCATTTCAATGTTCTTGGTGATGGGTAATCATCGTCATTTATTTTGCGGGTTGTTTCTTTTCAGGCAAAATCAACAGGTGGAACACCGTTTTCATTCATAAGGCCATCAATGTTAATAAAACTCCTTTTGAGTAATCCTAAAATTGCATCTTGGATAAACAGGTAAGAAATACCTCCTTTGCTTATCTTCTATAAATTGTACTGTCCAAAATATTTCATTTTTTACAATAGTTTCTGGATTAAAGAAAGAATAAAAATATTGGGATGTTATCTTTCATAGTTTTGACTGACATTGTAAGTTGACGATTATAGAATGTTTCAATGAGTAATAATGATTTTTATTTTTTTTGGATTTCCTGTGAAATCTGATAAAATTTTGGACCAGTGTACAGGAAAAAAATGGACATCAGCATTTCCTGCTTCATACTGGAAAGGGATGTTTGCAGGTGACATGGAAGCCTGTTATAATATTATGAAGTCATTCTTGGAAAAGGTATTTTGGTTTTTAACAACTAGAAAATATTACAGCAATATACAACTTTCACAACCCATGAGCGACCTAACATCTGTTTCTAATTTGATTGGTGATAATACAATTAATTTTTTCATTTTTTCACCTTGTAAATAGAAAGTTGACATCTTTGTTCTTCAGAGTTCAATACAACAAATTTCATAATATGGCAAATTATTGCATCTTTTAAACTCAAAATGCTGAATTCTTGGCAATAGAAATGCAAGGATGTCATACAGGTGTCATGAAAATGACACATAAAAATAAAAAACATGTTCAAAACACCATAAATATTTTTTTATTCACAACATCATATGATCAAAAAATGAAATGTAGATATACATATATATATATATATCGATACAGACGAATAATATCAAAACAATAAATCTAAATAATCTATACTTGAAATCTGTCCCTTTATAATCAGGTATTTCACAGTGAAGAAGGAACTACCAGAAAAATGCTATTGCCAGACTATGAGCGTCTCCAACCATTTTTTAATCTGTTACACGGAAGGTAATGTTCAAGGCTTGATATATAATACAACAAGTCATCGTTGATGACACAGTCCCCACTTGTCCATTTTGTTATAATCTTTGGTGTCTAGGTAGCTGTAGTCTAGGTAGCTGTGGAATGACATTGATGCAACAGGTGCATCAGGCCTGTGACTTGCATAATAAAGTAATCTGAGGAACGTTCAATAAATGACTCATCTCTGCCGGTAATGACCACTCAGGAACTTTTGATTACATCACACATAACGATGCCCTTACTGCCTCCAGTGTCGTGATTGGCACATACTATACACATGGTTTGGTGGAATTTTCGAAATGGTATGGGATCGGGTATGTTGTTGTAATCAGCCATTTCGGATCATATAATGAAACAATTTAATGTGCACAAGAATGCAGCCATAGTACTTTATCTTCGTATCACGTTTGAACAAAATCAGTCCATCAAGGGACAGTGACCTATGTTTATGTTTCAAAGACATAAAAAAATCACACCAAAATTTAAATCAAATGGCTGTTTATTGACCATATGGATCATAGCACAAAATTAGTAGACATGCATATGTATGCCATAGCACTTTATCTTTGTACCAAGTCTCAACAACATTGGGTAAAGAATATTTGCATATGATTAAGCCTCAAAGACATGAAAAAATCCAAAAATGACCATCTGACAGCGATATTGGAAAAAAATGACAATCTGGCAGCCATATTGGAACATGTCACGAAGTAAATTGACATGTGCTATCTTTGTGCCAAGTTGGGACAAAGTGGGTGTAATGCCCTTTGAATTATGATTCAAAGACATGCAAAATTCAAACAAAATGGCAGTTCTGCAGCCATATTGGATCCTATCCCAAGCTTAATTGATACATGCATATGTATGCCATAGTGCTCTGCCTTTGTGCCAAGTTTGAACCAAATCGGTTCAAGGATGTTTGAGTTATGGTTCAAAGACATGAAAAAATCGCAAAAAAATGGCCGCCTGTTGGCCATATTGGATCATATCACGAAATAAATTGGTGTTCATATGAAGGGCATAATGTTTCGCTTTTGTGCCAAATTTGAACAGAATCAGTTCAAGGATGTCTGAGTTATGGTTCAAAGACATAAAAAATCGCAACAAAATGGCCGCCTCACGCCCATATTGGATCGTATCGCAATATAATTCAACATGCATATGTAGGACATAGTGTTATGCCTTTGTGTCAAGTTTGAACAGAATCGGTTCAAGGATCTTTGAGTTATGGTTCAAAGACACGAAAAATCGCACACAAAATGGCCGCCTCGTGGCCATATTGGATTGTATCACAAAATAATTTGACATGCATATGTAGGCCATAGTGTTATACCTTTGTGGCAAGTTTGAACAGAATCTGTTCAAGGATGTCTGAGTTATGGTCCAAAGACATGAAAAATCGCAACAAAATGGCCGCCACACGCCCATATTGAAACATATCGCGAAATAATTTGACATGGATATGAAAGTCATAGTGTTATGCCTTTGTGCCATGTTTGAGCAGAATGTGCTCAAGGATGTCTGAGTTATGGTCCAAAGACATGAAAAATCGCAACAAAATGGCCGCCACGCGCCCATATTGAAACATATCGCGAATTAATTTGACATGGATATGAAAGCCATAATGTTATGCCTTTGTGCCCAGTTTGAGCAGAATGTGCTCAAGGATGTCTGAGTTATGGTCCAAAGACATGAAAAATCGCAATAAAATGGCCGCCTCGTGCCTATATTGGATCGTATCACAAAATAAATCAACGTGCATCTGTAGGTCATAGTGCTCTGCCTTTGTGCCAAGTTTGAACAAAATCAGTTGAGCAGTGTCTGAGAAACTGTTGATGACGGACGGACGGACGGACGGACGGACACACGGACGGGACCCAACCTATAAGTCCCCCCGGACGGTGTCCGTGGGGACTAAAAAATACTAGTAGTACATAATAGTAGAAGTAAACTATCGCTACAAAAAATTACTTGTAAAAGAGTAATTTTCTGATATCCCATTGATTTTTATCAATTTGTTGGTCAATATGACATAAACAGGCTTTAATTTTACATTTCTTAATCAAAGATTAACTCTTGTCCATAGATCGATGTCCCACTACATAACAACATTGAACTTGTGAATATGGATGAGATCACAACATCACATCATCACTTAGATTATAATATCACACACGTTTTGACCAACAACAATAATGAATGGTCTCTGGAACAACTAACCACAGAGGTAAGTGCATCCTATAAAATAAAACTATAAAGTATGATTGTGAATACTATACTAATATCAACAAATATAGCCTTCGCTTATGTGGAGGATAGTTCCCCGTTTGATATATTGGTTTGACCTAAAACTGAGTCGAATAATTATCACATAGACTGTATCAGTAATAACATTACTAGACTACACTATTGCCCCCAAAAATAAAATTTGCAGATTTCATCATGATTTCAATAGATCAAATTTAGTTCATCTGTAGAAACCTGTATACGAAATAGCTGTTAGAGCAGTTATCTTCTGCTATGTTATATCTATTTATTAAAGTGTCATGTGTGGCTTTAAACAGCTTGGTTGCCTCACCCAGCCCCAAGGGCTTACAAGACACGAAAACAGTATATTTTGAGAAACACATTTTTTAACCAAAAATGGAAAAAATTGACCCAAAAATTCAAAATTGCAGATTTCATCAGAATTTCAATAAATATTATTTCATCTATAGAAACCTATATACCAAATTTCAAAGCTATCAGATGAGTAGTTTTGGAAATACACATTTTTTGACCAAATATGGCAAAAATTGCCCCAAAATACAAAATTACAGATTTCTTCAGAAATTCCATATATATTACTTAGCTCATCCGTAGAAACCTGTATACCAAATTTCAAAGCTATCAGACCAGTACTTTATGTTTCAAAGCTATCAGATGAGTACATTTGGAAATACACATTTTTTGATCAAAAATGGCAAAAATTGCCCCAAAAATACAAAATTACAGATTTCTTTAGAAATTCCATATATATTACTTAGCTCATCTGTAGAAACCTGTATACCAAATTTCAAAGCTATCAGACCAGTACTTTATGAGAAACACATTTTTTGACCAAAAATGGCAAAAATTGCCCCAAAATTACAAAATTGCAGATTTCATCATAATTTCCACAAATATCATTTAGGTGATCTGTAGGAACCTGTATACCAAATTGCAAAGCTATCAGATGAGTAGTTTTGGAAATACACATTTTTTGACCAAAAGTGGAAAAAATTGCCCCAAAAATACAAAATTGCAGATTTCATCATAATTTCAATAAATATCATTTAGTTTATCTGTAGGAACCTGTATACCAAGTTTCAAAGCTATCAGATGAGTACTTTTGGAAATACACATTTTTTGACCAAAAATGGCAAAAATTGCCCCAAAAATACAAAATTACAGATTTCATCAGAAATTCCATACATATTACTTAGTTCCTCTATAGAAACCTGTATACCAAATTTCAAAACTATCAGACCAGTACTTTTAGAGAAACACATTTTTGACCAAATATAGCAAAAATTGCCTTAAAAATGCAAATTTGCATAATTCTAAACAATTTGAACAAATCTGAAATATATCATCCCTAGGGACATATTTACCAGATATAAAAAGCTATCTGACTGGTAGTTTTGAAGAAGAAGATTTTTAAAGAATTTTTTTACCAAAAATGACAAAAATTGCCTTAAAAATACAAATATGCGAAGTTCACCAGGATTTGAACAAATCTGACTGAAGTCACCCTAAGTAAACTGCATATCAAATTTCAAAGCAATTGGACAAGCGGTTCCAGAGAAGATTTTTTTACCAAAAACACCAAAAAATGCCCCAAAAATACAAATATGCAAATATCACCACAATTTGAACAAACTTAAGTGAGGTCACCCCAAGTGAACTGCATATAAAATTTCAAAGCAATTGGACTTGCGATTTCAGAGGAGAAGGCAATTGTTGACGGACGACGACGACAGACGACGACGGAAAATCAACCTATTTGATAAGCTCCGCGTCGCTGACAGCGGAGCTAAAAAAATTGCCAGTTTCAACATACCTTCAATACATTATATTAAGATATTAATCTTAGATACCTGTATACCAAATATCAAAGCTATCAAATCAGTAGTTTTTGGATAAAAAATTTTTTTATCAAAAATTGGGAAAATTGCCCCAAAATTACAAATATGACAATATCAATACAATTTGTACAAGCATGACTGAGGCCATCCTGAGGAACATGAATATTAAGTTTCATAGCAATCAGACGAGCGATTTCAGAGAACAAGATTTTTTGACTAAAAACGGAAAAAATACCCTAAAAATACAAACATGAAAATTTCATCCCAATTTTTGCACACATAATTTAGAATACCTACAGAAATCTGCACACCAAGTTTCAACCAAATCTGACCAATGCTTACTGAGTTTTAGCCATTTGCAGGATTTTTCCTTTTTTTCCCCTCATTTGCATATTTTTGGCACTGACATGTCCATTTGAACAAATTCACATCTCCACCCCTAGGTGCACCTGTACACCAAATACTAAGACAGTAGGTGCTACGGTTTAGGAGTTTTTGATGTGGACGGACATACATACATACATACGTACATACATACATACAGATGACATTTTTCCACTATATACGAATACCTCCCATTTGCATATATACATAATATGCATATATGGGAGCTAAAAACAGATTCATCTGCAAGGTTTTGGGAAATTTTGTCAATAACCAAGAATACCAAATTTTTGTCACAGATTGAGACATTACTGAGACAGTAGCTGTAACTTTTGATGATTATTTCTCAGATTTCTGCTCTCTGTATTTACTTCAATTTCTTGTTCATATCCACATACTTTTTGAAATGTCCAATGTTCAGCTTTCAATTAGTGAATGTGTGTAAAGCTCACTACTATGGTTTACATTTGAATGTAACTGGACTGAATTCATTTGTAAACGCAAAGGAACGACACGGAGACAAGTGTTTGGCCGAAATCCAGGGTTATGCATGTACTGCCATGGCGGGGGCAACGAGGCGTCATAGCGGCCTGGATGGCGGTACCGGGTTATTGGTACCGTGCATCGGGCAACGTGCTACCAGTGGCCCGCAGCAGACCCATGACAGTACCCCCCTGAAACTTTATTATGTAAAGTTAGCGATATAGAGACCATACAGTATCTTTTATTGTGAGCTGCTAGCCTGCAGCGAGGCTTTTTTTTTTCTAGTGGAGGGTGGGTGGGAATTTTGTGGTGTGAACTTGAGCGTGGCAGAAGTTGAAATGGACGATCTGTGGCTTTGATCATACTGATATGCGCATGGATAATGACGTGGCAAGGGTGACGCAAGTTGTTTAGATAACGGTAAATTTGAAGGCGGTGGTAGATAAGGTTACGTCTCCAGTGCATCCAGCAAGCAGTAGAAGTAGTGGTGCATGGTGACACATGAAAAGAACTGGAATCCAGGTGGAATATGACAGACTTGACAACAACAGTTTACTGCAACACGTTTACCATTTATTTCACTTCCAGAGAGCCACCCAGCACATGTTAGCCATCTGCTTTATATACACTTGATTATACAACTCATTAGAATATTAACAGCACAGCTGGTCATACAACATATTTGAATATATTTTGCATATTAAGTGACAAATAGTTAACAAGCTCAACCTTTTATTTTTTTTTTTTTTTTTTTTTTTTTTTTTCGTTGGAAAAATATTTCACACACAATCTTGAAGCACACCGGTACTTAGGGCCTTTCTTAAACCCTTGGACGAGGCCCCCTTTTTGGTAAGGCAGTCTGCAAGTTGAGAATTAGTATCACACCATTTAATGTCCTTGATTTGGCCATTTTCTACAAGTTCTTTTATGCCACTCATTTCCAATCTTAGTCTCTTCTCTGAAACATGTTTATGAGATTTTAAAGCATCATGTAGAGATTTACAGTCAGTGAAACAGACAATTGGTATGTAATTGGGGTCAGGTTTTCCACTCATCAATTCTCCAAGAAGTGTACATATAAAAATACTTGAGTCAATACCCTCAGCCATAGCCAGTGTTTCGGCAGCTAATGTACTACGGACTACCCTACGAATTTTCTTAGAATTCCACCATATAGGCGAGAACTTTCCCGATTGGTCGGCCAGTAACACAATATATCCCCCTTGACTTCCGCCATCTGGCATATTGCCAAGTGAGGCGTCGCTGTACATCGCAATGAACAAATCGTTCGCCAAACCACTCAATTTACGGAACTTTAAACCACACTGTGTAGTTTTCGCTTTGACAACAATCTTATTGATATCTAGCAAATCTTCAACTGTTCCCTTATTCACATTAGCTGCAACTTTAGTGACGTCAAACAAAATATCAGGACGACTTTGATGTGCCAGCCACAACAATTGACCAACTTTAGACCGTAGAATTTGTTTCTCCTTTTCATCTAAGTTTGAATTTTTATCACATGATCGTGAAGCATCAACTTCAATGGTGGTTAGTGCATTGGTATAAGTCTCCTGATCAAGATGTATGAATTCACCATCAGATACAATTTCAATACCACAATATTTGAACACTGAGTTACATTCTTTACCCACTCTAAGTATTGACCTAATTTTACACACAATCTGTTCAAATTTACTACTACCTCCCCAAATAAAATCATCAACATGGCAGGCTAAGATACCATAAACTTCACCAGTGTTTTCGAGCCAATAAAACACTGCAGGATCAACTTTGGATATTTGAGCTCCGGATTCTAGCATTACGGATTTGACTCTATTATACCAACTGAGTGAAGCATCATTTAACCCATAAACACATTTCTTAAGTTTCCATACAACATTATTATCTGCATTAGCTTCTTTGGGTGGCATTATAAACACATCCCTACTCATAGGCTTTCCTTGGAGGAAAGCAGTTTTAATATCCATGGAATTAGCTTTCCACCCCGGCGAAATGTCAACCGTGATGTACCATGATCAACAGGGTATTTGATGGTTTTTGATGTTTGACCATGAACTACCTTGGTTGGCTATGATATGAGACCACAGTAAGCAGTCAAATACCTTGGTCTATCACAGTTGACCACGGTCTATCATCGCTGATCTGTTCATGATTGTCGGCAACCATGGTCAACCATGTTATTTGATGACTGATTATATTTCTGACCATCGTTATCAATGCGACCATCGTCCTAGAATGACAAATTTTCTTGATGACCATGTTTTAAATTTTATTTTGTTAAATTGTAATATTGCAAAATTCTCTTCAACAAATCATAAAGAATATTTTCAGGCAGAATTAACACGTGTCCATCGATGAAGACAACAGGATACCAAATATCATAATCACTCAATAAATAAACAAAATCGAAGTAAGTTATAGGTGGTATGTACTGTAAATACCACATAATCCTTAAGAAAAAGAAAAGTCAAAGGATTAATGATTTGAGAAATACTATTTTTTTTAAAAAAATTAGATAGGTCAATTTGTGGAATGCACAAATTTATCAAACCATTACCGTGGAATATGAAATAAATGTACTGAAAAACATCAATGCATGAAGGTTATTTCTCTGGACATTAATGTTTTTAAATGATAAGTTTCAAAAAAGCTGTGACGAATTTCAGGAAAAGAAACTACAATTTTTTTGTTTGGTTTACAAGTCATACCACTGAATAGCTGCAAATTAGCCCATGGGCCCTGTTCAAGGTTTTTCTGTGTTGCCGTGTAGCACCGAGCACTAAATAAGGCCATTGCCTCAGTCATGTGTCGATCAGAAAGTGTTACTGTCCTACGTTGATACATGCAAACACATTTAGAAAGGTAATTGGCTTAAAATCTGACTACTCACGATAATTACTTGCATAATCATACATGTCGGAAGGCCATAGAGGTACACTGACTGATTTATAGTGTATAAAGTTGGCATAAAAGTAATATACTCTCCCATTCTCGCAAAACTAATGTTTGAAAAGGCAGCGGCAGCAGCCAGGAGGTCACAGGTCAAACAGATCATCATGTATTCGAACTTTGACCTTACAACATCACGTGTTGTAAAACAAGACTTCTGATTGGCCAATTTTGCCAAGGCTGCCATTTTGAATCAGAGTGTTGAATATGTGAGTCTGGATAATCATTCACTCCATTAAGCCACGGTTTTTTGGGAGAAATCGTCGATTACTTCTCTCAGTCGATGATGAAGGGAACACAGAAGAGGTTTAGGAGAACAACTGTAATGATTGAAGGACGTTGCCTGCGTTAGAGACTTAGAGTTTATGAGAGTTAAACTTCCACTATGAGAACCTGCCATTGAACCATAATAACCTCATTAAATATGTTAATAAATCCTGACGTCATCCCGCCAGCGCCCTCTCGCAACAACCCTTAGCAAGATCATTTGCTTTGCCTTGAAAAACATGCGATGGCGTGGGTTCAACTGACTACGCATGCGCAGTCGAAACATCAACGTCTAGAGCTATTCTCGAGGCTTCTTTTGCCGAAAACCGCTTGAAAATCGACCGATTCTACTGTAAGCAATCAACTTTTTCCCAATCAGTGTAATTTTTAACGTCCAGTTTGAATTTTGGGCCGAAAATTTAGGGGGATTTTCAAGATTATGCTGTATTTAGGGCTGATTTTATTCGTGACCTCCAATGTTTTTTCGGGTCAAGCATTGCATGATCTATCGTTTTGGCAAAGTTTGAGAGCCGAGTTCGCCCATTATACCATTGAGTTCGGTTTTTATTCATGACCAGTTTTCCGATTATTTAAATTTCCAGTTTATGGTGTTTGTCGAATACACTGGTGAAGATGGAACATCACGAATCCTGTCTTCTCATTCTGTGTCGTTGTGTGTGGTAATTATATTGCTAGCTCATCCACGGTGGCAAGTGTGTATGCAAAGGAATTGAAGCAGCTGTATAATATTGAAATTACCAATGACTCTAAGCAGGTAAGATTTTTTATTTAATAATAATCTTTGACCAGGAACTGTCAAGGCTAGACCTTGGCACACACTGAAGATTACTAGGGAGGATATTTCTGTCCAAGTATATGCATTCAATGTCCTATTGCATACACGTATATGCAGTTGTAGCAATGAGGGTATTTCTACATGAGAACTTACTATCAGTTTATTGTCAAGAAAATCATCACAGGACTTTCAGTTAAGAAGAAAAAATGGTTGTGTTTGTTATTGATGTAAACCACATTGAAACACTCCTTATGTGAGAAAAGTCATCTAAAAACCTTATATAAAGGGACTTTGTTGTGTACTTGAATTAGTAATACAATGAATAATTATTAAAACATTGATAATTGCATTTGCTGTTTGCATTATGTTTGTCAGATCCACCCTACCAAGCTTTGTTCTGCTTGTGCATCCCGGATGAAGAGATGTCGCCGATCAAACAATTTTCAGCCTATGCCAGTTGATGTATTTTCCTTCAAAACTCACTCAGATGAAGACTGCAGTGTTTGCTTGCAAGGACAGTCTGTAAAACCTGTTCTTCCATTCACTAGTAAAAGAGGTAGACCACTTAAAAGAAAACTCGGTGGCAGTTATGGTGGTCCTGGTAGGGGACACAAAAAGCCAGATTATGAACAGCCCCTTAGTCCAAAACCATCAACTAGTAGTGCAGAACCACCAGCAAGAACAGCTGAACCATCAACACGTCAAATGTCAAGCCCAACACCAGAGACAGTAAAAAGAAAACTTTTAGCATCAGAGAGCGTGGAAGGGGAAAGTTCAACACAGGTTGCTAGCGTAGAGATTAACAGTGTGCCATTGGACAGATTCAAAGAACATGACATTGCAGAACACTTTGTTTGTTCTATTTGTCAGGGGGTCCCAACAGTCCCGTGTATTTCATCCTGTAACCACTTTTTTTGTAATATTTGTATACAGCATTGGCTACTTAATTCATCTTCATGTCCTAGCTGTAGAGAAGTTCTTGAACCTGATGATGTGGTCACTTTAACTGGGAATAACCTCAATGTCTATGACAGTCTACAACTTCATTGTAAATATCATCATCTTGGTTGTGAAAATATTTCAACCCTTGTAAATCATACTGATCACGAATCAAAATGTAAATTTCAAGGTAAAGGAAAACGTTCAACATATGGTAAAAAAAAGCCAAAACAACCTCTAAGATTTGCAGATCGTCAGTACTGCAAACAGAAAAGATTAAAACCATGTTTTGATTTTCTAAATAGTTTTGTACCACTAATGCCGAGGACAAAGAGGATGTTTTGTTTTTTTTATTGCGCTCAATTTTACATGATTCTTTTGATAAAGAACGTGCCAAAATGGTAGAAGATATCTGGTCCAATACATCCAGTGTTTTAAGTGTAGATGAATGTTTGGCATTGAGAGTGAGCAATCTTCAAACCAAAAACCAATACAAGGCTCAGTATGACATGCTTAAAGACAAATCAGTAAATGTTCTACGACCACCAATTCAGCTAGATGAGTGTGAGAAAAGTTATATGCCTGGCACTGCAAGATACGTTATTGTAGGTAATGAAAATTATGAACATGTTTATAGAACTCCAGTCAAGTTAGGTAAAGAAAGTCTTCCACTGTCTTCTGCATCCAATTCCGTTGAACCAGAGGTAATGCTTGAGGAATTCAAGAACACATGTAAAGAAATTCCAGGTCCCAATTGGAAGGTGTAAAATTTTCATACGCAGATTCAATAGCCAAAACACTGCAGGAAATTGAACCTGATATAAGAGAAAATTTAACAGCCTTGGTTTGCCCAGTACTTCTGCTGAACTAGTGTTGCGTACTTTTGTGAAAGATGGGTCTGATGGGATGGGGGATGTTGAAATTTACAGGGGCAAAGGGGAGAGAACACTGCCTGGAAATGCATTTCGAGCTTCTTTTGCAGTGGTGAAATCTGAAGTCGAAATTGATGACAAAAGGATGGTAGTCTTTGAGCAAGAGAATCCAAACTCAGTGAAATGTAACAGACCACTGATCCAAGCAATTGCTGATGAAAACTGTGAGTCAACTCTTAATTACTGCCTTTTGCCAATGGAAGCTGAATAAGAAATCATGCAAACAAAATCATGAAAATTGACTGTGGGGAGTACTGGGTATGCCATTACTTGGTGTTTCTGTCCTCCATGGTAGATGAAAAGATGGATAGGAGGGCAGGTGGTTTACAGGGGCAGGGTCCGGCTATCCTTGCACACTTTGTGATTGTACTCGTGAAGAGGCTTTGTCAAAATTAGGTTCTTTTTCCATCAACAGAAAGCGAGACGAGATAATCAAACAGGCAGAATTTCGCAGGCTAAATCTGGAAATGATTAGTAAAAATGCAATGAATGCCAAATGTAAAGGGGTCAAACAATTTCCCATTCTATGTTCTGAGCCTGTTGATAGGGGTATTGATGCAACACATGCAAACATTAACCTGGCCTCTTTTTCAAGAAATTATTAGTAAGGGAATTGCTGGAATAAAACAGTGGGAGAAGACAGTGGAGGTAAAATCTAGTCTGGACACAGCTGAAAAACAACTGGACGACCACTTAAAAGCAAAGCTAGGAATTAACCCAAGTTTGATGTTAGCAGGTAATTATGCCAGAGCATTTTTTGATGAGTCCAATGAAGAGGCTTTGCTTTATTTAATCCCCAAGGATGAAAGACGACAATATTATTCTGAGATTTTGTCCAAGTTCAGATTTCTGAAAATGATGTACTGTGCCAAAAGCCCAAGGGTTGACCTGAAAAATGAAATTCAGAATGTTAAAAGGGTAGGGGTTGAACTTGGCCAACTTCTTATTGATCACTTTGAGTATGCCAGATGGCCAAATTATCTACATAAAGTAATTGAGCATTCCCAAGAACTTTTAGAGAGGGAAGATGGACCTGGTTCTATTGGATGTATTTCAGGGGAAGGTAATGAGGCAGGCAACAAATGTTCCGCCAATTCCGAAAGCATTTGTCCCGTAAAGGTCGTGTCATTCAGGGACTACGAGACACCATTTGGTTGCATTGGCTTTATAGCAGCCCAAAACTACAAAGCAATGCTGAAGTTGCTCACAGAAAAAACAGGTGTTCATTATGTGGACAGTTGGGCCATAATCGTTTGTCTTGTCCTAATCAGAGTTGAGGAGATTGCTACTTGTACAGTTCCAGCTGTCATGTTTGTGCTATCAATGAGAACACCATCAGTAAGAGAACAAATATGAACTGTCTGAAAGGTACAGCATGTACAGAGCTGTGCAGCTTGTAATGAAGTTTGGTTTTCACTTTATACTTCCAGAGACAAAAGGAGAACACATGTATATATATTTTTTTCTGAAATAAAACAAACTTATTATAAGTTTTTGCAGCATTATTCAAGCACACATTTACACATTAAACAAGACAAAAAGTCACCCAACACAATATTTAACACAAACAAAATGATTTATTCACGATATAAATACTGCAAACCCAAATAAAATATTGAATGTTACAAGAAACACTTTGGAAAAAGTTACAACACATATACACTTTGTTAAAAAAACCCTTTCATGTTCTCTTTGAACGTTTTCTACCAAGGCCTGAACTTGCTGCCTTGCACTGATTGCATATATATTTGCCCCTTGGTACAATTTAGAGCTTTGCACAAAATTGGTGCAGCCATCTTTTACACTTGCCTTCACACTGTACCCAGGAAATGGGGGAAATTTCTGGTGACTCAATGATTACACATGACTCTCCCAAATCACACTCTGCAGGTTTCATAGCTTTTGTGGTGTACACAAAAATATTTTTCCTGGTTCCCCCCACCCCCATTACAGCTGTGTTATCTACAGAAGTGAGAGACAAACCTGCAGAAGCTAAATTCTCTGGTGCCTTACGAGTTGCCATTGAAAAGTCACTTGGGTCAACCATGAAAACGTGTGAACTTGGTTTGGCTGATTCATCATTCTCTTCTACCAACGGCTTTTCCTGTACATACCCCCATAAATAAATATCTGATCCATAAATTGAGTTGCTGCGTGCATTGAGAGATAAAGTGGCCTGGGTGTTGACATACTTACAGATCTGACAACGCAGTTGTGGCTATTATCTATTGTTAGGATTGTCACCTCACTAACAGCATGTCGTTTGTAGATCTGGCCATCCCTTAAAGTTAACCCCCTATGTAAGCTATTGAATTTGTGCTATCTATGTATGTTGCTGAATGGAATGCCCTCGGTTCAAGTCCAGGTGCCTGGAGCTTTGTCCATGTAAATGTCTCAGTGTTCAGAATATAAAACTCTCCATCCCTGGTAACTTGACTGAAACTTGGCCGACGTAGATATCTTTGTGGCATTTCAGCCCCACCAAACAAAACAGCATGTTTTTTTCCTGTTATTGATGTCAGAGTAAAACCACACCTTCCTGATGGAATGTCTCCTTGCTGGACTTTCTCCTTCTCGAAGTGGTAGCTGGTGTCTTGTGATCTTTATAAATTTGGCAAACTGCACTGCCCCCTCTCTTGTCAAGCTCAAAAGTTATGGCCTCATTGCTGCATGACAGGTGGGACAGGTTGTAGCCACCCCACACCATCAGTTTGTCTTCACTCAAATTCAACATAGCTCCTGCATGCAGAGGTGGCACCACGGCTCCTTTTAAATCAACAAGTGTCACTTTTGCCAATTCCACATCTTCCTCATCAACAGTAAAGGCAAAGGAGTACAACTGCTTGGAAAGTGGCCAAATTTTTTCGTCTTTCCACCTTCCTCCACCGATGGTGAATAGCTTTACAGTATCACCTGCAAGTAAAAAAAAAGTAAAAATTAAACAAAATGCAATCATAACAGGAAAAAAAAGTGTTTTTACGATAATTTTGTAATTACTCACGATCGTTCATGCTAACGTGCATGTGGCCCTCAGCAGGATAATATTCTCCGAGCTCAAAAAAGCGTTTTCTAGTCATTTTTCTGCGATCTCCTGTGCCCTCAATCAGTGGAATGAATCGAAATTCATCGCACGGCCACGATTTTGCAGCTTCCATGGCCGATCGTAAAGTTTTTAGTGAGCCGCTTGTGATTGGCGAGATGAGTGACCTTTAAAAACTTTACACAGTGAGAAGTCGTATTGTTGACATTTACGTCAAATACTCGCGAGATCTACTCACGGGACTCAACGAGAACAGTGACTGAGCATGCGTGGCGTTGCTCTCTTGTTTATTTTATGATTCCCTGGAGCCTACGGGCGACTTCTCATAGTGCTTCGATCAGTGGATGTCCGTTATTTACAGTGTAATGGCCGGCCGTGGACATGTTGAATTTTCCAGCCTTTTCGTGACGTTTCAACTGAGAGTTTGCTACTTCGACACTTTCCACACCTTAGGGGACTATTTCAAACCAACCACTGTTCTTTGAGAAGTTGAGAACATATGGCGACAAGAAGTGATCTCTGTTCATATCGATTATGGATTGGTATGGTACTTATGGTAGCAACTCTACTGCATGCAGTGCATAGGAATAACATAGTATAAATCGGACATGATACAGTTTTATTCTCGTCTCAGGTGCTGATCATTCGATGTCTTAATGATGGAAGACATGTTTTCGGATTTGGTACAACTACTCTCTTTCCAAGTAGTGCGGGTGGTGGCATGGTTTGTACTGTGATTCATTTCTTGTGCAAGTTTTACTGTTCATCAGCTCTTACCATGTAAAGGACACCACAGACCTGATCCTGATTTTTACATGTAGCAATTGAACATTGTTTTACCATGATGCCTTGTTTATTTTGGCTGAAACTCAACATCTAATGATAAAACATCAAATCAAAGTTCTCATGTTTTCCATGTACACTTCATTTTCAGGAAAGGCATTTTGAAATATATAAAGTGAAATTTATTTGTCAACAAATACATGTAGCAAAAATTGCAAAGTTTTTGAATAAGTTTTTCATAGTTAAATTTATATATATATATATATAGATATAATATATATATGTGTGTGAATTTAACATAAGATTTTTTAACTGATCAGTTTCCATTTGATACACGTTTTAAATATTGTGATCTGTTGATCTTACTGTTCCAGGTCTTTCAAAGGACAGATTTTGCATTTTTTTGTATATTCCATTATCAGATTGCACTTAGTACGTGTAATCCAAAAAAGATATCAACAAAAGTACCAAGAATTATAATCATTATTCTTCTAACACTAAATTCAATATTGATATATTTTTATAAACAGTTACATGTACTCGTTAAAAATTTGTGATGTTTCACTTTGTGATGACGTATCTGTATAATCTGTCAAAGCATTTTTAAACAGACAGAATTTATCAACAGATTTCATGTATAATTCATTTCCTAAAATGTTGGTTATTCTTCCAACATATATAGATATGTTTTCTACTAACATTAATATTTTGCATTCAGTATCCAGTATAATAGATCAAAGTACAAACGTTTTTATTTTGTATCTAACTAATATTTACAATGAAAACATATATTTAACAGCTCATTTCATGTTGAAACTACAATTATTGTATGTTCATAATAGAAGAGATATTTGTTTTATTGTACAGTAATATATTGTTTTTTTTAATGAAACATTTATTGCCTGAGGTTTTTCTTTTACAGTCAAGTGTGATTGAATGTGTCCACTGGAATGAAGACGTGTTGGAAGTATATCCTCTCAACTTTTTCATGGCTGTTCAGACCTTCTGGCATCTGTATACATGACTCTAAGGTGAATTTTAGAATCTGCTGCTCACAAGGTAAACGTATCAAAAGAGTTACTGGGTACTGGGTACAATTATATGTCACTTTAGAAAACTATCATTTGTATACAATACAGGGGAAGAAGCAGCACAATGATGTCATGTACCACATGCTGACTGTCAGAATTGCTGTGGAAAAGACAATGTCAGGATTTACAATAATCTGAATACCGTGAAATATTACAGGTAGTGTGTATGCTGTTGTTTAGCCAGCAGTTACCATGCCTTTCATATGAACCCCGCCCCCTAATCTTCATGCACACTCCATACAAACATACACAATTTAACTTCTACTTCTCTGTGCAAATATATATTTTTACTATTGCCCAAACTTGGTGCAAAGTTCATAACACTCTTAAAAACCATGGTCACCTGTCATTGACCACGGTGGTGGCTGTGGTTGATCATGATTGACCATGAGTTTTGGCCATGTTTGACCATGTTAGACCATAGTAATTTGTGCCATTGAACAAACATGGTCGTCTATGGTTGACCGCGGTCATATAGCCATGGCTGACCATGGTTTTTTGGCAATGGTTGACGATGGTAAACCATAGTAATTTGTGCCATTTAACAAACATGGTCGTCAATGGTTGACCATGAATTAACATGGTACACCATGGTCATATGACCATGAATTAATATGTTAATTCCTGGTTGACCATGTTCACTTTCGCCTGGGCTGAGTTATTCTGAGCTAACACGGCTAGCACTAATCTTAAGGACTCATGTGCACAAGTAGGGGAGTCTTTGTCTATATTTAAATTATATTCCTCAAAACCTCTAGCTACTAATCTCGCCTTGGGTTTAATACCATCATCAGTTGACTTGAGGGTGCAGACCCACCTTGTTGATATCAACTTTTGCCCGTTAAATTGAACTTCCTCATAAACATCATTCTTACTCCAACTATCTAATTCTGTTTGCTTTGCACAAGTCATGTCTATATCTTCAGTTAACATAATCTCTTCATCAAACCCAACAACATAATCTTGCATCCATGTCGGTTTTCTCTTTGGTCTGGAAGACCTTCTACAATTATCATCAGTACAATTTGTATTATTGTTACCTTGACCTACGTCATCTTCAACTTCCGCTTGGTTGTTAACAGAACTACGACTTACGTCATGTGATTCGGTCCCATGACCAAGCTTATCATATGTACTATTAACCTTTCTTAATCTGCATTTGTGTACTCTCACCAATGCCCCACCATGACGGATAAAAACCAAAGGACCATTTATGCCAACCACAAAACCAGGACCTTTCCAAGCTTGACTATCTGGTCTCTTATAATACACCTTATCGCCAGCTTGACACGATTCATCGTAACTCCGGGTTTGTTTACGCAAAGCCCTTCTTATTTTCTCAGAGCTTTCAGCTTTAACAAATGCTTTTCTGGCATGGTGCATGGCATTGATGTGGGTACCTACAACCTGTGAAATGGTTTCACCCTCAAGAGCAGGCAACTGATCAACAAGTACAGAAGGAATATTTGGGTTTCTACCAAATGCAATTTGATATGGACTAAAACCGTCAACATTATGCAAACAGTTTTTGGCCATTAAAGCCCAACAAAATGCTGTTTTAATATCACAATCATGACTGTCTCTAATTTTTTCCATTGTCTCAGTTATGATCATGTTATGACGCTCACAAATGCCATTGCTCCATGGACTGTAACCTGGCGTTGTGATAACTTCAATGTTAAAGTTCTGGCACATGTCTCTCACTGTTTCATTGTTGAACTCTCCACCGTTATCAGAAAATAGCTTCTTTGGTGCACCATGTATGCTTATCCAGTATTTCATAAAACTACTGACAAAGGTTTCGGGCATTTTGTTATTAACAATACAACCAGCACTAAGTCTACTAAACTCGTCTATGATATGCAAATACCAAAAATTGTCGTCAAGCTTGTGCAAATCTACAGCGACAATGTCATTGAAATCCCTTGCTCTCTGAAGTCCAACAGCAGGTCTGGCAGCTGATCTCTTATACTTGCAGCATGACTCGCACTCCTTGACTACTTCCTGTAATAGATGGAATAAATTAGAGTCATTTATATCCGCCGATTTTAGAAGCTGGGCCAGCCTTTCATATGATGCATGTCCAAATTGATAATGAAGCTTAACCAACCTTTTCTTTTTCTTCTTGTCATCAAGATGCTCGAATGTAGAGTTGGTAAACACCTCTGTACAATGATTAGCATTTGTTATATCGATACAATAGTGTCCTGAAGAAGTGTTCTGTAACTGTATAGCCTGTCCAAGGAATTTCACCGTATCGTTGTTGAGGTTAATTTCACATTTAGCCGCCTTCATGGACTCCTTACTCAGTAACAATGGAATCTCTGCTGGCACAACCTCTGTTTTGATTTTACAATCAATTGTCCCAATTGTTGCTGCAATTGTCACTGCTTTCATTGACTAAGTCTCTCCATGACCAAATTTAAAAGGCCTGCTACTCAATTCTGAGGATATTATCTCCCCTCCATTGCAAATGAAATTATCCAACCATTGTTGTCCACAAACTGTCTTGGTACACGCTGTATCTAACACCGCTGCTCCTGATGACTCAATCATCAGCACTTCGCTTTCATTATACAGTGTTATGTCCACAATTTCAACAGGTTCATCAGGAGAGTCGGTGAAATTAACATTATCTGGACAGTCTTTCTCAAAATGAAACACTGACTGACATACCCGACATTTCATTCGCCTCCCAAATCTGTTTATAGGGTTCAACTTACGGCCACCACTGTGATCAGCACTATACCTTTGTGGTCCAGCTTTCTGACGTCTACCTCTTTGTCTGTAGTTTTCTTTCGTGTAGAGCACCTCCTGTTTAACTTTAGGCACAACGGCGATTGGCTGTTCATCTGTTTCACTATGCACAATTCCAGCGAAAATTCTGTTCAACGCCTTCTTCATAGATTCAAAATCTAATGTTGTACATGCTGTTAAGGCTAACTGCCTTTGGCTTTCTGACAGTCCAGCACCATCCAATAACTTAAAGGCAAGAACCGCTTCAGGCAGTTCCATATTTCTTTTCTTAATTTTCATGTATGCTGAATCGAAGTCTATGATGTACTCTGCTATTTCTTGACTGGAAGCTCTTCTAACAGCGTCAAATTTCTTGTACGCATCATACGTGGATTCATTGGACTCCTTTAGAAACAATGTGTCTAATTTATCAATCAGTACCTGCAAGCCGGTGTCAACATGAAGCGCATCTCCAATCTCTAGGCCCACCTCTTTAGCCTTACCATCGAGTGTCAGACATACTGCAATGCCCTGCTTCTGTTTTGGAAGACCTGTGATTTTTTGCCAAAGCTCAATTTCCTGCTTCCAGCTCTGATAATCGCTATGAAACTTTGGTGGTTGTATAAACTTGTCTGCCATTCTCTAACCATGCTCTGCTACCATGAAAAGAACTGGAATCCAGGTGGAATATGACAGACTTGACAACAACAGTTTACTGCAACACGTTTACCATTTATTTCACTTCCAGAGAGCCACCCAGCACATGTTAGCCATCTGCTTTATATACACTTGATTATACAACTCATTAGAATATTAACAGCACAGCTGGTCATACAACATATTTGAATATATTTTGCATATTAAGTGACAAATAGTTAACAACCCATACTTAGCAAGGTCTAAACCCTTCTCCCGTGTCCCGCCAGACGTTAACAATGATTATAGCAAAGCCAGAATCACCCATTAACGCAAAGGAACGACACGGAGACAAGTGTTCGGCCGAAATCCGGGGTTATGCATGTACTGCCATGGCGGGGGCAACAAGGCGTCATAGCGGCCTGGATGGCGGTACCGGGTTATTGGTACCGTGCATCGGGCAACGTGCTACCAGTGGCCCGCAGCAGCCCCCTGACAGGACCCCCCAAATTATGGCCAAACCGCGGGCATGCATGACTGCGGTGCGGCAGTAAAGCAGCCCCCCCCCCCCCCCCCCCCCCCGTGGTGACCATGCGTCATTGGGAGATTTCTCATAGTATATGTTCATTGTTCCTAACGTTTCATGTCTCTATAGTTCGTGTAGCGCCATTACATCGTTGGTATTGTCCACCGAGAACAGAGTCCTACGTCAAATTGTAGGCAAGTTGCGAGTACCTTCGGTACTACGTCAAGGGTCTCCTATGGTGTCGTGATGTAGATCTGGTACGCGTCACTCCTCCATCTGCCTAGTGTCTTTATGAGCCAGCCAGGTAAGCCGGCTTCGGCGATGGTTGTGGCGGCACCACCACGAAAGCCGTGTCCCCAAATTGAACAGGCGACTAATATTGGGTACATCTCTTTCCATTCTCTTGCCATCCCATGGCAGAGGTGGCACAGCGAATGGGCCAATTGTGTGGGCCAGGTGCAGTTCGTTTGTTATTGCGGTGGAGACGGTATCCGGGTTGATCGTTGCTGACTGGCGTTGCGGGTGTAGCGCGGTGTTTGGTTTTCACTGGAGCTGATGTCGGCACCATGGGTGAGGTCGTGGATGAGGCTGGCTGTGAATTGTTTATGCTGGTGGTCGTGTCGAAGTCGTCGATAGTTTTCCTCTTCACCTCGGTTGTGAATGTGGCTACGCCACGGTTGTCTGGATCGAAAGCTACTTGTGTCTTGGTAGCCTGGGTTGAGTTTGGAGCTAGGGCATCCGTGTGTAAGTCACCAAATTCGATGAACTTACCGAGGTTAGCCAAGGCGTTGAGTGTTGATTGATCGACGTATGTCGGCTGGGGGTATTGCTGCAGAGGATTTGCCCGTTGGCCCGGCGCTAGGTGGTGGGCGCCATGACGGTGCATTGTGACCGGCTGGCTGGGCGGGTTGAGCGTAGGGCGCAGCCATATTGTCCAGGTTGTTGTTATGAGGTGCGCCGCCATCGGTAGGGTGATGTGCGCAGCGCCACCACTGGTGGTCGAGTCGACTGGGGCAGCTGTAATGGCGAGTTGATATCCATTACGATTAGCGAGATGAATACCTGGGTGGGCTTGAGTAAGCACCGAGCTGGACAGAGCGGCGAGCGTCGTCGGCCGGCGGCGATGAGTGAAGCAGGTGATAGTGCACCAACGACTGTATCAGTTGGCTGGACTTGCAGGTTGGGCGTCGGGATAGGCGCCGGTGCTGTAGTGTTGGTAGTTGGCTGCCGTAGTTCCCGTCGGATTGAATCAATGGCGCTTGCGTCTCAGACGTGGTCTGACATAGCTGGATCGGCTGCCGCTGTGGCGGTTGTCGGCACGCCGCTGGCAGGGTTGGTTGGTGTGGTTTCCGTCGGTACTGACTGGGGTACTAGGTATTTGCCGAGGTGCGCTGGGCGTCTCTTCGCCCTCGCCGATGTACGGGTGGCCGCCTGTGCGCGGCCCCTGCTTTTCTTCGGTTTTGGCATGGTGAATTTTGTGGTGTGAACTTGAGCGTGGCAGAAGTTGAAATGGACGATCTGTGGCTTTGATCATACTGATATGCGCATGGATAATGATGTGGCAAGGGTGACGCAAGTTGTTTAGATAACGGTAAATTTGAAGGCGGTTGGTAGATAAGGTTACGTCTCCAGTGCATCCAGCAAGCAGTAGAAGTAGTGGTGCATGGTGACCCTTACAAAAATATCCTATACCAGTCCTATAGGGTAGAGGCATGTAGGGTCTTATAGGACATCAGGCAGTAGTAGTCTTACAGGATTTTGGAACGCAAGTCTTATAGGGAACCCTATAGGGAGCCCTATAGGGAGTCTTATAGGGAACCTTATAGGGAGCCCTATAGTGGTCTTATAGGGAGCTCTATAGGGTACAGAATATGCTTTACATATTGTTATCATACTTTCTAAGAGATTGAACTCGCACAAGGCAAACAAACTTCTGTAAAAGAGTGCAGAAATTTTGTTAAGTAAGGAATAACTCCTTCTGATTTTGCTATAGGTACCAATGCAATGAATAACTGCAAAACTCACAAAAAGTCAGTCAACTTACAAAACAAGTAATTATAAACATGTAGTTTATTTCTAAAGGAATTAAGATTAACAATCAATCAAAACAGAAATCAATGCAACATACAGGGACTACAAAATATAAAGCAACCTACACATATGAATGCAAGGCCTACCTTTGACTTGTCACCTAAGCCAAGTGCATTATTAACTGAATAGATGTGTATCTTAACTCACGTACGTAATTAAGAGGTCAGTTCAGTTGATGCTGCAATGTCGATTCTTACAGTTGTGACATATTATATAGTGAGCTCCCTTCTCCATAACACTGTTAGAATCTTGGTAATGGACCTTGGATCCTAATGCTCCATGCAATTTGGAGTTGAACTTTAGTACTTTACATTAACAAGAGCCATGCATGTTCACTGGTGCACTGCCTTAAGTGCAAATGAATAATGCGTGGCTGTACTATTATGTAATCAGCCCATTGTAAATGCAGGAAACTATTTACATAACAAAGCCAAGGCACAGGTCAGCTCACTTGACCTTGGATCTAACGAAGAGAGTCATTGTCTGTGTACAGCCATGACATGTACAAATGGCAAAAGGAATATGGTATGTTCCTGGCATGTGTGTGTAAATAGAAATAGCTTTTGAGAAAGGGCATATGAGAATGAGTGAAATTCTACAGACTATTTTCGTAAGGCAATAATTATAATTATAATTATAAACATTACTCAAACATTACTTGTATACTTTTACAGTCCTAAAAGTCAGGCAGAATCATCTTGTAGGGTGTCCTATAGGGCACAAATATCAGCCTATAGGACTAGTACAAACCTATAAGACATGACACATAAATCCTACAGCACAGGCATTGTCCTATAGGACGAGTGCTATAGGATGGAGGTAGCCCTATATGACTCCTGCAGGGATCATTGGGTCCTACAGGGATCCTGTAGGACTTTTTTGTAAGGGGACCCATACTTAGCAAGGTCTAAACCCTTCTCCCCGTGTCCCTCCAGACGTTAACAATGATTATAGCAAAGCCATAATCACCCATTAAAGCACATGAAACATCCACATTACAGCTACTGTTCTTTAACAGTCTCCTACGGTAGATTATACAAAAAGGTAGGCAATCTTTTTATATCTGTCATTTCAATAATTTACCCATCTTTAGTGTGTATTTTTTTATTTCTTTAATCCATATTTGTTAGCAGTGTTCTAAAATTTCTGAACAATTGCAAATTATTCTGATGATATTTCACATGCATATATTTGTGGTGATGATAACATAGTTGGTACTTTGTACAAAGATTGTAAATTTTGTGCAGTCCAGCTGCAATTGAAACATCAACTGATAATGGTGTTTTAGTTTCCTATTGGATTTATATGTCAGAATTGCACAAATCTGTGCTGAATTAGAATAATGACACTGATCAAGAATCCCATCTGATTTCAGTTTTACAGTGGCTATTGTGAGAATGTTGTTCGCAGAGGAAATGCATAATGTGCATTGAATGTAAAATCAAAATATTTAATATGAAATTTAAATCATTTTAGTGAATCATAGCTAGACAACCTATCTCTGACATATTTTTCTTTCTTTTGCAGTACTGGTATTCACTGTGTCTTTACTGCAGCTGCTAATTAAAAAAAGAGCCAAAATAAATCAGAATACACACACTTAGTACACAGACATTTGACAACAACATCCAACAGTGATATTGACAATACATACTAACAAGCAGAGCTTGTTAGTTCTAGAATATACAGAATATTATCTCACATAGTGAGTGTCTGAATATTATTCTGAATTGTATTCCAAAGCACATTCTGAAATTAAAGTACTCTTCTGGAATATACAGAATATTATCTCACATAGTGAGTGTCTGAATGTTATTCTGAATTGTATTCCAAAGCACATTCTGAAAGTACTCTTCTGAAATATCCAATTACAGTACCTTCTGAATACTTTCTAGAAATACTGAGTTTTTCATAGTTCACCTATGCAAGTATTTAGAACTATCATTGATAGTGAAGGCATTGACAATAAACATTTCATATTTACGTGCATTATATATTTAATTGAACTTGACATTTTAGAAATACACTGACAAATATGAAAACAACAAAAAAAAAGAAAAGTCAAAAAGCATCAAACCTTGCAAGGAAATTATACATGGAGAGCCGAAGGTCTTCCCCAAAAAGCCAATATGAGATTGTCTCAATCAGAGGTGATGGCAATTGTCTATATCGTGCTATAAGTTAGATTAACACAGCTTGTGCGCTCATATCATTTACCTGCTGATTCTCAGTTTATTAAAGTTAGTATGTTGTGATAAATGTATGTAACAAATATTACAGTTACTGTGGCTTTAAAGGAGCAGTCAGTGCTCAGATAACTCTCTCCCATCTTACATTGTGTTCAATGAACATAGTATTGTTAGGTTTGTTGTGACTTTGTTCCAAACTTTCACATGTTCAATATGACTTTGTTACAAGTTTGTTATAATTTATGATGAAAATAAAACTTTACTTTTTGAATCTTGTCTGCTTGCCTTGAAGTATGGTAACTTTGAAAATACATTCATTACACTTATCATGTATTATACTCATTGGTTGAGCCAGACATTCACATTAACTGAAATATGTCACCATATCTCAAGATGTACTCAAGCAAACATGGTACTTGCGCATAGTATGATTACACTGTCGCGTGACTATGCTATTCAAGTTTGGTTAAATTTCACATTCTTTTCCACTGCACCATCCCCCTAATACATACTGCTGACCCACGGTGTCCACTCAAGTCTCACTTTGATTATTTTACCAGACATTCTCAGAGCATATGCCAGGGCATGAAGTTTTTAATCAAGCAGAAAGAGCTGATATATCTGAAGTAAGTATCCTTCATAATTAATCAATTTGCTGTTATTAACTGAGAATTTCTAACTCTTGCATAGCTGCTTTATATTTTTTAGTAATCATCTAGATTCTATTGCTACCAACTATTTTTATTTTATCAGAGATTCTCAGAGCATATGCCAGGGCATGAAGTTTTTTATCACACAGAAAGAGCTGATACATCTGAAGTAAGTGTCCTTCATAATTAATCTATTTGCTGTCTTTAACTCAGAATTTCTTATTTCATTAGGGGCCCAAGCCCCAACGGGCTTGGGCCCCTATTGGAGTTACTGGGGTTTTTTTCCCTCCTTTTCTACTGACCTATTCTTTGTCGACCTAGATCTTGAAAACAGCTGCACATAAGCTTTTCAAACTTTGCACAGTTGTTGGGGTCAATGAGAACTTGTGCACCTAGGGTTTGAAATTTTGATCAGTCACGTGACTTGGCAGCCATATTGGATTTAAAGAAATATTGTTAATGTTTACATCTCAAAAATTACGAACCCAATTACTTTCAAAGTTTGTATGTGGCATGCTTTGCATCTACCCTTCATTTTCATAATTGGAACTTATGACCTTGAGCAAACAATTAAGGCGCCATATTGGATTCTTTTGAAAATCTCCTTAAAATTTCAAAAATCTTCTTCTTCAGAACCAGACTTCACAGCATACTGGGATTTGTAGTATATGTTTAACTAATGTATGTCTACAAAAGTTGCTAAAGGGATGGTGATTGGTCGATCCATACAGCGGCCATATTGGTTTATTCCATATATGGCAAACAAATTAAAAAATCTTCTTCTCCAGAACCAGACTTCAGAGCATACTGAGATTTGGTGTATATGTTCAACTATTGTATGTCTACAAAACTTGCTAAAGAGATTATGATTGGTGAACCCATACGGCGGCCATATTGGTATATACCATATGTGGCAAAACAATTTGACAATGTTTTTCTCATGAAAGAAACATCCGTTTTGACTGAAATTTGATATATAGTGCCAACACATCATCCAGATGTATTGTAAATTTTTTGGAAATTTTCCGATGACCATTGACCTCATTTTCACCAGGCGTTCTTAATATGACTGTATTTAATTCTCGGATTTCTACACATACCGGTACTTGATAAATGTTCTTATGTGGATATTCGTCAACACTGAACAACGTAATATGAAAAATATTTTCATAATTTTTCTGTTGACCTTTGACCTTGTTTTTTCACTTCTAGGAAATCTCCTTGAAATTTCAAAAAATCTACTCAAGATTCAGACTTAACAGTAAACTGGCATTTAGTGAAGATGTTTGACTAATGTATGTCTACAAAATTTGCTTAAAGGGTTGTGATTGGTCAACCATACAACCGCCATATTGGGTTATTCCATATATGGGCAAAAAATTTAAAAATCTTCTTCAGAACCAGACTTCAGAGCACACTGGGTTCGCTGTGCATGTTCAACTAATGCATGTTTACAAAAGTTGCTAAAGAGATTAAGATTGGTCAACCCATACGGCAGCGATATTGGTATATACCATATATGGTGAAAAAATTGACAATGCTTTTCTCATGAATGAAACATCCATTCTGACTGAAATTTGATATATTGTGCCAACACGTCATCCAGATGTATTGTAAATATTTTTGAAATTTTCCGATGACCTTTGATCTCGTTTTCCCCAGGCCTTCTTTAAACAGACTGTATTTAATTTTCGGATTTGAACACATATAGAGAAATGTTATTACATAGACATTTGTCAGTATGCAACAACATGATATGAAAAATATTTTCATAATTTCTCCCTTGACCTTGACCCAACTTTTAGACTCATTATTTATATTCATAAGCCATTTTACATGATTTAAAGGTGCTTGAGACTTGCAGTTGGGTGTAGTTGACTTAAGATGGAATAGATATATGATCCTATATCAGCCAACATGGCTGCCATCGTCTACCTCATTAATTATGTGCATACCTAATTCAGACCTACCTAGTAATGCTAGAGATGTGGTTTTTGGTGGTTGTAGGTTACAGTAAATTTTTAGGTAATACTTTTGATGCCCTTTGACTACTTTTGCCTATCTCAGCCTGAATACATTGAAGGAACCTCATTTGTGGAGATATATCAGATGAAATGGAGGTGTGTGCTTTCAAGTATATGAGACCTCATTATGTGCATACCCAATTCTGAGCTATCTAGTAATGCTAGAGAAGTGGTTTTTGGTAGATGTCGATTACAATAGGAGCCAATTTTTTTGGTAATATTTCCCCAATGTGTCCACTTAAATTTGTACATTTCCTTACAAACTTCTTATTTCCTGCTTACATAGATTGGTGTATCTTCATAATTTCAGTCATACACATCCCATATAGTCTGCTATATAAGTTGATATATTTTCTCATGTTTTGAATCAACTCCTTATGTTTTGGCTACAAACTACTTATGTGATCCTTACCTAGAGATGTAATTCTTATGTCTTGTTGTAAAAATCAATCTACAACCCAGATGTACAACATATCACCAACAACCCCTTTTATTATATTTTATTACTTAGATTAATATATTTTTTTTTATGTTTTGACATCAAATCCTCATGTGTTCCTTACATTTATTGATATATTTTCTTATGAGGTTCTTATGAATTTCTTACACCTACAGTGACAAAACATGTATTTGAAACACCAAAGTTAGTTATTACTTACCAATTTACCACACCATATTGCACTACCAGATACTCCTTGCTAAACCAGGCCGTGGTTCATAACTTGATAGAACAAGATGAGAGCACCGAAACACAGTACCCACAACCTACATTAAAATGGTACGTCCCAACTCACTGCCACACACTATGTTATCTTTATTCTCATCTTCCTATTCGACTTACCCAAAGAGAGCTCAACTTGGCAAAGGACACTCCAATATTCCCTGGTTAATTGCTATGTAATTACCAACATATATCTCTCAAGTACACTGTGACCCATTGTTAAACATTCATAGCTGTTCCTTTAGAAAAAAGTTTTATGTGTTTAATAAAACATCTTTATTTAAATCAAATAATCAAATGAATCTGATAGTATTTTTCGAAAACAAAACATTCATAACAAAAGTCTTCAGAAGTGGTTCTGCCAAGTACCATGTAGTTCAGCTTTTGTTTTTCATTTTATCCAATCACAGACATGAAATGCACATTCCAGTACCTTCTAACACATATATATGTTTGCACCATTTAAATCCTTTCATTGTTGCAACTACAATTTTTTTACCATGATCAAATTGATTTCACTGCCAAAACCTCTTTGTACAAAATTACAGGAAAACATGAAATTTTTGTTTTAGTTGTCATATGAACTAAGGCTGCATGCATACTACTTATATATATCTCATCCTAACGATAGACAATTATGCACACACTGTTCTGATAATTGTCAAGGTAGTAGGAGCTACTAGTATAATGTAGATACTATATGTATCAACTGTCTGTAAATGTATCTACAGTAAAAAATGATAATTGCATTATCATCTTTGTATTTATTGTGCAAATTCATTGTATATCACATACAGGTTGACCAGATTTTGAGGACTTTACACTCGAAATCCTTTGAGTTAGTGCAGGATTATGCTAGGGAGTGCTTGCACATTACAGTCCCAACTGCACGATTGCTGTAATGAATACAAACACCGTGTACCAGAAGATAAGAGGTGAGGTTATTGCTAGAATAATATACGGTAATTTTAAGCATAAGTGTCTGCCCAGAACATATCTTTATGTTTATCTTAAACTTCAGAATTTTTTTAGTAATAGTTACGTAAAGATAATAACTATGTTCAAATTCACAAAATTTAGGTTCTTCATGGAACTCTCCAAAATATCTTTTTGAGGAATAGATTTGGTCCGCGTCCACACTTGCAATTGTCAAGCCCTGTTCCAGGGCCAACCAAAATTACAGTGTCAGACCTATGAACCGCTCAGAGTTCAAAATGCAGACACCGACAACAGAATGCGTTTTAGACTGTTCTTGATTTTCTTTGCGTTTTTGTACACAAAAAGGCTCGATCTGGGTGCTCAGCCAGCATTTGAACAAGCGGGGACATCTCCTTTATATGTTCGATGAGCCCAAAAGACAGAATAGAACGGTCTCTCATAAGCAATGGAATGACATATATGGTCTCGTTTGCGGAGCAAAACCTGGTGGGAAGATATTTGTTTGGGAAAGCGTCGACTGGTTCCTGGACTGGCCTGATGAATCCGCAAAATTTAGACCCAATCCAAATTTTATTACGTTCCTAGACACCCCTTCAAGCCTGCACCAAATTGGGTCGGTCCTGGACCGACTCAATGCGTCCACATTGATTATTTTGAGCTGACTTAAAACCAGAACGGCCTGAAACTAACCAATGTGAACCAGGTTACAATTACTAACATTGCAGCAAACTGAAATTGAATTTGTTATTAAACCTAGCAACATTTCCCAGGCTGAAAGTGACAATGCTAAAAAGTCTCATTATGTGATTCAATTTATTTCTAGTGTTGTTTTTACAAGTTCACATTTAGTTAATGAATCAAGTTTAGCAAGTAAAATATATGTAGCCTTAAACTGTTATTGTTTATCTATTTTTAATCAAATTATTTATAAACCATAATATGTATTGTCATTTCAGGTACAAGAGCTGCATGAAAAGTTGCTATGTGGGTATGGCCACTGGTGATGGCAACTGTCTTTTTAATGGTGTGATCTAGCACACTTCTCTGTGGATCTGAAAGATTGAGTTCTCTCCTCAGATTGTTACTGGTCTGTTTGGTATTTTGCATATGCCACATTTTGTAGATAAGGTAAGCTACAATATGAAGGGACTGATTCTTTGTACCAGCTTTGTCATTCTCTCATGGATTTGTTCACAGCAAAAGTTATCATTAATTGTGTTCAAGCACAACATTTGTTGAACTTGACACATAATTTGTTTTCTGGATTCAAAATCTGTGTATCACTCTTGAGTATTCACAGATGTTGAGGTGAGAGGTGAGGGGGTGAGAGGTCTATATGATTTATGAAACACTTATTAAGTTGATCTGAGTTCTCTGGCAGGGATACAAATTTCAACTTTAGTGGTGTGACACAACAAATTATTTTATTGGCAGACCGCATGATTTAACAAGTCATTGACAATGACATAGTCCCCACTTGTAATAGGGAGTATTAGTCTTGATGGGCAGGAAATGTGGTCATTAAGAAGTATCACTGGAGTGTATATGTTGAGATCTATGGGCACATAGGTCTATGTCGTTGTTCCCAATTTGAAACACATGAGGCATGTCTAAGTTATGGTTCTAAATCGGGAAAAAAGATCAGACGTCTAGCTGTATTGGCAAGCCAAGAAATACATATGTGCATAATAAATGAGGTACAAGATGTGACATCTTAAGGTATAATTTCCTACAAAATTAAGAGGGTATAGAACTTGTGGTTACTGAGTTATGCATATATATGTATAATCAAGGTCAAAGGTCATCGAGGTCACGTGACATTTGAAAAAAAAATGTATTGCTAATTAATCCCTTTATGCCAAAAATCAGACCATTAGCTCTATTCGCTTGCCCAGAATTAGATATGTGCATAATTAATGAGGTAAAGCGTGTGTTGTCATAAGGTCACCCATCCTACTAAATATAAAGGACATAGCACTTGTGGTTACTTATTTATTGACAAAAACGTATATTTTAGGTAAAAGGTCATAGAGGTCACATGACATTTGATCAAAAAATTTCTATCCTATAGTTATCCCTATATACTAAAAACCAGACATCCAGCTCTATTGGCTTGCTAAGAGTTACATATGTGCATAATTAATGAGGTACAGTATATGGCGTCATAAGGGCTTCCATTATACCAAATATGGAGGGAGTACCACTTGTGGTTACTGAGTTATGGACAAATATGTATATTTCAGGTCAAAGGTCACATGACATTTTGTCAAAAATTTCTATCCTATAGCTATCCATATATACCAAAAATCAGACATCCAGCTCTATTGGCTTGCTTAGAATTAGATATGCGCATAATTAATGAGGTACAATATGTGGCGTCATAAGGTGACCCATCATACCATACATGAAGGGTGTAGCACTTGTGGTTACTGAGTTATGGACAAATATGTATATTTCAGGTCAAAGGTCACCAAGGTCAAATGACATTTTGTAAAAAAAATTGTATTGCTAAGTTATCCCTATGTACCAAAAATCAAACCTCTAGCTCTATTGGCTCGCTCAAAATGAGATATCCACATAATTAACGAGGTACAATATGTGGCTTCATATGGTGTCCCATCATACCATACACGAAGGGTGTAGCACTTTGTGGTTACTGGTTATTCTTACATTCTTTCTCATCAACGATAATAACAACTACGTTCGTCGCAGGAACCAGGGGTATGACCCATTGTTCAAGATCCGACCGTTTTTCGATGCTGTCACAGCCCGTTTTCGCTCTGTGTATACCCAGGAGCAACATCTCAGTTTAGATAAAGGCATGGCTCCATCGAGGGGTAACATACTCCTTTCGTCAATACATCCCTAACAAACCCTATCGCTTTGGCTAAAAGCATACCAAATCAACGAGTCGTCGAGTGGTTACACTTCCGTGTTTGACATCCATACCGGAGGTGAGTATGACCCCAATCAAGATGGCGATGACGACGATGTAGTGATGGGTTTGATGAGGAAGGGAGGATTCCTGAACCAAGGCCATAAATTGTACATGGACAACTACTACAACAGTCCTGAACTTTCTGCTACTCTCAAAAGTGAGGATACCATCGTAGTTGGCACTGTAAGGTCCAACAGGAGCGAAATGCCATCTGCTCTGTGTACATGTGATGGTGTAGCTGTGGTGAAGTATCCACAGCTGACAGACCAAAGTGGCGTCTTAGTATGTTGAAGACCGGTGACCTGGTGGTGAAGCCTTCCGCAGTTGTTGATTACAACAAACACATGGGGGAACAGACCAGGCTGATCAAATGGTTAGGTCTTATTCTATGCACATGTCGTCGAGCAAAGTGGTACGTGAAGCTCTTCTTCCACCTCCTGGCATTGGCAATCACCAATGCATATATCATCTATCAAAAGTATGGAGATGATAGGAAGATGAAGCATTCCAAATTCCGCTTCAGATCATCCAGGAACTTGTTGCCACAGCCACTGATGCTCCGACCCCTGCCCCAAGGGAAGACGATCTGTGGTCAACCACTAAGACGTCTGGAGAACGGCATTTCCATTGCCTATTCTACCCAGACCTGGCTGCAAGAAGCAACACCCTCTATGCCAATGTGTAGTTCACCGTGACTACTATAGAAAGCATAAAGATGGAAAACGTCCACCAGAAACCCGTCTGTGGTGTAGGAAGTGTGAAGTTGCACTGTGTGTCCATCCATGTTTTGAAATCTATCATTCTCGTCGCAACTATGAAGATGTCAACCAGCTGCATAAATTTTCACACTTGGACACTGTGTGTGTGTTTGTGTATGTATGTGTGTGTATGTTTATGTGGATATAAAGTTGTGTTCACTTGAATAAAAAATCTATATGTAAGATTCTTTGGAAATATCAGAAGTATTTTTAACTGGTTGGTTTGTTATTCAATTTACACCTTGAGTGAAATTTCAACTTTTATGATGGACTTCAAAATATGGATTGAATCTTTACTGGTCAGTTTGTCATTCAATTATACCTTGTGTAAAATTTCAACTGTCATGATAGATTTCAAAATATGTATGGATCTTTACTGGTCAGTTGTTATTCAATTTACACCTTGTGTAAAATTCAACCTGACAGCTGTGCAGTATATGTATGTGTGGTTTACAAAATAAGATTAGAATTGATATCAAGAAATGACATGACACTCGTGTGGATCATCCAGTTTCATGTGTGTATATTTTTTGTAAAACTTTATTGTTACTTCATTTTCCAAGTTACTACATGACAATCTTCATGGAAAGATGTACAAAATAATCCATGCTACATGTAAAGAGTGAATTCATGATTGCATGCATTGTTTGTCATAAATTAGTTATCCAGCTTCAAAGTGCATGTCCATACACAAGCTTACCAGTTTGAGTCTGCGATGATTACATCAAGATGTATGATGTCTACATTTCTTCAGCAATCTCTAGGCTGAGGTGTGGGCTCCACATATACAGTATGCGTAAATTGGGTGCAAAACTGGAACTATTGTGTCTGAAAATATTGACTTTTTGACCACAAACCCCTGCTTTCACTCCAATTTTCAGTCTTTTTTGTAAATGCTGTGAATACCATTTACGTACATTGGAGAGAGTATTTTGATATAAGTCATGCGAAAGTATATTTTATTTTCAACAGAAACCAGTATGTTCATGTACACTTAGTAATCTGACCAGTTGTGAAGGTGGTAAAGAGTGTCAATTGCTTGACTCACATTATAATGACATAAATATGTAGATAAGATCATAAAAATTACATTTTGGAGGCAGGCTACCCAAGTTTTGAAAGAATTGTGACTTGAGTTGAGATACGACATCAGTCAATATACATGTGAGTGTTACCCAGTGTTCTGTTTCCTTCATTAGGTTTTCATTCTGAAAATATTGTTTTGACCAAAAACTTGATTTTCTATCCTTTTGGTATATTTTGACAGTTTACAGACATTTTTTAGTGCAGTATGCTCTCTGGAAACAAAAATAGCCATTCCATTTTACTTTTCTGGTTTTTGTGAACTTGCCTGAAATTTTCTGGGAAATTTGTTTTTACAAAAAAAAACTCTTTTTACCCCAAATATCTGTCCATTTTAGTGACATTGTAATCTCAAAACAGGTCTAACCTAGTAATATTTCATCTATGTGGAGAAATAAATCATAATTTGAGATATTCACTGAGATAGAGATGTGTCATTTGCAGAGCAAAGCTGTCCACGTTGTAATGGGAAGTACAATTCTGTGGTACGATTGTGTGTAATTGATATTGATATGCAAATTACTTCTTTATTTTATGGCATTTTGGTATATTTTGACAGTTTACACACATTTTTAGTCCAGTATGCTCTCTAGAAACAAAAACAGCCATTTCAATCTTAATTTTCTGTTTTTGTGAACTACCTGAAATTTTGTGTGAAATTTTGTTCTTTACCAAAAATCTGTCTTTTCACCCCAAAATTCATGTCCATTTTTGTAATATTGTGATCTCAAAACAGTCTAAATAAGTAATTTTTCATCTATGTGGAGAAATAATTCATACTTTGCAGTATTCATTGAGATAGAGCTTCGTCGTTTGGAGAGCAAAGCTGTCCAAGTTGTAAAAGGAAAAGTACAATTCTGCGGTACGATTGTAATTGATATGCAAATTAGTTCTGTATTTTATACCTTTTTTGGTAAATTTCACATTTTTATAATTACACACACACTTTGAGTGAAGTACCAGTATACTCTCTGCAATCCACAATACCTTTCCATCCCTATTTCAGGTTTTCTTTTCAATGTAACAGATTTTTCTGTAAAATTATTATTTTTTGACCAAAAAGCCCATTTTCTACCCCAAATTTACATCCCATTTTGTGACAAAGTGATGTCAAAGTAGTCTCATAACATCGTATATTAAATTTTCTCAAAGGAACATTCAATGATTTACTTATTTTATTTGAAACAAATGTGTCATTTGCAGAGGAAAGTTGTCTGTATTTTCACAGATAGAGTAGATTTCAGTTGCATACTTTTATGCAATAAATGTGCAAATGAGTTCTAAAATTTCAATAATTTTGGTCATTTGTGTCACTCCGCATCTAAATTTAAATTTTGGGAATTTTCAGGTTTATTTTGTAAAATTTTGATTTTTGGCCAAAATCCTAAGATTTTACCCCAAATTTCTGCTAAATTTGTATAAATATGATATCATAACTACCATAATCAGATAGGATATCTTATAAGGATCATGAATCATATAGGGTTTGCCACATGGTTTGAAACAGTAACATACACAAATTGTTTACCTGCCTTTATAATGCAGGTGGTGGGTATTACATAACTCTAGATAATGCAGCCCCTTAAGGGTTAAATGCTTCATCATAGATGAAAAAAAAAAAATAATCGCAATCATACCAATCCATAATCCAATGACAGTAGGTCGGAATTCGGAAGACAATAGTTGTAAACATAGACACAAAACAGCACAGAACAGACAGCAAATAGACGGCACACAAACAAAGTCACATTCATGAAAGAAAGATATATGGACCTCTGGCCAGAAGACCAAGAAGTGAAAGTTCTACCGGTACATGTAGTTGTGTCTATGCTGTTGGTAACCGTGTAAAGCTTTCAATGAATATGCATATCTTTCAAAATGCTGGGCATATTTTCTGTGTCGACTGTACAGATGAAACACCAGTTAGTTGTAAAGCTGACATTTTAATGGAAAAGCTTGTTTTCATTGATTTTAGTAAGTTTGGTGGTGATGTTATGTATCTAAAGTTTCCTAACCATTTTGGCTCTGGTGTACTCAAATAAATCAATCTTGTCATAAATTACCTTGCTGAAAGAACCAGTAAAGCCAATGCCTTGACTCTAAATGTTGGACAAAACGTGATGTTCCAAAAATCAGCACAAAATATTTCATCAGAAGAAAATTCCATTTTCTCTATGCTGTTTGTGGTTGTGTAAACTTACTTAGAATGCCTATCTTCAAATAATGCTGGTTAGTTGTAAATGTGACATTTTAAACCCTTTCATTGCCTGACAACCTTTTGCATATATGGATAGTATTTAGCTTTGATCCTAGACAGTCAAATTAGAACTTCAATATTACATGGTTTAGGCTTATTTCTATGTAAGACTCAATTTTTTCTGCATAGGATTTAGACGCAAAGAACGGAGGCCCATGGCTGAAATCTTTGCAAACCTCCAGCACTGCCTGTTACAGACATGTAAGTTCATTGCAAAAATTTCAGCCAGGAAGATATAATCCCAATTTTGTTGGTCAGCCTGTACCTGTTAGTCTGTCATTCAAACTACTATACTATGTTCTGTACAAGAAATAGTCGAACACAAGGGATAAACCTTCATGCAATGTTATATCCTTTCCGTGGCTTTCCATAGCTAAAAGTTAACAATCTTACAGAAGTCAAAAGTCCAAGGAAAATCAGACCTGAAAGGGTTAATGGAAAGATTCTTTTCCATTGATTTTAGGAAGTTTTGTGGTGGTTGTTATGTATCTAAAGTTCCCAACCATTTTGGCTATGGTGTACTCAAATAAATGCAGTTTTAAGTTCTTGTTTATGAAAGGTACTAATTGCTCATGGGCCTGATAAGTACTCTACTCAGGAAAATAAGGCAAAATGTAGCCAAAGGGACTGTACAACTATAAATGTACTCAAAAAGTTCTGTCGATTTCCTTGTATATTGTTTGACACGTTGATTTAGACAGACACTAAAATCTTCATCTGTCGCAAAAATGTAATTAAATTTAGGGATTTCAAATCACGTGACCCACACTACTGGATGTCTACACTGTACCTCGAATCGTCCACCCTTCACACCATTCTTTTAAAATTCCATCAAAATAGACCAATGCATTAAATTCTTGATGTTTTGTGAGGGTATCGTACGAGAATTTCAAACCTTACGGTGAAATCAGCAGTGTTGACGGCTCGACGTCTTTAATGGGCATGACCCCTTCATTTGACCCCCTATTGGGTAGTAGAGTTTGATAGGCATTTCGGAAATCGCCTCTCTGCGGTTTATTTGTGTAAACACACCCATTTCTTCCATATAAGGGGCTAGGTAGATAAATTGAGCCCTAGAATCTGGATGTGCGAAATTAGCGTTTCACTGTTTACTACGGTAAGTCATACGGCTAAGATTTCGGTCATTTTTTTCTCACTGAAAATGAAGTGCATTTTGTGTGTGCCATTGCAAATTGAAAAATGAATATTTTCTGCATCAAATGATGGTTTTATCCTGAAAAATTATGACAAACTTTATCACACAAATGCTTTTGAAAAGTACATACTACCAACGTATGTTGACATTGTGTGGAATTTGGTCGTTGGTGGCGCTATTCATAACAATGAAAGCTTCCAAAATTTCGCCTAAAATGTGTAAATATGGCATTTTTATGTAAATTTTGTGGAATTTATGACTCAAAATAAAGTATTCTATTGTATATAAACATGTAAATATAATCTTGCTTTAATTTGATTTGACTTATTAAGTCAAATATTTATGTAGTTCTAGCACAGCTCAATGGATGATGTCATAAAAATTTTATTTATAAGAGGTGTACAATGTAATAATACTTTTGCATTTTAGTGACAACTGAATGGAGATAGGAGAGCACTGCAGGCTAGCAGGGATAACACCTGAGGTTGTCTTAAACCCGAAGCCAGTTTTAAATCAGACAGAGTCAGTAATGGTATAGTACAGTATATGAATTAAGGCAGGTGTCTAATTCTGCCAAGCAGGCTGCAGAGCTCATAGTTAACCTGGCATCTGAGGATAGTTATTCAAGATGTAATTTGACAGTCTGAGAAAGAAGGTAGAAAAAGTAAATAAAAAGTGAAAGATCGTCAAAGAAGAGGAAGCAGTGACTTGGCAGGATATGGCCAAACTACATTTGAGCCGCCAAAGTTTGCCATTGATCAGTCCCTTGACATATTACCGGAGAGAGAGTGGGAAGGAGTATAAGGGAAGTGAGAAATGAAGTAATAGAGACAGTTAGTGTAAATAGAAGACTTACGAGACAAGTAGAGGAAGATCAGGAGGACTTAATTACTTTGAAATCAATGCACCATCGCCTTTCAAATGAAATCAGAGTACTATTGCAGACACTGGAAACTGTACAGATTAATCAAAAAGGCAATTGGTGGAGCATAGTGAAAATCTAGAAAAAACTGAAAAACCGAAACAGCTGCTTATGAGACTCAGTACAGCAAAGTGTCTGAAAGACTAGCTTAAACTTCTCAGCAACTTGACACTGACAAGAGAAAAATATCAAAGTACAATGTAAATGAATGTGAAATAAATGATTGAAAAGAAATCTGCAGCATGCCAAAAGTGAATTGAGTCATAAAGACAGACAGATTAAAGACTTAGAAGAAAAGGTGCAAGAGAGGGAGGAAAATAATCAAACAACTGAATGATGCCATAAACTCAAGTGATACTCGGGTTAAGTCACTTAAGAAAGAAAAGAGAAGATTACAGAAGAAAGTAAGCCACTTAAAAAAAAGGAAGAACAGAAATCAGATACATTATAACATAGAAGAAATTCAGCAGCTGAAAAGTAAGATCAGAGAACACAGCAAACAGATAACTGAACTTGAACAACTAAATGACTTGTTAGACAGTGAACTCATAAAACATTTGAAAATGGAAAATATACAGGGGAAAATAAGACAATGCGTTATGACCTTAGCAACTGAGTGTAATGTAAGTTTAAACAAAATTAACAAAGTGATCAAGGCAGTTCTGACAAATCTTGTAGGTAAAATGCCTAGCTGACTGCCTAGCATTGGCTTGCATTCTAGGCTTTAATTGAAGCAAAAGCTGTAGCACAAAAGTAGGTTGTAGAAGAGCTGCTGAAGCAATCTGAACCATCGACCATGACTCGGAGCACTCTCAATTCAGATGCAACCAGTAAATACTTTAAACATTACCAGGGCTTTCATAATACATTGCAGGATGGAAGAAGTCTGTCTACTGGTATGTCTGAGGTTGGTGCTGCCAGTGCACAGGATCTGATGGATTGTTTTAAAGATATGGTGGAATGTTTAGTTACATCCTCTGTGGTGTCAAATGAAAAGAAAAATCAGAAAATAGCACAAATTGTCACTTCAATCACAAATACGATGTCAGATCAAGGCTCTATAAATCCTGTTTTTAATTCAGCTTTGACTGAATTTAGAAGTGAAATGCTTCCAAAAGTGATGGATAATTGGGCAAATATACCCAGTGAATCTAAGGAGAGTTTAAAACAGTTAGGGCATTTTTTTGTAAAATGCATCTGTTGGTTAATTTGCCACTGAATGCGACTAATGTCTTAACACATTTGAGCAAAATGTCATTTCTGGGAGAAATCCATTTTCTTTCCAGTCCTCAGAATGCGCTTGCCAACTTTGCACAGCAGCAAAGGCATTGACATCCCGTGGTTCAGAGAAATCTGGAATATTTTCACAATGGGAAACTTATCTTGCAAGGAAGGGCCGTAAAAACAAGCTGATAACTTTTCGAGGGAACAGGTTTAATTTATTGTATTATAACAATGCTGCCCTTTACTATCATCGTAATGACATAATATGCAATGTTTAAAATAATCAAATCATTCCAAATGATTTGATAAAATCTGTTGATTTTGATATAAGGCAAAAATTGTATATAGCTAAAATTCGAGCACTCGGTATTATAGACAAAATCATCACAGGTCCAATGTGGAGGTTGTTTGAGGGGGAGAGTGGAATACTCACCTTGAATCCATACTTAAAGCAACTAAGGGAGACACTAGAAAAGTGGGGTAATAATGCATCACCTCTTACAGAGGGAAAACCTTTGTTTATGGACATATATACCAGTCCATAATGATAGGTATACAGAATTGTTTGCAGAGACCAACGATGCCGATTTAGATAGCTATACCCAACTGGCCCTTGAACTCCTTATGCATGCTTCATTGATAATTCTAGATAGGCAGGCAAAGGATCAGCTGCCAGGTGGTAAATACTTTTACATGATGACCGTCTTAAAGAACAAGCAAAACATGTGAAAAAAACTAGTACTGTGTCCGAGAGAGACTTTGGGAGTGTGGATTGTTAGTTAGAATGAAACACAGCTGGTACAACAATATGCTACGAATCAATCATAATGTGGACAAACAATAAAACATCTCTATGGTTAAACAGCAAAACAGAGAGTGAAAGACAAGAAATCATTGATAGTGCACGGAAAAGTTCATGTGAAATAAAAGAGTTGTTCAGAAAAAGGCAGATTAAAATCAATTGAGCATATGAAAAACAATTAAAAAAGACAAAAAGGGAAGAAAGGGAAATGATTACAAATTTGAATTTGACAAAGAAAATAACTGTGTGGAGGTCCATGGTCTCTCTCAGACATAGATACTAATATCAAAGAGTTAAGAGAAAAAGACAAAAGTGACAGAGAAATAATAGAAGTGGTGTGTGGACATCACAGATACAGTTCTATTATATGATACTAAAATGCAAAGGCCAAGGGCGTTAGTTTCAGAGGAGCAGACTGGGGCATCAGTATACATTGATTAAAATTACCAGTAATCTGAAATTAATTTTGCAGGAAAATGAAAATGCTATTGGAGAAGAATCAGTAGACAAGAAGGAAAAAAATACCGCAATTATACGGTGTCGCTCAAATTTGATCAGAATTGGTATATACCAGTATGGGTTACCAATGATCAACAATAATTTTGTTTCTATCTGCTCAGTGGAGGAAAATTCTACATTGATGTTATGGCAATGATTTCTGGCACAGTACAACAAGAAAAACAACAAGAAATATTTAAACAGAAAAACAAGAATGACAAAAGTAATTAAGGTCTAATTTAGGTACTGGAGGTCAACTTTAGCGACATGCATAGCAGAAACAAGCCCCTCTTAGTTTAGTATAAACGGTCTTCCCCCATCTACTGTCTATGGTTGCAGCTGGTCTATTAATATGTAACATTTCATAAACAATGACAGGAAATGAGTCAAGATCAGTGGAGTTTGCCTGTTTCTCACTGGCATGCCTCCTGCACATTTGCAGGATTTCACTTTTTCTTACCTCATTTGCACATTTTTGACACTGATGTGTTCATTAGAACGAATTCACATCTCAACCCCTGCATCTACCTGTACACCAAATACTGAGATGGTGGTAGCTTTGGCGGTAAGGAATTCGAAGCCTTCGTGTGTGACGGACATACATCCGCACATACCCACAAATATACAGACATGCAAATCAGATGCAAATGAACTGATTCAGCTTATACAATAACCTCACATTGGTACACCAAATGTGAGCTAAAAAACAGTTACATTATGCAAAAATACCGTCAATGACGCTGTACCTTCTCTAATGTGTGGCCAGGTCAGGTAATTGGTTGTTGGCATGGAGTTATTGGTAAATAGTTGATGATGTAGGGGCATGAGGTGAGATATGGACCCAAAGAACCCAAAGATGATTAAATACATCAATCAAAAAAAATTCTAAGCTACAGTATAAACTGCCTAAAGATAGTTAAATGTGGAAAAAAGGTTAAATAATTCAGAAATAAGAATTAACAGTCCAAAATAGTAACGACGCACTTCCCTACTCGACCTGAGTGCATGTGAAATACACAACCTGGCATCTGTAAATTAAATGTATACCAAGTGATCATTTTAAGTCACTTTTAACTGTTTTTAAGGGATATTCCAAAGAGTCTGTGGAAATAATGAAAAACGCTTATCTGGTCTTGTGTTTGTAAAACCTCATGGCTGATAATTGTCATAGTATTCAAAAGAAATTGAAAGTGAAGAAATTACTGTTTTTAGCTACTATAGACTATAGTCTATAGAAGCTATTGGGATGGGTATCCGTCCGGCGTCCGTCGTCAGTCTGTATGTATGTATGTATGTATGTATGTATGTATGTATGTCCGTTTGTGAGGCGTCCGTCCACTCAAATATCTTGAGAACCGCAGTACTTACTGATTTGATATTTGTTGTGCAGATGAAAAATATGATTTTGAGAAACTGTTTTTTTTTAATTTTTTGATATTGTTGAAAATAGGCAAATTAATGCCAAAAAAGGTGTTTTTGGTAAAAAATCTTCTTCTTCATAACTGCTGGTCAGACAGCTTTGTTATTTGGTATACAGGTCCCTAGGGATAACCCAACTTAGATTTGTTCAAATTGTGATGAAATATGCAAATGTGTATTTTTAAGGAATTTTTTTGTCATTTTTGGTCAAAATTTGACTTACATTGTATGTAATTCTTGTACTGTATAAACCCTATCAATTCACTCAGAAAAAAATAATTAATATGATTTTAAATAATTGAATTAATTAGGAAATCATCAAAGCCAAAATAATTTTAGTGTGGAATTATCAGAAAGTTCAACTTTTTTTGACAGTTCATAGTGAAATGTTTACCATCTTGGAGGATTAAAACATGTAAAGGCAACTTTCCTGAATCCCAACTTTGATATATTCTGAACCACCATTCTTGTTATCTAAAAGAAATTGCTCATAATAGTTTGTCATGATAGGGTGGTCAAATAAATAGAGATAGAGAAAGTTCTAATTTCCATTTATGGTTGACTTGGTAAGGATAAAATAAGATTACTTTTTGAGGAAAAAAATAGAGTGGTCAATTAAAAGAGTGGTCAAAGTGATAGGGTTTTTATGGTAAAGCTGGGCTGTATGACCCCTCATGTGCTATTTATAGCAATTATGCAATCTGTGTAAACAGTACAATGAGAGTGTAACATGATTCCTTATAATGCTTTGATGACCTTGAACTTCTTAAATTACAAACATTTGTCTCTTCAGTGTGCTTTCTCTGAGTACTACAGTCTCAACTTATTCAACAGAACTTACCTACAATGTTAATTTGAAAGTTAAAATGTGCTTGGTTAATAGGATGAAATACTGATATTAAAAGATAACCAGCTCAAGATTCTTTATAACCTGACAGATATGCTGTTTTATTATGACGTAAATCTTGATTTAAGCAAGTCTTGTTTACTTTAATTAGAATGTAATTAACTCTCGTTTAATATAGTCTGATGAAATATGCAAATCTGTATTTTTACGGAATTTTTTCCATTTTTGGTCAGGCCATCCTGAAATGAGCTATCAAAGATATCCACCTTCTTCATCAATACATGTGTCACAAAGGTTATTCTCTACATAACACAGCAGAGCTCTGTCAACTGTTGAGTCGCTTGTTTTTTCAAAACCGCTGGTCAGACAGCTTTAATATTTGGTTTACATGTCCCTAGGATGACCTTAGTGAGATAACTTCATACAGTCAGGAAATACTTAATTTTGTATCCATGTCTATAGTAGCTTCAGGGACTTGGCCCTATGTTTTCATGTTATCCTTGTATGACAGTCAGTACAATATGGAACACACAGTGAATAAGTATGCTGTAAATGAAATGGTGTGGCTGCATCCACATGCAGCAATAGGAGTGCCTTTGTCTCTCACCCCTCATTTCCAACCTGTCCCATCCCTGAAAAAATAGTTTGGTCTTATATTTATAATGTTAATAATTTCTGTATTTGTTAAAATGTGCGCATCTCAAAAACTTTTGATCATAAACATTTTCATTGTTTTTTATAGCTGACCAGTCAGTTAACCTGTTTATTTTGAATATTTGCGCATTTTTTCTCAGTATTTCACATTTCAGAATAGCTTCTTCAGGGTTCCCCAGCCCAAAACAGCGTCGCGGCCCGCGACGCTATCGTTCAAGCCCGCGACGCTTTCGATCTCACTGCGACGCTATTATTGTTACCCGCAACGCTATGTGGTTCAGCGGCAAAATGTTCACAATGGCACCTACTGGTCGACGTCCGTACGATCACACAAAAGGAAGACAGATTATTTGTAGCTTCTTTGTTTTACAATGTCACTAGTTAATACTCCTTTCAATTTGTATGAATAGTGTTAACAACAGAACAAGTTCACACGTCCCACCCTTGACGGTACCGGCACCGACCCATCCAAAGAAATTGTAAACTTTAGCTAAAGGACAGAAAAAATTGACAGCAAAAGTCAGCGACGATTTCCGCTCTTAATTGACGAAATATTTTCAAATCAAAATCAAACTGATTACACAATCCCTAGCTACAGAAGCGGCGATTTGGTGAAATTTCTGTTTGTCTCACATCTTGAAATAAAAAGTAAACTGGAACGAAGACATCATCTGATCATGTATGCTGCCGATCAACAGCATAGCCTAGCATAGTGAACTGTCTGTCACCGCACCGGCATTGGTTGGCTGCACGTACAAGCAACTCAACTTTCCAAGATCAAACGGTCAGTATCTTGTGAAAACAGCAACATAGCAATGAAAATTGTTATAGTCAGTGGTAAAAACTCTTAACAAATGGAGTGTTAATTGCTTTAAACAAATGAAAATGCATATGAAGAGAATGAAAACCCACATCGCGTGCGTGAGTGAAAATACTGTAAACAATGGCGGATGTGACATCAGAGTGGGACTCTTCTATTTTGGTACCGGGGGTGCAGGATCAGAGAACCCTGATAAACGTACTGAAAAAACGTAGTATTTTCCTGGTGATGCTGTCACGGGCACTTCTATGCCTCATTGTTTTACATCTTTTAATAGTTTCTTTGATCTGAGCAGTTTTACCAACTGTTACGGTATATTTTACTCTGCTACCCTTTCTTTATTGGAGCATGGAGGTAGCAGATGGGAGTTAAACAAGGGTAGGAGCTTATGCAACTTAGTAAGGATGTACTAAATTTTGAAAAAAGTCAGTAGAGGGGCGCTACTCCATAGGTACCCTGTTTTGTCAATTTGTGGTGAAAACAATCTATATGCAAATTTATGCAAATATTGAAAAAACTAATTATGCAAATATTATGCAAATTAGCCGCTACTCTATAAAAAAATCCTAGGGAGAACCCTGTTCTTATTCAATTTGTCATTTTCTAAAAGTTAAAATGCTCCTTTGTGTGGTCAAGCTTCCACAAGCATCAAATGTTGTACTTCATATAGGAAGGTCTGCCTCTAGAGGGCGGGCATCATGAATAGTGTTTGTTAGTTATTTCCTCCACATAACTTCTGATTGTACTGTAAACATTGAACATGGCCGACGTCCGATTTTCCTGTCTAAAACTTTCACTCATTTCGTTCATATGACTCTGAAACTCAAGGAAACGATTGGAAGAAAGAGTTATCTTGAAATATTGAGGTACTCGCCGATATTTTGCAAAATTAAATGAGAAAAAATGGAAGGAAAATGCCGACAGGCTTGCACAATGACCGTTTTCAGACTGGCATATGATCATCTGCAGATTATGCAACAGGCCCATATCACGTGAGGCCATGAGGGGATATCCACGCAACTCAGTACCAAACACTAGCGCACACAGGGTGAGCAGACACAAAGTGAGTACCCCTAACGTCAGCTCAGTAGTCTGTAATAGATCGTAGTCAACTAAGAACCTTGGAGAAAGGCTTACATGTAACACTGTGGCTATGCCACTAAGTCCCTTTTGATTTTTGTCACAGCTCAAAATCGTTCTCCTACACCTCAACCTGAACCATGAACACCCCCACCAGTTTATGATATGACCCATCACAATAACATAACGTCAACAGATCTTGACAGACGGAAGTATTGACAGACGGAAGTAGTTGACACCAGCATACTGGTTTTCAACTCTAATACCTTCTCTGTCTATAAATAGACACGAGAAGGTAAAAATAAATGAAATGAAAGATATTGTGCAGAATGAAAAGAGAAACATGATACACAATGTCAAAAAAGCAAGAGAAAAACTTGTCATCACCCAACAAAGGAGCTTCTACCAGTGTATGTAAATGATCCCGGAAAACTCCTTGATAAATCAGTCCTCCACCAGTGTTTTGATGATGACCATGTTCCCCAGTGGTACGAGGCAAAAGTTATCAATATCAATTCTTTAAATTCCTTAGCAACTAAATATCAAATTAAATATGTTGATACACAGATGACAGTTACGTTTTTGATTTGTTACGTACGTAATCTACAAAAGGGGGACTCAATAATAAAAGAGTAGAAGGGCTAGTATTTAAAATCAGACAATGCGTACTGAAGTGCTGAGATTCATTACAGTTAAATTTATCTTCATTCAATTTGATTTCCGCATTTGCCAGAATCCACACAACTCTGACTCTATAAATAACATGTAATACATATATAAAATAAATTTCTGACATGAGTGTGATACACATGGTTGAAGGAAAAGAAGTGAAAGCTGTATATGTTGTAAGAATATAATATGACCTTTGACCTGCTAATATTGACAGCATTATAAAGTGAAAGTGACCTTCGACATACATATTTGCATAAAAATATTTTTGGATATGATTATCACTATGACATGTTAAGTACCTGCAATGAACATGGTCAAATCATTTATTATGAGGTGATAATGATATGGCTGTGCTTCATGGTCGCAATTTTTTCCATGACCGTGTAATGACAGTGTTTTGACCGTGTATCTATCATGACAGATTGTGACCATCAAAACATGGTCAAATCATTTACAATGAGGTGATGATGATATGACAGTGTTTCATGGTCACAATCTTTTCCTTGACCATCTGATGACCATATTTTGACAGTATATGACAGTCAGTCAGTCATCGAATCATTGTCAATGTGATGACCATAATATGACCATGTTTCATTGTCGTAATTTTTTTTCTTGACCATGTGAAGACCATGTTGTACGTGACAATGAGCAAACGTCGCTTGATGATTGTCAAAACATTGTCAGTTTGGATGACGGTCAGCAGTCATTGTCACTGATGGTCAAAACATCATCAACCATGGTTGACAATGTAATGACGTGTTATGATGGTCACCAGGAAAGCAAGGTCCGCCGTCCAGGCCACCATGACGCCTCATCGCCCCGCCATGGCAGTACATAACCCTGGATTGCGGCCTAACACTTGTCTCTGTGTCGTTCCTTTGCGTTAATGGTACACAATAGACCACATTATTCTTCTCGATACAGATATTCAAATGTAAATCTTCAACTGCAGTGAGAATTCATTTATTATACATACTTTGTGATAACAACTTCAATTACTGCAGCATAGCTCAAAATAGTCTTTATTTAACTATAATAACATTTCTCGGTTTTCTTTGCAGAAGTGCTGTCAAATTGGAAAATGAGAAAGCTGTTCAATCCCGCCAAGACCCACCAAAGAATGACATACAATACAGTGTGCGCTCATCTTTTTCAATTGTCAAGAAGCTGCCATTTAGCTACAACACCAATGTCAGCAAAACAGATACTGCAGGAGTATCAACTGTACAGCATATCATTGACACTGTTGCACCATATCAACGGGTATGTACCCGTACTTTGTTTTCATAGGCTGTCAACAATATATGGTATTTTACCAGACTGAGACCCCAAAAGTGTCCGCTATTCCTGGAAACCTCCGAGTACGAGGACTGTAACCCATTTATACTGCGATTTTGGCGAGTTTTCGGCGACATTTTCGGAAAGCCGACATTCTTGAAAATTATGTACGTGTTGCTGGAGTTATGTTAGTCTTTTACGTCACAATAAACACTCACGGGGCAAATTCAAGCACAAAACAATGCAGCCTGAATCTGAATCATTTGCATTTATTCATAATTAACTGACAAACAGATGCACTAATAGAAAACAACGAACTATCAGGTAGATGATTTGGTAAGTTTTATTATTCAAATTCGCAGGTGTAGCTCTACCACGTGCACGCATAGTTCGATTTCATCCCTGTTTCTTGTCGGCAGACCTAATCATCGCACGTTTTCTTTGTGCTGAGCGTTTGTGTCACCAATACGATGGCAGTCCATGTTTCTGAATCTAACTTGCCGGAAAGTGACTGGGATTTAGAATATTGTTTGTCATAGATAGATGTGGACGACGCTGAAGATTTCAAACTAACGAATATCCAGAAAGAATTTCGCTTTCTGCCTCCAGTTGACAACGGAACGGTCCACAAATAGCAAAACAAGAACGTATTCCGAAAGCTACTCGTAAAGCTACGAAATGGGGTGATTCCACGTGGACGAGCAACTGATTACTGAACGGACAAGCTATAGGAGCTCCGCAATACACGGACCAGTGATGATCTAGTTAAATTTGTGTTGGATGCCTTGCAGCCTCCCAAACCGAAGTTGATGAAATTTTAGTATACCGATACATCGTCCAGCGAAGGTATTAAATTGCTGAACTGAAAGACGTACGATCCAGCACTGCCACTATTAGTAAAGCACCAGACTCAAACGATGAACAATCAAGATTGACACTAAATCAGCCGACTCGTTTGGGCCAGTCGCAAAACCCGGACCGAGACGAGACCAAAAGACCTCCTATCTTACCGATAAAAAAGTTTCGGGTTTTTTTGCACATAGGCAGCAGCTGAGAGAGCTGCCATATAGGTAATAAAAGTTTGCGGAATGAATTAAATAAACTAATACTTTCCTCAGACCAAACCAATTTCAAAGGCCGTTCACAGCAAATATTGTTAACGAAACCATGAAACCTGGAAATAGCTAAACAAGGAGAAATAAGATTTATTTCTCGAAACAGCCTTTCACAACATGCTTTTCAAACACTGGAAAGCAGGCACCAATATCGACCCGAAATCTATTACAAAGTTCATGAAAAATTGACACAAAACCAAAAGTTCGGATAATCGATTTAAATGCCTAAAACAAACTAATCGTTGTCAGATTAGTACAACATTTACTGTTAACATAACAAGCACTAGAAACGCTCAAAATATGCCCTAAAACAAAAATCCTTATAAGCGTCCAGAAACTACGGTCGATGCTGGGTCAAGTTAATTATAATATGACACCACACACCAGATCGCTTACTATAGAGTCAGTCAATAGTGGCTATAACTCTCTCAATAACGAAACTGACTTCTCCTCTTTAAGAACAAAGATGACTTTATCACACAACCAAGCGGAGGGGATACAAAACAAGAGAGAGACTGATGAAGGACCCCATTTTTGGTTCTTAAACACCGGTGAAGACGAATCACTCAATCAACAAACCGGTTTACCGGGGACCCAGATCACATGACTAGGGTCAAAGCACTATCGATTCACGGTGTGTCTCGCCATATATTCCACACAAAATAAATGCAATGATCCTTTATTCACCATATCGTAATATTAAACAACTTGGTAGAGCCGATGTGTGGAGTTGCCCTCATTTTCTTTTATAATTCACAGTAGATATCAGTGTAGAATCTGAATCTGGCGCTCATCGCATATATCGCTTAGGCCAAAATGCCGACGTCGTAGTTCGCATGTTTCGAGCTCGCCTTGAACTCAAGTTGAAAAACCTCAACAAATCTTTTTTTCAGTTGTTCCAATCATTGATTGTGCTATCTCTTGCTTTGTGCATCGATCTTTGACACTCTCAACAAACTGCAAGCTTTCTGTAGTGTTGTATATATGATGTATTTACAACGCCTGGCCTGAGGGGTCATTTTGGTCTCGTCTCGTCTCGTCTCGGTCCGGGTTTTGCGACTCGCCATGACTCGTTTGTCACAATGAGTATCGTGAAAGGTGATGTGAAATTTGAAGCAAAATTTTGAAATATTGTAAAATTTTGTAGTCGGAAAATACTTTCGTCACATGTGTTTCTTTATGTGCATTTTCATATGTAAGTAAACTCAGCTGTTACCATAATGAATATGTAATTTTTTTTCTATTGTATTGGTTAAACCGTTTGGGGACTTTTCTCTTGTATGGTTTACTAGCAGAGTACAGATTCTTTGTCTAAAAGAGTACCCGTTTACCGGTTATCTGTACACTTCTTTTGTTTAAAACAGTACCCATTAACTGAAATGCATAATTAATTAGTATGCTTCTTGATAAACTGTCCGCTATGGAAACTAAGCAGCAGAGTTCAAACAATAGGCACGAGAAAAAGAGTAGTATAACTGTAGTTAGATGAACAATTTGAAAATAACTATCAAAGTATTGCTCATATCCATGCTTTGTGAAAAATTCACCGACTCAGGAATTTTTTAATTGAAGAATTTCACAGTCTTATTTTTAACTTTGAAAAGTGTTTTTGCATACTGCAAGGCTTACTAACACTGCATTAAAACTGGACTCACGTCAGTTTAATTTTTACATCAATGCTTTTCATTTCCATCCATTATTTATCCTTCTTTAAGGATTGCATTATAAAAAGTTCATTTTCTCCATTCCCAAATCATATGCATCTTTCAATTTGAACATAACTTAAGAATTTTGTTAGTTTACTTTTAGGCAATGCACTTCTCTCATTTGATGCAAATGCACTTTGCTACTTTCATATAAATGCCTAGACTTTTTTCATATGCCACCCATAACATACAGTAATCTATTTCAGTCAGACCAGTACTATTGCCACTGCAACCTGTCTTGGAGAGCAGGATACACACACACTCAGTTCCGGGGAAGCAATGAAGAAACAGTGTTACATAATTGGTGATCAAACTGCAAACATTAAACTTACCCTTTGGAGACCATTCATACAATGAGTCCAAATTGGAAACACCTACCGCTTCCATAATATCTCAGAACGATTTTTTGGTTCTAAAAGGAGAGTCACAACAACACCAGATTCTAAGATAGAAATGGCACCAAGTATTTCTGATTTAGCTAGAGTTGATGACGATGACCAGCTCAGTACAGTTTCAGGCATATACAATGCATATTCCTCAATCAAAGTTTACTGCAAATGCAAAAAACCACGTACTCCCTACTCTCTGATACAACTTCAATCAAGTGCCAACACTGTCAGATGCGTTGTAGCCCTTCATTATAATATGCCTAGCTTGAATCGGCCATCTGATTGGCTGGAGCCAGGCTTTATATCCTCAACAAGAAGACCTGGCCAAGAGAGGAGAACTCTGCATTTGATTGGCTGTGGTATTGTGAACATTGTCGTCTGCACAATATGAGGAAGCTCGCGCAAATTTCAATATTTCTGATGTAGAGCTCAATCGATGATCAAACACTAACCATGTCCGACCAAACAGACAGACGGAGGCTAATTTCGATCTAAATTTTAGTCTGGAGCAGCTCGATGAAATCACCGACGAAGAGCTTGTGCGAGCAGCGACGGCGATCGAACAACAAATTGCGTCGTCGTCGGTACCCTCAGTTAGCAACGCACTGCCGGCTACCGAACCTCTCATTTCATGCCAACACAGAGCAAGACGATTCCCCGAATTAACAAACGAAACGGTGGAACAGTTGGCAGCGAAAAAAAACGAAGCAAATACGAACACATCAACTAAGTGGGGAGTGAAATTACTAAAAAGTAAGTATTAAATAAAAAATAAATGTTGAAGGATGAGTCTCATCTGAATTTTTTCGAAATTGTGATTCGAAACACCGTCGGAACCTCTATGGATGTACCACACCAGCCGGGCGCCGCCATTTTAACAGTTTTGTAAACAATGCAGTGACCGTTTGACCTGTTGACCTTCACTTTTGACACGCATTTTACTGTATTGTATTTCTTCCGTTGCAGCCTGGTGTGGAGAACGATCATTCTCACCAGATTTTGAGATGCTTCCGGTAGAAACCCTGGCTCACCTACTGAAGCAGTTTTATGCCGAAGTAAGAACACGAGAAGGCAACGATTACAGCATTAGAAGCTATTCCGGAATTAGGGCGGCTATCCATCGTCACATCACGAACGTACCATTCAACCGTACCGTTAACATCTTGCGAGACAGAGAATTTCATGCGGCGAATACTGTATTTATTGGAAAGATCAAGAGTCTGAAGCGAGAAGGCAAGAACACCGTCCGTCACAAAGCGCCGATTAGTGAGGGGGACCTGAAGAAGATGTTTGCGAGTGGGACACTGTCAGACTCTGACCCGTTGTCATTATTGCGCCTCGTTTGGTTTCATGTAGAGTTTTTCTTTTGCCGAAGGGGGCGGGAGGGTCTGCGTGATTTACACAAGGGGAGTTTTATTTTGAAGAGGGATGACGACCCTTATGAAAATTTTAGCCTTCCCGACAAGATTTTCGGGAGCTCTCCAGAAAAGGTCCCGCAGTGGTCCAGGAGCTCTCCAGGACCATCTTTCCGGGAGAGCGTGGCATTGCTAACCAAATTAGGTTTGCTGGATCCCTCCCGGAAAGATTAATGTCTCTCTGCAGGACAGGTTAGCTGTCGCTCTGCTGGACGGTTATAGCTGCCGCTCTGCCGGGCTGGTTAGGTGTCGCTCTGCCGGGCGGGTTAGCTGTCGCTCTACCGGGCAGGTTAGCTGCCGCTCTGCTGGGCAGATTAGCTGCTGCTCTGCCAGGCAGGCTAGCTACTGCTCTGCCAGGCAGGCTAGCTGCTGCTCTGCCATACAAAAATCAACCTACCTTCTGCAATCTGACTAACGTTTACTCCAACAACCTGAAAACTTATCACTGCTGCTGAAAATCAGCCATTACCAAGCCATCATCTCACAACCTACACCACTCTGCTGCCCCCCCCCCAAAAAAGAATGCAAGGGCTAAAAAATTTGGTAGGAATAAAATTTAATCCACCATATTTTTAAAGCCAATCAACATGACCGATATAAAAAATGTTCATTAAGTGTCCGTAAAGTCCTTAACCTTCATATTGTCACAACGACGGATTATTCTGAAAGACTTGTACTTGTCTGTTACAGCTTTGGTTATTGCTTGACTTGTCATCTTGAAGTTGTCCTATGTGTAAGCTGGAAAAAAATATAAAAAAGTTCAAGTCAGATATAAAGTTTATCAAACTTATGACAAAATTACGTATGCAAGTTAGAATCCTCGTTGGAGTTGAAAATTTTGACTCGTTCAACAGCCATCAAACATTGAAGACTGTGAAATTTGCATGTATTCATAAAATAAAGAAAATGTTCCCTCAACTTGTGAATGACAAAATGTGATTTATAGCAGCAGTCTAGTATCAATCTGTTCAACTTGCAATTTGCTTCAAACTAGGAAAGTAGTAGAATCATTGGCATAAAACAAAATTTAATTTGCAGATGATTTATCCCCTGCAGTTATTCCGTTAAGATTGTAGACTTCACCATGCAAAACTCGCTTGGTTTGAGTACGCTTCATTGCATACCTACATGAACTTTCTAAAGCCAAATTGAAACATAGTTAGAAAAAAGGTAGGTCTTTGTACTGAGCTTATATCTAAGTTGCTTATCAAAAGGTTGCAGCATTAAATGCAATAGAATATTGTATGCATATTTTGTGATGTAAGAGTTCATGTAGAACTTCAATGAAATATTGTTATGAAATATTGTAAATTAATTACTGATTCCCTTACAATATGCCAGCAAAATATCTACAGGTTACATATAAACAAATGTCAAAATACGTTAATAAAAATTTTAAAATAAACTTCAATTTTAAGGACACACGTTCAGAATGATCTATATTGATGTCATAGAGAAGTACGTTTTGGAATACATGTAGCAGGTACCAGACTCGGTCAAGAGTTTGAGAACTTAATTCGTATCCAAACAATTCCTACATGTATTGTTCTTTCTTTGTTTTATATCTGTCCTTTTATATCGCACATTGAGGGAAATCTGTATACATGAGCAAAGGTTTTACCTTTGCCAAATGCAAGAGAGAAGTATATTATTGTAGATAATAGTATCGGCATGTACTCCATTTTTTGTGTACACTGTACCACGGTCCCTCTATCGTTGTACACTCTACGTTCAACCTCACGAGTTATACCAATTTATTAGAATTCATACAATTGAACAGTATTACTCGAGAATTGCGCCGAACAAAAACAGTAAAAAATTACGTCTTCAAGTCGCAGAGAAGGCAAATCGAAAATGTACTTACCGAAGTTTAAACGATCGCCTAGATCCACGGGGATGTTATGGTGATCATTGTTCAAATCGACGAGCCGATCGATCTCCACAAGCTGATCATGACGACGATGACTTTTTTACGCGTCGTAAACATTGCCTATAGGAGGTTTTACATACATAGTTAGCGTGTATTGAAGTCGTCACGACGATGTCAAACAGCAAATTTACGCGAAATTTTGTCAAACTTATAGGGAAAAATCAGCGACAATTTACTCAGTAATTCGAAGGTCGTAACTGTCCAAAAATTGCCGCTGAGATTTGACCTTTGATTGGTTTACCAATCTGACCAATCATAACGAAGTCTTCACATGATCTATGATGTCATCATGCGTGTACTATTACTTCCGGTACAAAGTCCTCGCGATCGCTGCAGTGTAACTAGCATGAAGTACAGCGGACTTCAAAAGCGTTTAAAAGCTAGTACACTGACGGAAAGTTCATTGAAAAAACCTAGAGCGTTCGATCGACTATCCAAGCAACAGTACATTGAGAGCTCCTGTGGCCATGACTAAGTCGCGACACGATGTCAGAATATAGCAGGAATATAGTGGCGAAACCTAACGTATAGCATTCCCATATGCCGCCGTGCTACAAGTTACAACTGTGTATCGTACAAAGGTACTACTACCGAAATCTATAGTGTGCCTTTTCGGTTTTACGGGACCCAAGTTTCAATGAAATTGTATTCTTTGCGACAGAGTGAGATACGAAAACCAACGCATCAGTTCAACTGTGTAAACTTGTGTTCGCGTGTGTTTCTCTGGAGAGTTGAGGTTACACGTATTACGTGCACGGACATGCATCCATGGGTTGAGAACACAATAACAATAATGAAAATGGATTTACAAGATTTATTCCCTTGTCTTAAAAACTTCAAAGTCGGCGATTTAGTAACTGCACTGATCAAAGTAAAAATGATGTTTTGGAAATAATTGTCGATGAGATAATTGTAAGGTCAAATATTGTCACAGACGTGATGTAAATCCTATAATAAAAGCAAGCAATGAAATGTTATTGTTATCAATTATTATTTCCTTCGTGGACTACGGCCGATTTTCTAGAGATTTTCGTTGCTGCCATGAATTTGATTTTGAATTTTCTTACGGATTAATTTATCATTGGCTCAAAAAGTAACCTGATGGGCAAAGAAAACATTTTCATAGGAATCTTTTGTGGCTGATATAGTGTACTCATGAAACAGCATTGTTAATCATCAGAATACCCTTTTAGCAGTTTGTAGCTCGATCGCCTCAATCACATCATAGCAGCTTTTACTGTCTATAATTTTCACACTGTGAATGAACTATTAGCACTGCAAACCACGCTCACGTTCATACATCGCTTGGGCTTATGTCTACCATCTGCAAACTTCATATAATTTTATTTTTTTATATTTGTGATAGACAATACCGCAGCAAATATTAAGCTTTAATACTGATCGCCTCTGTGCAACTATGAACACATGTAAGTCGATCTGTCCTCTGCTACCTCCATGGTCTGATAGTCAAAATACATTAAGTGCAGAGATGCTGCTCCACTCCTATCATTTTCTGTCGCTCTACGGGACAGATTTGTTGTTAGATATATCTGATCAGCCACAATTATTAGGCCACTTATGTTCCTGCAGAGATGCTGCACCATTCAAGTAATTTGCTGCCGCTCTGCCGGACAGATTTGTAACAAAGTGATCTGCCCAGCTAGCGGGCAGATTCTGCGGGCCAGAAATCTGCCCTGGAACTCTGCAGCTTTAGTCCCAGAACAGTCCTGTCGCTCTCCTGCAGCTTTCCTGCCGCTCTCCTGCCAGGACCTCATTTTTGTAAGGGGAAGGGAGGGAATTCATAACTTTAGCATATGTAGAAGCAACTAAAAACCATCCCGGGGATTTGAAAAATGACTTCGAGTCTGAGAAACGTATGTACAAAACGGGGTCTCCTCTTTGCCAGTTACAGCTATTTTGAAGTATATTACTAAACTCAACCCAAATTGCAATGCCTTTTTCAGCGGCCAATTTCCAATTTCTCTGGTAATGAAACCATTTGGTACGTCAACAGTCCTCTTGGTCACAATTCTTTGGGTGAAATGATGAAGAAGATTTCGATTGCCGCAGAATTGAGTACGATGTACACAAACCATTGTGTGCGAGCGACCACGATCAAGTCGCTGAACGACGCTGGGGGGCTTACACTAATTTGCGGAACGGAATGAACGGAACGGAACGGAACGGAATAGCCACACCAAATAAAAAATTAGTTTCTCTTAATTAGAGTCCATTTTTCGCCTACAAAATTTTTGAGCGGAAAAGAATGGAATTAAAAGAGACATTTTGATTTAAATAAAATATATCATTTATTCAACTCTACAAGTAAGGCACCTTAATTTTTGAAGTTTCCAAAATGAAAATTATGTCACTTACCACAGGAAACGAGGCTGTAATTTCAATTTGAAGCTACATCTAAATTTAAATCTAACCCCTAGCCCGAGAATCACGCCTTATAGAGGGCAGTACCATAGTGTGGAGGGGGTGGTCAACCCAAAAGAGGGCGTGTCTATGGCCAACATGTAGTTTTGCACTCTGTTTTGTACGATCGCAATAGCTCAACATACTTTTCAAACAATAATTACTTGTGTACGGCATACAACGACAATTAGGGGTGTAAACACTACCTGCCTTCAAAAGCTGATCACAAAAGAATGACTTAAATTGCAAAACGGCCGTAGTTTCATGTTAATGCGTTGATCGACTGTGTTTGTAAGTATAAGCGATGCCTTTTGTATGAATTACTGATGTCCTTCGACCTAGTTGTTTGGTCATTCGATAGATTGATTTCAGCCCAAAGTCTTTTACCGAGCATGCTAAGGGGAGAATCATTTGATTTCTGAAGGAGGGGCTGGAGGATTCGGGAGGGGAATATTGTCAAACCCCCCCCCCACACGGAGAATGATAAATAATTTTCTGCAAAACCCCAAAGTGAGAAAAGAAATGTTACCAATTCCCGGAGAGGAAGGCAAAAAATGTGATGCGAGGTGCTGGAATTACCAAAAATGAATGTTTAGAACCGACCTTAGTATTTTGATCTTTGAGATCTGGATATTTAAAAATTTTCTAACGTGGGAAGGGGTTAGGGACCGTTCAGTTTTTACGGCTGGGGGGGCTGGCAAAATCCAGTGGGGGTCATCATAATTTCGGAATCCGCGAAGGGGGGGGGGTCATCACTTTTTCACTGGTAGGAAAGGGGGGGTCACCACAGTTTCAAAAACATAATACCTACAATAAAGTTCACTTTATGCCATGGCCATGACCGACCCTCTTTACCGGCGGGCCGCCTTCAGCGGCCCACTACAATAAATATACTTTATGTATTACCCATGACCCTCTTAACGGGCAGACGCCTTTGGCGGCCCACTCCAATTAGTTTTACTTCATGCAATGGCCATGATCGACCCTCTTTACCGGCAAGCCGCCTGCGGCGGCCCACTACAATAAATTGACTTCATTGTAATACCCCATGACCATCATAACGGCCGGACGCCTTCAGCAGCCCTGTTTAGTAAAGTTTACTTCGTGCAATGGCCATGATCGACCCTCTTTTTACCAGCGGGCCACCTTTGGTTGCCCACTAGAATAAAGTTGACTTTACGTAATGGCCCATGACCCTCTTAACCGGAGGGCTGCCTTTGGCGAACTACTCCAATAAAGTTTACTTTATACAATGTCCATGGACATAAATTGTCTATGGAAATGAAGTTAAAATTCCCTTACAGTCGTCCTAAGTAACAGACGTTTGCATGGATGTGGCTGAGAAGTTTGTGCACTGGCATCTCTGCTACACGAATAAAGTGCGCCGCGTACAGGAGTTCAAATCCAAACCGTGCGGGTAAATTTGACATATTAGTTTTGGTTATTTTTCAGGGGGGGGTTGGGGGGGGGGTGTCATCAAATTTTTTCATCTGACAAAGTGGGGGTCCTCATTTTTTTCGCGAAAAATGCAGGGGGGTCTATATTTTTTTGAACACCGGCGACAAGATTTTGCCGCCCCCCCCCCCAGGCCGTAAAAACTGAACGGTCCCTTAGATATGCAAAATTCTGCAATAAAGATTACAGGTTGCATGAATAAACTTTGACATGCAAAACATATGCACGTGCACTTCATTTTGAGAACAAATGAAATGTATTGCATTGCCTTCAGTTGTGCAGAAAATAATTTGTTGCGCGAGCATGCTTTTGAAAAAAAATGCTGTCATAATGGGTTAAAAAAAATTATCTACACCTCCATTTTCACAACCCCCAAATCAACTGGTGCTCCCGTAAGTCTGCAGACCCCTCGGCAACAAAAAACGAAAAAGAAGTGGCACCCGCCACAATGAACACACAATCAGCAATGCAGTTGCACTGTATCCATTTTTAAGAAGTTACGATCCGTCACCGCCTCCCTCTTTTTTCACCTCCGCGCCAAATGTAATTAGGCGCCATGCCATCGAGGTGAATTATTACACAGACCGCCACCTCACAGACGTTCTGTTGTGTGGGTAGTTTGTAAAAGTGTAGTTTATGCTACGTTTGGACGTTCTCTTCCGTAGCCTTAATGTCGGAACGTAGCAGAAACTACATTTTTACCAACTACCCACTCAACAGAACGCCTGTGCGCCACCTCACATGCCTCATGGTAGCCATAGCACCCTCCAGCAGATACAGGGTGAGATTTGGATTCAGGTTAGTTTCAGATTTGATTTATAGCTTCAGTCCAGTAGTCTTATTCATTCGCAGCAGCAGTCTTGGGAGCAGTCTTGCCTGATTATATGTGTAATGTTTGATTTATTGTACTTGTTCTACCACAGCTCCCGAAGTGTGTTTCTATGGAATAAAATTCTAATAGTAGTCTTATTCACGATTTTCATCACGGCAAGAGAAACTTCGAAAAACAGATGCATGTAATTAGGCGCCATGCCATCGAGGTGAATTATAGGGTTGAAAAATGATATTTTATTTAAATCCAAATTGTCTTAGATCCGAAATTCCATGCTGTTCCGCTCCAAAATTCAGTGAACGAAAAAAATGGACTCTAATTAAGAGAAACTATTTTTCTTTTTGGTGTGGCTATTCCGTTCCGCTAATCAGTGTAAGCCACGCTGGGGTCCCGACTCGTATCATTATGAATCTGAGTGGTCACCGAAATGAAGGGAGTATCCGCAGTTATTGTCGTGATAGTTCCAATGAACAAAAACGCCAGTGCAGTGACATTCTAATGTCAGCAATCTTAAATTCACCTACCAGAAATGTTTCAGTTGTCGGGACTCCAGCTTCGTCGACACCCGTACCCGCGGTTGCTCACACTCAATTTGAGGGAAACGCGTCGACATGCCAAAATGTCCAGTATGTATCACCTTCGAATTTGTTCAATAACTGTAGTTTTCAAGGCAGTGTATATGTTTACACAAACAGTTATTATTCATCAAAAAAAAATTAGAGCGTACATTTCGAATAATATGAGTCGCCATATAAGTGTCCGAAGTGTATTTCGTAACTTGATCAGCGTTCAGGCGACCTATCTCAGACATGCGTACTCTTGCGCACTATAGTTCCGTTTTATTTACATTGCCAATGTTACACTGTTTATCATCCCGTTTCCTGTTAAGAGTTTTTTGAATAAAATTTTTCAAGTTTGAAAATTTTCATCACAGTGTTGCGTTATTTTGTTTGTGAAATCGAGTGTGCACGAGCGTACCTCGGACTGAGATCTTCTTGTCGAGTTTGTGATGAGGGCCTTGGGCCAGCATGATTGGTATCCCTCCTCCGGGCCCTCGTCTAACTTCAGGTCAGAAATAGCAACTTTGTCCTCTTGTATTCAACTTTGTCATATTATAATGAGGTTATAAACGGTACGCTCGGGTATTTAGCATTAGCATATTTGGGTGAAATAATCACCTCGCTTCGCTCGGTGATTATTTCCCGCCAAATATGCTAATTTTCACCCCAGAGGTCTTATATCCGCAACCAAATACCCTCGCTTGCCGTTTATAACCTCTAAAAACTAACCCCTACAATTACAACGCATATCTCGAGACGGAGACCAACATTTTTTTAAAACTACATATGATAAATCTCACTGAAGAGCTTCTAATCAACATAGATAGCATACCTTTCTCAATCCTTGACTACAATGTTGTATCGGTTGTTCCTGTCACCATTACAAAACCACCACCACCACCACCACCTGTGCAACCTTTATGTATAGGCGGGAATGTCAGCTAAGGAAAACTAAAGCCCATCGAAAATAAATTGCAATGAGGATGAGAGAAACGAAAGGCAGCAGCAGCGAAGATCACTTTGTCTGAAATAAAACAAGACCGGTCAAGAAACCTCATCAAATCACATCAGCTGTCTGCAATGCTGTCACAACATCCTGATATATTTAACACAACAAATTACAAGAAAGATGACCCGGTACTTTTGGCTCAAGCCTACGGTCTGATATTCCCATAACAGATGCGCAAAAATGAAATGGCAAAGCTGTTAAGAGAAAAAGTTATTGCATCAAATCAGATGAGTAACCCTAAGGCTTGGACACTACAGACTTATGACGTTGCAGCTGTAGATGCTGAGAGGACCAATTTTATAGTTATGAGATTTACAAGGCATTAGCCAGGTACACATTAACTGGCAATATACAATGCATATTCCTCAATCAAAGTTTACTGCACATGCAAAAACCACGTACTCCCTGATTAGTCTCTTGATACAACTTGAATCAAGTGCCAACACTGTCAGATGCGTTGTAACCCTTCAAAACTAACCCCTACAATTACAACGCATATCTCGAGATGGAGACCAACATTTTTTTAAAACTACATATGACACAAATCTCACTGCAGAGCTTCTAATCAACATGCATAGATAGCATAACTTTCTCAATCCTTGACTACAATGTTGTATCGGTTGTTCCTGTCACCATTACAAAACCACCACCACCACCACCACCTGTGCAACCTTTATGTATAGGCGGGAATGTCAGCTAAGGAAAACTAAAGCCCATCGAAAAAAATTGCAATGAGGATGGAGAAACGAAAGGCAGCAGCAGCGAAGATCACTTTGTCTGAAATAAAACAAGACCGGTCAAGAAACCTCATCAAATCACACCATCAGCTGTCTGCAATGCTGTCACAACATCCTGATATATTTAACACAACAAATTACAAGAAAGATGACCTGGTACTTTGGCTCAAGCCTACGGTCTGATATTCCCATAACAGATGCGCAAAAATGAAATGGCAAAGCTGTTGAGAGAAAAAGTTGTTGCATCAAATCAGATGAGTAACCCTTGGACACTTACAGACTTATGACGTTGCAGCTGTAGATGCTGAGAGGACCAATTTTATAGTTATGAGATTTACAAGGCATTAGCCAGGTACACATTAACTGTTAACTTATCTTGAAATATTTGTCTACAAAATATTCAGTTTAAAACTTTAAGACATTCTATAAAGTTTAGTCAGTTTTAATAACGGTGAATTTCATATTTCTGTGTTTAACATGTACATCTGGTAATAATATTGAAGAGGAATGATCTGGATAGAATTCATTTTTCAGAAATTATTTTATTACGTTATTATATGTTGTATCTATCAATTACAATTGTATATCATACATTATTAAGCTTGTACATAAACATCCTTTTTTAAATTTTACTCAGCTCTGGTCAGGCTTGATGCAATATAAGTTACTGTGCTGCATGGTACACCGTAATGAAGTTTTAAACCATTTTACAGTTTAGAAGCTATAATTACCTTAAGGACTGGGGAGTATAGGAGAAGAAATCTGGTACACAATATGTTATCCATGTTCATGACCTCTTCATAACCTCACATCCTTGTACTTCCTTTGATACAAATCTATCAATTTGGTTAAAAACAATACAAAAACTCTATGCCTCTTGCCTGTATTCTCTTGACATAGGACTGCATTACTCTTGCAACTCATTTTTAACTAAAATTGTTGTGTCTCTGAGACCATAATGCAGACTTTTTGCACTACATACCACCAGAAGTACGACTGTGAGGTCATGCATGGGTCATGAAAATGGTCAATTGCAACACAAGTAATATAAGGTTAGGACTGGCTAGACCTTACGCCACAAGTGTAATCAGCCAAGGGATAACCATCAGAAACAGATTTGTTGTCAGTTAAGAGATTCATTCAATCAGTCAATCATTTCAACATAAAGGCTATTTGTTTGACCTCTGACACACCACCTGACCCTGACTTTGTAACACTGAACACACTTGAAATTGCCAAGTTTGAATTTTTCAGTGCATCATTAGTGCACATGGTAATAATCAAAGGTTAAAATTTCAGTCAACTGAGAATGCTACCAGTACAATGGTAATGGAGAGGTCATGCAACCAGCCTATTATTATCTCTCTAACACTACATCGTTTTTTTTAAGGTTCAAGAGAAATCACGTACTTTTAGTTCTAAAGAAGAGTCAACAAGATTCAGATTCAATTATTGATTTTATTATTTTTCAATTTGTTTACTCTGTGATTTTGCCATGTAATTTTAAACAAAAATGTGATGTACTTTTTTACATTTCTTGAGTCAGAAAAAGAAAGAACAAAAAAATGTGTGTTTGAGAATGAATGTGAAATCAGAGTGTGAGTTGGATGTGAAAGAATTGGGAGTGAGTAGACAACAAAACACATCCTCATGGTGTAACAGTTAACACACTTGTCACTTGTCATAAGAGATCAGGGTGCAAATCCCAGTGGGGATTAAGAAAAAGTTCCACTCCTCCAGTGAATGGATGCTTGTCTGCATGTAACTGTCTGTCAATTTCTGTGTTTGTATCTGTGCGTGTCTGCTTTGTTTGTCTGCCTTGTTTTTTCTGTCTTAGCAGCATGCATGCCTGATCATGTTTGCATATATGTATGTGCATACACATGCCATACTTATCAGGTAAACTCTAAATTGAGTGCTAAGTCTAATAATGGGACTGAGATGGCTATATGGAAGATGTTATGGATTTAATTTCATGCAAAAAATGGATAATTTACACTGGGACAAAATTTATTTCTTCATTTAACAAATTGTACGCTGTTTATTGCTTGTGAATTGATTTATTTATCTTAAGCATGTCAGGCTGGCATTTCCCTTTCTGCCGAGTGCAGTTTGGCCTAATAGTATGCTATTCTGTGTCTTGCTGTACTTATCATATGTTGGATTGGTGTTCTGACCATTGTATGATCTAACTTTGCAAAAAATGTTCTCTACTACATCCTGATTGACAATTCCAGGCATGATTGATGCCCTGGAAATAGTTTCAGCTTATATTCACACAAATTGGATAACCCTAAAAGCAGTGATTTCATATCAAAGTAGAGTTTGGCAGATATGAAATGTTTACTTTCCTCAGACAACCTCCATTTGTCTAGGAAAGACATAAAGTCCTTGCAGTCTTGAAGTCGAGTGTATGACATGTCTCTTACAGGTGTCTTTATAGAATTAAAAATGACAGAGTTTGCTTGTATGAGTCAAAGTGTCCATGGAAGCACCCAGACAGGTGACATCTGATCCATTCTTCTACACTGTTGTCTCATGTATGCCTGTTGTGGTGTTATCAAGAAAGAAACCAGGTAAGTTACCTGTACTTCCATTGTTGCTATGCGATAAGTCAAGCCCTGTTGACCCTATAACACTGAGACTGTTAACTTTATATATGCATATCTATTGTTTACATAAAACCCTAATAACAATGGTCTGCTCTTCAGATCTTGTGACACAAAGCTTCATTTAGCTCACAGTGGATGGAGAAACTGTGTATAGCTTTGGAGCTCTCCCCCCCCCCCCCCCCCCACACACACACACATTGAGAAGCCCTACAGAAATAGTTTTTTCTCTTCGATTTGTTTGTGAAAACGCATAACTTGTGGTTTGCAAAATGACTTGTATTTGATAACCATCCCTAAGGAGACATGGATGTTATAACTATGCTTTCCGATCCCTCCCTTTAACAAACATTCTTTCAGGTGTGTGTGTGTGTGTGTGTGTCCAAATTCATAATAAGCAGATGTAAATTCTACTTGAAATATATTGGGTACATTTACCATTCATTAATATCTCCTTTTTACAACACAGCTATTTTAAGCAGTGAAAAGAAAACTTAAAGAAAAATTTACCTGCATAACAAAGAGCATTTTTGTGTCAAGGACATCCTCTCCCAAGAGATTTCTCATTTTTGATTGCGCTGTCAGGTTAAAGTGCTCTTCTGTCAATCGCTCATGGATGACCAGTGAATTTGAAGATTGATCGGCGTCGTATGATTCATATCAGTGTCTTGTAATGTCTTTCCAGACTCTCTATTCTTTTCAATGTTATTTCAGATCTTTTTATGTTGTGCTAAAATAGAAAGGAGAAAGTAAAACATGGCTTAGAACAACAAGATGTCATTGACAGGAAATCTGGAAGTTAATTGACAGCAGGAAATCTTGACACTAGGAGGTAGGTGAACTGTATCATTACTTACCCTTTACTTTGTGGACTCTAGATAGGAGGTGTTATGCTGATGTCATTTATCAAAGTTTAAGGATGTAAGATCAGTAAAATTGAAAGTAATGACATTTCTTAAAATGTCGATCTTTGGATTCTCCTTGTAAGTATAATTAAAATCTGTGATAAAATATGGGAGTCACCACACTCGTTATACAAGACCATAAATTTTGCCATTCATCAGAAAAGTGCCGAGTCGCTATTTTTTCACCAATGTATCTTCTATGGACGAAATAATTCAATGCCATTTATCTTAAAATTTAGTGTGGCGACCATATCATTTTTTTGATCACTGTTATTTATTTCTTTTGACTGAGCTTTGTGCAGATTTTCATGAAGATGACAATAGTAGAAGTTGCTTTTTTTGGAGTGAATCGATCTTTGGATGTGCAACTTTATAAGCATTTTAACCAGGACGATCACTCCACTTTGTCTATGCGTGTCCGTATTCTTGAAAAAATATACCATCCAACCAACAGCCCCACACTTAGTTCACCATTCCGTAGACAGAGAGAATACCACTGGATTAGACAGTTAGGTACCGCAATGCCTTATGGTTGTAATGACAACATCAAAGATATAGGCAATCTCTCAAGTCCTGGTTGTTCAGAAGTGAATGTGATGGGCCTATTTGAGTCTTCTGTCCGTAGAAGACGTAGTCATGGACATAGGCGTTACCATCGGCCTAAATTGGATACATCTACCTCCAACTGCCATGACACATTTCATGAACTGCTTCTTTTATTACAGAAGCCTTTAGGTCTCCATCACATTCGTACTTCATTATTTGCTCTTTCCATCAAGGACTTGAGAAGGTTGCATGCCTATGCATTGGGATTGTCTTTGACAGATCCGAACAAACAACCGTACAGACTGGTCAGTATTATTGCTGATATTGCACTATACAGACTATACAAGCCTGTTCGTGCTGAACCTATGACTGATGATCATCGTCATTTCATACATCTTCCATTTAATAACAAAGGAATTGATGCCATTAATATCAGCAATATACTTCACAACAAAAAGGTTACATCAACTATACCTGTATACTTTAAGAACCAGTCTGTACCTATTCTGTCATATCAATACACCAAGACAATCTCCAATAAAATATTCAATTACAATAAGGCATTGCGGCACTTAAAAATTGATGAATTCCTTCAAACACCAGCATCCTGTGACTGCTCTACATCTCCCTTCAAATATTCTCCAGTTGGCCATGTCATCAGTGGTGATCTGAACTTGGTTGAACATCATCACCTTCGTAAGATATTATCTTGTGGACCCAAGTTCAGAGAACCTCGCAGGATCAACTGGAACCATAATTTTAAGATCGTTATGGACTCTGTTGAAGAATATGCCAGGAAATGGGCTAAAAGGGAGGATGTAGAGTTGGACACACTGTCAGAATGGGTCAAATCTGTGAGGAAAATAGTTCGTGGCCGTATTGGTCGACTAAGATCACATGTTTGCAGAAGACCCTATTCTGTATTTAAAGATCCTGATGCTGTTAAGTGTTTGAATGATATCCATGACAAATATGTTGTCGTTCCTGCTGATAAAGCTGCCAATAACATTGTATTTGTCTGTAAGAAGTATTATTTTGAATGTCTTATAGACGAACTTGGTGTAATTAAGAACTCCACCAACTCCACTTACAGACAATCAATGTTCAGCAAATCTGAAATTTTGACAAACCATAAGTCATTCATGGATAATTTTAAGGTGGTTGGAAAGGCTAGAGCGTCAGTTATAAATTTCAACAAAACTATTAAAATATAAAAGTAGTCAACATTCTCTGTGGAATAAAAAAAACTAGACATTTGGGCACAAAGGCATTGCAGAGTTATAGCCTGTTAAAACTTCTGAAAAACTGACCAAATAAGAAGAAGTTGGGGAGTCCTTAGTGTATTAACTATGGTAGAGGTCCCCTAGCTTTTAATAAAATGTTTGAAAAGGGAAAGTCATTATTTGCTGTTTTTCAGGAAAGTTTGACAAGGCGGTGCTGGCATTCAGAGTGAGTGACTGCTATTGTAAATGCATTTTTAGATTCTTTGAGTGTCAAAGAGGTGTCAAAAGTGAGATTAACCAAAAAAACTGCTCTATGACTTCAAAAGAGGGGTGCAAATATGGCTTGTTTTCAACATTTTTGACAGAATAACAGTTTTCCTACATAATTGTATACCAATTTAATCCAACTTTGAAATGAGATATGGACATGGAATTTTTACAGCCTATTAACAAGATTACAGATAAGATTTGTACGGCACAATTTTCCTGTATTTGAAGTACTTTTGAAAAATCACATTTTGAAATTTGAAAGAATTTTTAATAATTTTTTGATATATAAACCCATGTAAAATCATAAAAACAAATTTTATTTACAAATCCTGCCATACAAATCTTACAATAAATAGTGTCAACATATTTATAACTAATTTGGTAATATTTATACTATCCAATTATTATTAAATTCAAATATGTAAAAAAAATATGAAAAATTAAATTTTAATATTTACTGGTGTCATATTTCAAAATCATGGCTGCAAATATACAATTTTTATATTCTTTGAAAAAAATATTAACTAAGGGAGTTATCCTGAAAATTTGAACTAAATATCTTTATTCTAACACTTGAAACTTGACATTAACTCTGAGAAAAGAATTGGTGCAAAAATAGCCTTTCCAACCACCTTAATGTTACAATAAAGGATGACCATTATAAGCTGCCTAGCTTATACTGGATACCAAAGCTCCACAAAACACCTTACAAAGCTAGGTTTATCGCAGGATCTTCAAAATGTTCAACAACAGAGTTATTGAGATAATGACTTCTGTTCTTTGTACTGTTAAACGGGGACTTCAAGCATACTGTGATGTTGTCTTTTCTCGGAGTGGTATAAATCAAATGTGGATATTAAAAAATTCAAAGGAACTCTTGGAAAATTTGAAATCAAGATCTGTTCAAAAATAACATCTATTAAAACTTTCGATTTTTCCACATTGTATACCACAATACCACATAATAAATTGAAAGAACGCTTGAAAAACATCATCAACCAAGCATTTTTCTACAAAAACGGTTCACGCCGTTACAAATATGTAGGTATTAGGGTATAATTCTACATATTTTGTTAAAAATACTACTAACGCTAAAGTGTTTTTATACCGAGAAAGACATTATCAGTATGCTTGATTTCCTCATGGACAACATATTTGTAGAATTTGGAGGACACATTTCCAACAGTGTATAGGAATTCCTATGGGCACTAACTGTGCTCCCTTGCTTGCAGACTTATTTCTGTTCTCATATGAGGCAGAATTTATCCAGAACTTAATTAAACAGAAAAGGTCTCTGTAGCTCGAACTTTCAATCTAACATATAGATACATAGACGATGTTATTTCTATGAATAACTCTGAATTCAGTAAATATCTCGCTATGATTTATCCTCCAGAATTGGAGATTAAGGAAACTACAGAAACGCCTTTTCTGCTTCATATCTGGACATTTTACTTAATTTGACTCTAATGGTCACCTTTCTACTAGGCTATATGACAAGAGAGATGATTTCAACTTTAGTATCATCAATTTTCCACACCTCATAAGTAATATTCCACTCTCACCAGCTTATGGGTATACATTTCCCAGCTTATTCGTATGCTAGAGCATGCAGTTCATATGGTGATTTTGTAGAGAGACATGGCCATCTCTCTTACAAACTATTAAAACAAGGTTACACCAGAGCAAGACTTGTCTCTACATTCAAACGCTTTTTTGGCAGGTATCGCAAGCTGGTAGATAAATACAATATCTCTCTTCGACAAATGATCACTGATGGCATCGGTGACATTGGGCCTTAGTTAGCGACCACTACCTATCTGACTTATAGATTGATATATGGCGGGTGCCACATGTGGGGCAGGATGCGCTTACTATTTTCGAAACACCTGACATCACTTCTTGGTCTTTTGGCCAGAGGTCCATATATCTTTCTTTCATGATTTTGACTTTGTTTGTGTACCGTCTATTTACTGTCTGTTCTGTGCTGTTTTGTGTCTATGTTTACAACTATTGTCTTACAATTTTGACCTAGTGTTATTGGATTATGGATTGGTATGATTGCAATTATTTCCAGCAATTCTCAATGTAATCCTATGGGAATGGACAAAGTCCACTCACGTGTACCGCTCATACATCCTTAATAATTGTGTGTTTTTAACCTATGTTGTAAACAACATGTTACCACTGACAGAATTCTGAATATTCCTCTGAAAACAAGTTAAATAATCACTTAGAATGTTTGCGTAGGGGTAGTGTGTAGTGACTTATATGTGTAAATACCTTTAGATCCATTACAAAGATCATTTTCCTTCCAGTCCAATGATTTCTGGTGGTGAAGTGATTTTCTGTGGCTTTTGCATCTTCAGTAGTTTCCCCATCTTTGAAGTGAAGCTTAACAAATCCACGATTGCTCTCGCCACCATCACAGCAAGCCCAGTAGACACTAAGGACGAAATATGACAAGTAAGAATCACAGTAAGGTTAATCATCAGATAAGAGTTCTTGTTAAAGGTCAATCAGCCATAACTTTTGGTCACTTTTGTTATTATTTTCTTCCATGTATCAACTGCAGTTTCTGGTTCAAATTGCTGAAAGATGATGAAATACCCTGTATTAAGTTTAAACAAAGCCAGTACATGTGTGCGTACAGTAAGTATTGTTATAGGTAGCAACATTTTTACTTTCAGACTTGAATTTGTTTTTTGAGGCCAAATACAGTGATCAAATAAAATCATGCATATGGTCCCCACCCTAATTTTAAGATAAACAGCATTGAATTATTTTGCCCATAGAAAAGGAATTGGTGGTAAAATGCTGACTCAGCACTTTGTCTCGTAGATGTTGAAATTCATGGTCTTGGTAACTCAAAACACGTGCAGTGACCCCTGTATTTTATTACCCATTTTGATCACACTTACAAAGAAGAATCTACAATTTAGAGAACTGACAATGCTTTCAACTTCATGCTCATACATTCTAAAGTGATCATAGAATGTAAGTGTGCAACCTATTTGAAATCCTTGTGAGGAATAATGTTTACAAAGAAAACTTCTGAACAGACAGAAATTCAACAATTTTGACAAAATGAATGCAACATCATGACCTTAGTGTGAATGGGTAAAATAAGATCATCACTAATCTACATTTAGAGTCAGTTCAAAAGAATCTGGATCGGCGTATGTCATAAGATTGTTAGAAAAAAATGGTCAAAAGTTACAGCTACTGAGGCTTTAAAATATAAAAATTAACAACTTACTGGAAATTTGCTCTCAAAAGCATATGGACACCCTCCCAAAACACTCTATACAATGTTGCCGGGGGGCACTCCTTTGTAGGGAAGTGGGCAATTGGGTATCTGAACCCACCATCTCCAATGAACACAAACTAAGTACTAGTACAGGGTTGCCGTTTCAACTTTGACTCTCCTATTGAAACAAAAGTTAGAAATAAAAAAAAAATCAGATTTGAAAGAAATAACCATTTTTACCACAAGGCACGACAGGACACACACCCATGCAAACGAATGGCAACATTGCCTAGCTGTCAAGTTCCGTTCAAAACACAACAGCAGAATGACAGAATATTTGAAATATAATTGTTTTACTTGTTTACAAATCAGCATTACCAGTTTTATCATTGAAATTTGGTGCAGAAGATACTATACTCCCTCACCTTACAAATATCTTTGATGACCATCAATACCAACCTTTCATCATTATGTTCATGTCCTCATAAGAATCTCCTAAGGAAACAAAGCCAACAAGCTTTGATTTCCCATCACTTTTTACCATTTGCAAGTCCTCCTGTAATATTTCGATAAAAATATTGCCAGTGAACATAAAAGCCTTAACACTACACTCTCTTGTCATTACCTATGGTTGCTTATTATTTTACTTTAAAGTCCTTTACAGTAGTTCCATTGCCGAGCTCATTTTTGACATTATTTTGGTTATTTTAGTTTCTTTCAAAATATTATTGATGTTGTTCTGCAAACTGAAATATGCATAATCTCCTGTTATAACAATACAACTCTCACCCTGTGCATGGTTATAATGTCTTGATTCTACAATAAAACAATTTTTGGTACATGCCAAAAATTAAATGATGGAAGTAATTATGCATTATGTCCATGTACAGAGGGTGAGTTGACCTTTGACAACCAGTGATTGTGCTCATTTCAATGAGTAGAACAATACAAATAATATTTCACAAGAAACTGAAATAAGTGAAATAATGACAAAATGAGCAACTTTGTCCCTTTAATATAAATCATACCATTGTAACATATCAGTACAAAGCCAGGGCATCCCTTACCAAATCTGCTGACCGGAAAGTGCCCGGTATGTGGCGGTATCTGCCCGGAAAGTGCCCGGTTTGTGCCTGGTATTATTGCCCGGTTTGCGGCCAGTTATGGCCAAAAACGGTCTAAACCGGGCGCCCGTTCAGTGCTTGTGTAAAAAAATAAAGTTTATAATGGTGACTGGAAGATGACCGGTTACCAAATCTGTTGACCGGAAAGTGCCCGGTATGTGCCCGGTTTGTGCCTGGTATGTGCCCGGTTTGTGCCTGGTGCCCCTTTTCACTGCCTGGAAAGTGCCCGTTTTAGTGTTTACTTTGATTTTTTAGCAAACACAAGTGACCGTAAACTGAACGTTTTTGACCGGAATGCGACCGGCATTAGGACTATTAGTTTTTTTTTTAACCAACTTTTATGACTGGAAAGCGACCGGCATTATGACTTAGCTATTTTTAACGGACATTTATGCCCGGTTTATGCCTGGATTGCAAATGAAATAGAATTTCTTTATTTTTTATGACAGGTTTGCGCCTGGTTTGTAAGTGAAATTGAATTTGACCATTTGGGAATGCCCGATTTATGCCCGGATTGCAAATGAAACAGAATTTTACTCTTTAAGTGACCGGTTTGTGCCTGGTTTGTGAATGAAATTGACTTTGACCATTTGGGAATGCCCGATTTATGCCCGGATTGCAAATGAAACAGAATTTTACTCTTTAAGTGACCGATTTGTGCCTGGTTTGTGAATGAAATTGAATTTGACCATTTGGGAATGCCCGATTTATGCCCGGATTGCAATGAAACAGAATTTTACTCTTTAAGTGACCGGTTTGTGCCTGGTTTGTGAATGAAATTGATTTTGACCGTTTGGGAATGCCCGGTTTATGCCTGGATTGCAAATGAAACAGAATTTGAGTATTTTTTATGACCAGTTTGTGCCTGGTTTGTGAATGAAATAGAATTTGATCATTTCGGAATGCCTGGGAATGGCTGGTGCAAATGAAATGGAATTTGACTCTTAATAGGTGACTGCTTTGCACCTGGTTTTCAAATAAAATAAAATTTGAATATTTTCCCTTACTGAAGATTATTTCTACAGCAAGTTTGCAGCAAATACGCAGCAAGCATAGCTTGCAGGAAGGAGTTGCAGAAGTTTACAGCTAGCTATGACCCTCCCGCAAACCCTTAGATCATTGCAGCCAATTTGCAGTAAACGGCTAAGTTGCTGCAAATTTGCTGCAAACAAGATTATTGCTGCAAATATGCAGCAACACATGCTGGACATATTGCCAACTATTGCATTCCAAGGGAGTACAGTGAACCATTGCAGTTTGTGACAGTTCATACTCAAGAAAACAAAACTGACGTTTCATTTATATTTTATATTTATGTATTTTTATAACAGACAATGCACATATAAATTATAATAACTGGTAGATAATGTACAGCTTTTAAAGCACAGTTCAGCTGGTTACATCGACAACTGAACTTTTCGGAAAACAAATTTTTAAATCAGGGACTTGTCTGTCTTGCAAGTTAAACCCTGTATTTTCTGTGAATGATACCAAAATGCAAGCAGTTTCGAACGAAATGTGCGTCTGATCATGCTGATGATCTGTGTAAGGACGCGTAGACTTTTGTTACTGCAAATCTGTACCATAAAAGTAACGAGAGATGAGAACTTTTCAATGTAGAAACATGCCCCAAGTAAATGTCAATGTTGGTATTAGCATACCTCCATGGTATAAGCAAGGACCCGCTACTACCTTAGCACTGCGTACAGGTCTGTGTGTTCCCGGCGTTACACGGCCTGTAACGCCGGGAACACACAGACCTGTACGCAGGGCTACTACTACCTCAGAGCAGGGCCGTGCTTCAAGCAGAATACGGTACGTGCGTCCCGACGTGCGTACAGTGCCCTATGTACAGTCTGTGTCCCGTCATCGTGAACAAATCTCGCCTTCTGATGACATTGATGTGAAGGCTTTTGTCCATGTTTTCAGCGATAGAGTTAGATTGCCGAGCACAAATTTGAGGGTTTAGGATTACACTCCATTCTGAGCCGCTGTACGAAAATCCAATATGCTACCTCGCTAACTTTCAACGCGTCCTAAGCCAGCTATGAGCAGCGAGCGTGAGCAGCCCAGCCGACATGTTGTAAACACACGAGGTCACTCACGCGTGGAGGTCTGGTTCATCAAGATCAGTTCGCGCATTGATATTGATTCTTTGTGCTGAAAGAAATTTTACTCTCTTTTGAGTCTTTCTATGGTAAAAGTATCCATTTTCATTAAACTTATAAATTAAGTTCTATATCAAGTATGAAACATAACGGATTGGTGCAGATGTAGAGTCAACTCCAGCGTTTCAAAACGGGACTACATTATCAATCGCGTAATAATTTATAGATCGCACTTCCGTGAACGTCATGAGGCTTGATCAGCGCGAAGTTAGATTTTAGTACCGTCGGCTGTGTACTTGTGATCAGGGAGTTATCTAGTGGACAATTTCGTGATCTTTCTATGGAATCGCCAGTCAAATGATGTCATATTGTTGCAAAAACGTGTATACAGTACCAGGGACAGACAAACGGAAGTTCTAAATTTGTGAACGCGAACAGCAGTAAAGATGCCGACTATATTTTCTATGTACACACGGCCCGGAGAGACCTGCCTATGGCGCGTATTCCATGCCAAAATTAATACCTTACATTTTGAGCCAAACTTCATTCAACTCTCGCTCAGTGCGACCCAACTGTGGCCACCTTCATTCAACTCTCGCTCAGTGCGACCCAACTGTGGCCACCTTCATTCGGCTCTCGCTCAATGCGATTCAACTCTCGCTCAGTGCGACCCAACTGTGGCCACCTTCATTCGGCTCTCGCTCAGTGCGACCCAACTGTGGCCACCTTCATTCGGCTCTCGCTCAGTGCGACCCAACTGTGGCCACCTTCATTCCGCTCTCGCTCAATGCGATTCAACTCTCGCTCAGTGCGACCAAACTGTGGCCACCTTCATTCGGCTCTCGCTCAGTGCGACCCAACTGTGGCCACCTTCATTCGGCTCTCGCTCAGTGCGACCCAACTGTGGCCACCTTCATTCGGCTCTCGCTCAATGCGATTCAACTCTCGCTCAGTGCGACCCAACTGTGGCCACCTTCATTCGGCTCTCGCTCAGTGCGACCCGACTGTGGCCACCCGGCTCTCGCTCAGTGCGACCCAACTGTGGCCGAATTCATTCGGCTCTCGCTCAGTGCGAACCAACTGTGGCCAACTTCATTTAACTATCGCCCAATTCCATCCAATATTGTCGCCAACCTATCCAACTTTCACGAAACTCAATGCGACTCGTAACTTCGGAAACAGCTTTCAAAGCAATATCTTTGGTACTATGATTCTATTATAATTAACAGACAATATTCATATCATTAAAAAAATGGGTCATCTAATATTATGAAGTTTAAGGACATTTTGAATGAGAAGACTTACACAGTAGGCCTACAGTTGGTTAGGGAAATAGTACATTGAGAATAAAATTACTGTAAAGGGGAGAAAAATCAAAAAATCAAAACAGAATTAGAAACTCTGTTAAATACAACGGGTATGGGAAGAATGACATCATTTTATCTTAGACTAATAATCGGTATTAAATATTTAAGCACTAAAGCACACCCAGCAACAGTATACATCGAGATTTTGACCAATTCACGACATATGCACGAGTGATAGCGAGAGCATAAAATAATAATAATAATAATAATAATAATAATTTTGTTTGCTTGTAAATGGAGAATTTACATCACATTTGTGGTAATAAAAATGTAATACAAAAATAAGTTAAATTTTTTCTAAAAGGGATCTAGTCGAAATTGAGCGGTATACCGTCGCTTGGTTTAATGTATTGCTATTGGAAACAATATTTGCGCGAACGAACTCCTAATCCATTGAAGACAACAGAATTATTTATATAGCTAGACGACGTGATAACAAGAACTTTGTTGGAACTGTAAATCTGGACTTCCGCAACAGACTTTTGGGTTGAATATTTGGATCCCCCAGGACAATGACAGAAAACATATGAATATATTAATGACGTCATGTGACGTCACTATGATGCCCTGTGACGTCTCGTGTAGTATGGCAAAGTTGGTCACTTTAATGATGGGTTGGCTGCCATGAACCACATTCTGGCACGGTCAATTTGAAGTAAAATCAGAGTCGATAACTATAACATAGAATCACCTTCACATAAGTAAAGTAAATGCAATGGACTCTAAATCACGTGTGATTTGTTTCAACTCAAAAGTGTCTTCATTTGAATCGCATGCTGTGGCGCCCATTTCAAAAATGGTTCGCCCCAACCAAGCCCCCCCAAACACGGAATATCCCCCGACACGAATGCGTTCAGCTCAAAAAGCAAGACGAATGCAGAGTCATCAAATGAGTTGAGCTTCAAAGGTAATCTAGGGAGCATGATTCAAACGAGTCGCGGCGGAAAGCGAATGCATTACACGAGTCGCATTGAGTTTCTTGAAAGTTGGATAGGTTGGCGACAATATTGGATGGAATTGGGCGATAGTTAAATGAAGTTGTGGCCACAGTTGGGTCGCACTGAGCGAGAGCCGAATGAAGTCGGCCACAGTTGGGTCGCACTGAGCGAGAGCCGAATGAAGGTGGCCACAGTTGGGTCGCACTGAGTGAGAGCCGAATGAAGGTGGCCACAGTTGGGTCGCACTGAGCCAGAGTTGAATCGCACTGAGCGAGAGCCGAATGAAGGTGGCCACAGTTGGGTCGCGCTGAGCGAGAGCCGAATGAAGGTGGCCACAGTTGGGTCGCACTGAGCGAGAGTTTTGAATCGCATTGAGCGAGAGCCGAATGAAGGTGGCCACAGTTGGGTCGCGCTGAGCGAGAGCTGAATGAAGGTGGCCACAGTTGGGTCGCGCTGAGCGAGAGCCGAATGAAGGTGGCCACAGTTGGGTCGCACTGAGGGAGAGTTGAATCGCATTGAGCGAGAGCCGAATGAAGGTGGCCACAGTTGGGTCGCACTGAGCGAGAGTTGAATTGCATTGAGCGAGAGCCGAATGAAGGTGGCCACAGTTGGGTCGCACTGAGCGAGAGTTGAATGAAGTTTGGCTCAAAATGTAAGGTATTAATTTTGGCATGGATTACGCGCCATACCCTGCCATTACCACAGGCGTACGGAATGTTTCCTAGATCGTCGTCGGATGGGAAGTGACTGACACTGTACTGTGAGGCCGAAGGCCGAACCTCGGTAGTGTATAAGAAGGGAAGGTATGACTCGAAAAACCGACCGGTGGCCCATAACAAATGTAATAAAGCATTTACCTCAAAAAAAATACATCGACCGGTCGGAAATACCTTCAAACTTTCAAATCTTTACTCTGGTTATAGAATTCTTCCAACGGCGATCTAGGAAACATTCCGTACGCCTGTGGCCATTACCGGGAATCGTCTGTGAGCCGTTCACAAATGTAAGTTAATGTACCGTCCGTCTGTACGTCGCTATTATCCTTGTATTGCTATGTTTACCTACAGATAAATTTTCATTGAGTATTGATTCATGCTGAATTCACTTTCGTTTCACAACTGATACTTACAGTGATAGCTGTGGAAATGCAGCTATCTGTTGGTGGGTAGCATGTGTCGCTATGCGGGTAATCAAAACGTCAAACGGGGGGGTGGGGGGGGGGTGTTGACCTTTTGATGACCCACATAGCGACGCACGCTAGCCCATCCCACCAACAGTAAGCTTCGTTTCCACAGCTATTACAGTATAGTGCTGAGATTTTTGCAGATTGTCACCATCGTGTATGCAATAAACAACATACGCGAGCTGTCAGCTGTTGGACATTTTGATCATTATTAATTTAATAACAATCATAAATATTTATGCATTTTTCTACTTCAATTTTTCAACATTTTTTGTCTCATTTTCAAATAACAATTGATTTATTTCATCAATTGCGATGTTTACAATGTTTGGTCAAACGGTAAAGACTTACACTCTTCCCTGAACGATTTGTATTTTTCAGAATGCATTGCCGGTGCTAGGACAAGAAATTCAGAGAACAGAAAGCCAAATTGCAGCCTTTGACAGTAATGTAAATGTTACATGAAACTTCTTGGGTCAAAAGAAAATCTCTTGAAGACACTTATGTGGCATGAAATGAACGTGGCATATAAAATAAATCATACCACAATTTAAATTTAAACTTTTTTTCTCTGTTGTCTTTTTATACGTATGAAACAATAACTTTATTTGCGCTGACCATTGTTTCTTGTGAAGCTGGTATTTCAGAGCTTAGTTGGATAAAACACATCTTGTGCTGTCCACAATCTTAAGATTTGTCAGGTTTTCATTCTTAACTGTGTCACTGACATTAGCCATGTCTACACAGGTGATTTTACAACATCTGTGTACATATCTGTCACTGATCTGAACTTATTATATTGTTGCAGAAGATAAAATGATGAAACTTGTACAATACAAGAAATTTTGCTGTCGCTTAATTTTGTTGCTTTTTTTGTTTTCAGTATCTCTCATCTATTTAATAATGTATTTAGTTTTCTTTCTGTTGCTGAAATTAGTAAAAGTTTATTCCGGAGCTGACTACTATGGAATCATGCCAACTTAATCTTATGAAGGAAATTTTGCGTGTGTAGTTTCAGCAAAGGTGCAGTAACATGCAAAATAATTTGCCGGGCGCTTTCCAGTCATAGGAAAAAAACGGGCATAAAACGGGCACCAGTTTCTTTTCCATTACCAGGCACTTTCCGGTCACCAACAAAAAAACGGGCATAAGCCGTGCGCGCCGTTTTATGACCGTTTTTGGCCATAACCAGGCACTTTCCGGTCATAAAAACGGGCATAAAACGGGCGCCATTTTGTTTTCCAATACCAGGCACTTTCGGTCACCAAAGCAAAACCGGGCATAAGCCGTGCGCCCATTTTCTGACCGTTTTTGGCCATAACCAGGCACTTTCGGGTCATAAAAACGGGCATAAAACAGGCTCCATTTTTGTTTTTCAATACCAGGCACTTTCCGGTCACCAACGCAAAACCGAACATAAGCCGTGCGCCCGTTTTCTGACCGTTTTTGGCCATAACCGGGCACTTTCCGGTCATATAAAAAAAACGGGCATAAAACGGGCGCCATTTTTGTTTTCCAATACCAGGCACTTTCCGGTCACCAACGCAAAACCGGGCATAAGCCGTGCGCCCGTTTTCTGACCGTTTTTGGCCATAACCGGGCACTTTCTGGTCACAGAAACAAATGGATGACCGTTTTATGACCGTTTTGGGATGCACGCTTGCTATGTGCAGTCTTAATTTATAAATCATCAGGCAATTTTCCTTGAAAATATTGTAGAGATGCATTTTTTATTCAATTCACAATAGAGATATCTCCACTTTTTCCTGGTTTACAAAAATGTTGTAGATTAACATTTACTAGTCTAAAATTCTCTCCTATCGATCTCACTTGTATGGAAAACTATTTACTTTGTGAACAGTGTGTGCATGTTACCTGAATAGCCATTTCGTCAAAGCAAAGTCCTCCATACCAGTTAATATCCTTCAGACCTACTCTGTCTGCAGCGTCGATTAAACCTTTCACCGACTCAAAATTCCAACCTGTCAAACAAACAAAAGATTTTGTCTGTAATTGTACTGTGTGATATTTATAATCATGACATATCATTTGCAAGGTTTGCTCATTAACAGACATACCAGACTTTGTATATTTCTAGGTAGTTTAAAATAGTACTTATATTCATACCTGGCTGTTTTGGGTTCATATTCTTTTTGTAGACCAGAGTTCTCTTGCTTGGTAAAATAAGGACCCTCGCTAGTTCATCATATGCATGCTGACTTCTTGCATAGATATTCAGACACAAACGAATTATGCTGATAAACAAAAGAATAAATTAATTTCAGATTTATTACTGAGAAATATAATTTTCAAACCACACTATACATGATTTATTTTAGAGATTATTTTAACATTTGGTAATGTATACCAGGGGGAGCTACAACTGTCTGTCTACAGGTCTGTATGCATGCATGTCCATCCAATGTGAAACTTGAGATAAGATAATTTAAAACGAGGGTCTCAAAAAAAAGACTAAAATTACTGTACGCAGTAGCTGTGTCTTCAAACTCTTGTGTTCTGCCATGACAGCTAGCCTATATGGTCCCAGACTCCTAGTGTTTGCTTTTATTAAATTCTATCTTGTTTTGCATGAGGGTTCCAAACTGATATTTACATATTCCCAGTTACAATAAATACTCACCGAGGATGCCATCTATGTCCTTTCACACTTTTTTGCTTTAGACATTGCTGTTGCTGTTTGAAAAGAATCTTCATATCATTCCCAAGTTTATTTATCTTCGATCATTTTGAACATTTCTTCAAAGTCATCATTATCATTGTGGTCAAATTCTAGAAATTCCTCTTCAATCTTTTGATGCATGAGTTTTTCCCTTGCTTCTGCTTTTCTCCACAACTTTTGCTGTTCTTTCAGGGACTGTATTAGCTCTTGTCTCTTCATCGTTTTGAAATGTCTGCGCCCGTTGACATCATAGTGAGCACATGCCTTGCGTTTTGATTTCGGAGTCAGTACTTTCTTCAATTTCGCACACTGTGAACACCAGTCAGATTTTGCTGTCACTCTCTCTTACAAAAGAGTTCACAATTTTTGCTTCTGAGTTTTGTTATATCCTTGCCTGAAACATTCCATAGTTTTCTTGTGCAGCTTGAAGTAAGTTCTGTGGACTCAATTCCAGGACAGAAGAGTGAGATGGAGTTGAACGTTGACTTTCCTACCACGCTTGTTCAGTAATGAATGCCATCCTTTCATGTCATTGTTCTGTCCGGATAGAACATTGAGAATGACTGCACACAATTCGATGTGACTTGCTACAAATGTTGATCACACCAAGACATATTATCAGTGGGAACCATTTAGGGATGACATGAAAGATAGTTTGCTAATTTGCATATTTAATGAACTTTCCTAATTAGGGATATACATTTGAATTGACTGGACCAAAGTTAATGAAACTTGCTACATACATTGAAGCTACTATGATTCAATTATTGAAAGTCATTAAGCATTTTTACTTCAGCCAATGCCTAATTTGCATATTTAATGAACTTCCTAATTAGGGATATATATCTGAATTGACTGGACCAAACTTTGTGAAACTTGCTACATATATTGAAGATTCTATGATGCAACATTATTGAAAATCATTAAGCACTTTTACTGCAGCCAATTCCTTATTTAATGAACTTTCCTAATCAGGGATATTTATCTGCATTGACTAGACCTCAGTTGACGCAACTTGCTATAACGATACTATGATACAACATTATGGAAAGTCATTAGGCATTTTTTCTTCAGCCAATTCCTAATTTGCATTTTCAATGATCTTTTCTAATTAGGGATATATACTGGCATTTACTGGACCAAAGTTTGCAAAACAGTGCTATGTACATCGATGATTATCAATAACAATATTAACAATATTGAAAGTTATTTCACACTTTCATGTTTGCCAATTTATAATTTGCATATCTAATGAACTTTCAAAGTTTGGTTTAAACACGTGAGCATTTTCAGTTCATATCTGGTTAATTAAAAAACACCCTTTTAAAATGGCTGGTCAAACAGATTTGATAGTATTGTAGGCATTGTTTGCTATGTTACTTGCCTTGCATGACAACTTGGTTTGTTTTGATTTCAACAGAACTGTTTCTTTCTCTGGAAATGTTGAGTGTAATGTTCAGAGTGGCGCATCACAACATTTGCTGCAATCATGTAAGGAATCTACACAAGACACATCCAAGCTTGTTCAAAGTGGACGGTAATGTGTGCTTTATCAACATTGTAACTTACAGTATCTGTGACTTAAACTAGAAAAAATGTTGATGTTTTCCTGTGCCCATATACTAACGTTTCTTGCATGTAGTTTGAAAGCACTCATATGCCATGTCTCAGCTAATGAGGGGTGTGTATTCTTGATGTGTCTTACAAATAATAAACGTACATGATTTTGCCTTTTTTCTAATTGAAACATGATCACTTTTTGTCAGACCCCTTAACAGACCTGGTGACTGAACACTGCATACACCTTAGTCCCTGGACTGACATTTCATTCCCATAGTCACAGTGGTGTATAAATTGCACAACTGTAAACAGTACTTACAGGCCTGATACCTATATGTTAACAAGGCCTTCTGTTCTGATCTTTGTCTGTTGCACGTATGCCCTGTAATCAGCCTGTAGTTTTCTAGCCGTGATATTTTGTTTATGCTATTTTGTACATTGCTAAACTTACTACAAGTATAATACTGTACCTCACACATGCAGAATATATGGTTCAGTACATGTACATATGGCAAAGTATGATATGTTCCTTTGTGATTATTTTTTATCAAGTCGTGTAAGATGTCCTAGAAGTTTATCAGAGTCATTCATGGTCCCATTTGAGTAAGATTTATATTTTTCCTAATTCTCTATGTCATCCTAGCCTATCGTATTGAAAATGAATGTGCTGTTTATTTTATATTGAATACTGACTATTTTCATGAATAAAAAGAGCTGAGATCCCTTTTTCATTTTGCATGCTTTTCATCACATATAAAATAAGCATAGACATAATCTGAGCCTGAAGTGAATTCAAGTGATAGTGATGATGATACTGAGGACCATGAGCCAAGTTTTGATATTTCTATTGTGTAAGTAAATACTTACATTTGTAAAGTTAATACATAAGAGCAATACCAGTTCCCAATTATGAAGTGTGTGCCCTTCCCAAATCACTTGTTCCCAGTGCATTTGTAAATTACTAGAAAACACTTTTTCCCTGTTAGAGTTTTGTCTACTATGTCACCTTCCTCAAAGGATAAATTAGACACTTTTTGTCCTTTATCCCTATATTATGGGTTATCCTAACATTTGGTTTGAGACTTTCCAAGCTGTCTTAAAGTCTCCAGCAATGTTTCAGTTGTTTTTCATTTACCTTTTTCTCAGGATTGATGGTATGGAAGTTTTTCCTGCCATGATCAAGTGATGATGATGTTGTGGAAGATGGTGATACATCTGATGATGATGAAGAAATACCGTAGAAGATGACACAGATGATATACAACTGCCAGGTCTACAAAGAGTTCATACCGAGGGAGCCCTTCTTGACGACAGAACATGTCTTGTCTTCCTGGAGCAACTCCTTATCTTCGGCAAAAAAGTAATATTGGCCATATCTGTGCTGTCAAATCCTCTAATGGTGTGATTTCACCTACTTCATCGTTTGTCAATGGCTCAGCTTTATATCTAAAGTGAGTAAGTCTGTACCAACAATTGTCTTCTTATACTTGCACATAGAAATACTGTTGATTGCTTGTATTGAGGACCACCTATAACTGTACATATATACATGTATTCACATTACACTATTATAAGTCAGAGCTAGGATGTTCTTTGCCAGACTCAACAATATGATATGCCATATAATTCATATAGGGGTGTGGTTATTTTTTGAGTAGCCTTAATACATATTAATAGCATAGACGGGAATGTGACATTTTCAGCTAGTACACTACAGTGATGCATGGAGAAAGTAAATTAGTATTTTTACCAACTGCATTTACGTCAGTTTTTGTATATATTGAATGTTTTTATAATTTCTTACCACATGCAGACAAAATGTAACTAAAATATCAACATAAGCATGAGACTAGATTTGGATGATATGTTCTGTTGTAGGCATGTCCAGTTGGCCATCTTGAATATCAATGGTGTTCCCAACCCATCCTCAAAGGAGGCTCCATAGTGGTGATTTGTTGACATGTAGCCACTGCCATTCTACTCTCGGGGAAATAATTATGGCAAAACTACATGTAAGTGTTTGGCTGATATTTTATCACTAAAAATTTGTAGTCAGTCAACATATTACAAGATCCAAAGTACACACCATGTTCCTGCTACAGACGAATATTGGAGGCAGCATCAACAAGAGGTATTGCCGGTAAACTAATTTTGATGGCCAAGAACTTGTGATACTAAAACTTTTTATTAAGTATTGTCATTTAATTCAGGTCAAGTTTTGTTCCTTAATTTGCCATTGTATTTTGTTTTCCACCATTTTAATAAAGTACAAGCCCTTGTACACTGTTGATGAATAATCTATTTAGGAACATTATATATTCTGGTCAGAAGCAATGTTTTGGTATATATGTGTTTGACCAATCTCTTTCCTGCTCTGTGTCTAAAGGGGATGGACGAGTGGATTCGCCAGGGTTCTGTGACCAATATTGTTTGTACACAACGATGGAAGACACCAGCAAGAAGATCCTGTCTATAATAACGATTGACAAGAGGGCCACAGACAAAAAATCAACAAATTTAGAAAAGGCATGCTTTAAGTTACATGTAAGTCTTGATGCACTACACGTTAAGGATTAAATAAAAGAAGTGGTCACCGATGCCCATATGCAGATTACATCACTGATGAGTAAGAACACGACTGATATATTTTAGCTTTGACATGTAGATATGCTTATGTGAAGTAATCATTGTGCAAGTAGTAATTACAGTTATGGTCATGGAGATCTTGATTCAGCAAACAATAAAGGTTACACATGACAATACAAATGCAGCAATATCATAATAGTTTCATACATAAATTATGTATGAAACTATTATGATATTGCTGCATTTGTATTGTTCAATTATAAGTTTAAATAGAACTTCTTTCCTTGGCATTACAGAAATTTATAAAATCATGCATTCCCCTTTCTTACAGAGAATTCATATCCTGACATCAAACACTCATATGATATGTGGCATATTGTGGCCATGAATTTATGAAAGACGATTGTAAGGTTTGTGAGTTTTTCCTATGAAACCAATGCCTTTCCAGTGATGTAGAACTTAGTGGGCAAACAGCAAAAACAATCAGGTGTGAGCAAAATATGCTGGCTGTGAAATGTTTTCTGTAGTTCAGTAAACATTTTTTAACATTTTCTGGCAGCAACAGGTTCAGAAACCACCCGTACTTGTAACAGCCTATGACTTCATATTTGATGCTGTTGTAACAAACTTTTCTACATCCATGCTCTCCGTGTTATTGTCGTAATTTGTAATGTGTAGATTAGTCATCATCAATCTCCAGGCATTACACTAAGTTGATACTATACACATGACAATTGTAGTGCACAATCTGTGTAAAGACATGACTGCTTTTCAGCTTGTTGCAAAGACACGTACATTATATTATTGAAAATCATTCTTTGTCTTCAATATGCTGAAGAGGCACTCACATTTATTACATCATTAATTTGTCTCACCTGAACCACTCTGATATGTACAGCCGACATATATGATAAGATGCATATAACATGTATGAAAAAATACCGTCAATGACGCTGTACCTTCTCTATGTGTGGCCAGGTCAGGTAATTGGTTGTTGGCATGGAGTTATTGGTAAATACTTGATGATGTAGGAGCATGAGGTGAGATATGGACCCAAAGAACCCAAAAGATGATTAAATACATCAATCAAAAAAATTCTAAGCTACAGTATAAACTGCCTAAAGATAGTTCAATGTGGAAAAAAAGTTAAATAATTCAGAAATAAGAATTAACAGTCCAAAATAGTAATGATGCACTTCCCTACTGACCTGAGTGCATGTGAAATACACAACCTGGCATCTGTAAATTAAATGTATACCAAGTGATCATTTTAAGTCACTTTTAACTGTTTTTAATGGATTTCCAAAGAGTCCTGTGGAAATGATGAAAACGCTTATCTGGTCTTGTGTTTGTAAAACCTCATGGCTGATAATTGTCATAGTATTCGAAAAAAAAATTGAAAGTGAAGAAATTACTGTTTTTGATAGGCATATTTTCCTTGAAATACATGACCGTGTAAAGAATATATGCTAAAAGTGTTTAAGAGTAAATTTCTTTTCAAAAAATAATTTAATCTGTGACCAAAGGATTTTATTCTTTGAGTTTACAGATTCAAACATTGCAATTTGTTCAATCATCTTGTGCAGTGCAAAATTTATAAAATGACTGAAAATAAAAAAAATTGGCAGAATTACAGTCTTTGTGATGTAAAATCATGGGTTGACATCACGATAATTGTTAATCTGTTCGAAGTACTTTCTATAATTTAAAAAAATAAAGTTCATACAGAAACGGTAACATATATTGTCAGCAATGTAGTGTTAATTTGACTTTACATCAAATATGCCTTTGCTGGATACCAAATATGTAGGCGAAATATTAAAATCAGCCGTGTTCAGCAAAATCCACACAACAGCATTGATCCTTTTCTAATTTGATTTGATTTGCTTATGTTATCCTTGTATGACAATCAGTACAATATGGAACTTGAACACAACACAGTGAATAAGTATGCTGTAAATGAAATGGTGTGGCTGCATCCACATGCAGCATAAGAGTGCCTTTGTCTCTCACCCCTCATTTCCAGCCTGTCCCATCCCTGAAAAAATAGTTTGGTCTTATATTTATAATGTTAATAATTTCTGTATTTGTTAAAATGTGCGCATCTCAAAAACTTTTGATCATAAACATTTTCATTGCTTTTTTATAGCTGACCAGTCAGTTAACCTGTTTATTTTGAATATTTGCGCATTTTTTCTCAGTATTTGACATTTTCAGAATAGCTTCTTATTCATTTTGTCATTTTCTAAAAGTTAAATGCTCCTTTGTGTGGTCAAGCTTTCCACAAGCATCAAATGTGGTACTAGTCTGGTTCCCTGACCCATTTCCCCGGTAGAGGGCGTGGGGAAATATAGGGTCAGGTACCGGGTAGCCATCTTGAACAGAATTTTGTTCAAGATGGCGGAGGTTAGTCACCTGACAGAACATGTTACAACAAATATGGCTGCTACCATGAAAACGCCGGTCAAAATTCGACTGGATCAGAATTATGTTCGAACACTGGTATCCGAACCAAAAACATTGGCACACGAGACGGGAAACATAAACTGAAAGGATTAATCCAGAAGTACGGGGAAATAGAGGTGATTGAAGGCTGGCTGTGATATCGCAGCAGTACTTGTTGCGTGTATCGAACGCGCTAGGGTCATTGAGGTCATCGCCGACTGTGGCGTGACCCCAATGACCACAGCTAATTGAAAGCAAACTTTGTTGGAACTGTGAACGACGATTGATTTCGATGGATAAAATGGTGTCCGAATTTCGTGAAAAATGCCAGGCATCATGTCGACGTTCTAAAAGTATTAAGAGGTGTGCTAAATCACAGTGGCTAAATCATGGAGGTAGAAAGTCTTTCTTTCTACCTCCAAGGCTTTGTGGTACAAACAAGAAGTTGGTGTCAAGTGAGCCTGAAAGTGCGAAACCCAAGAAAGATGAGAAAAAGTTACAAGTGTTACTTTCATCCAATCACAGCTTGTTTTATTTTAACCCAATAGCGTCCATGTTTACATTAGCCGGTACCTGACCCTATATTTCCCCACGCCCTCTACCGGGGAAATGGGTCAGGGAACCAGACTAATGTTGTACTTCATATAGGAAGGTCTGCCTCTAGAGCTAGGGCGGGCATCATGAATAGTGTTTGTTAGTTATTTCCTCCACATAAACTTCTGATTGTACTGTAAACATTGAACATGGCCGACGTCCGATTTTCCTGTCTAAAACTTTCACTCATTTTCGTTAATATGACTCTGAAACTCCTAGAAACGATTGGGAAGAAAGAGTTATCTTGAAATATTGAGGTACTCGCCGATATTTTGCAAAGTTAAATGAGAAAAAATGCAAGGAAAATGCCGACAGGCTTACACAATGACCGTTTTCAGACTCAGAGGCATATGATCATCTGCAGATTATGCAACAGGCCCATATCACGTGAGGCCATGAGGGGATATCCACGCAACTCAGTACCAAACACTAGCGCACACAGGGTGAGCAAACACAAAGTGAGTACCCCTAACGTCAGCTCAGTAGTCTGTAATAGATCGTAGTCAACTAAGAACCTTGGAGAAAGGCTTACATGAACACTGTGGCTATGCCGCTAAGTCCCTTTTGATTTTTGTCACAGCTCAAAATCGTTCTCCTACACCTCAACCTGAACCATGAACACCCCCACCAGTTTATGATATGACCCATCACAATGGCATATAACGTCAACGGATCTTGACAGACGGAAGTATTGACAGACGGAAGTAGTTGACACCAGCATACTGGTTTTCAACTCTAATACCTTCTCTGTCTATAAATAGACACGAGAAGGTAAAAATCAGTGTTGTTTATTACATTTGTTCATGTATGGGTGATTATGGCTTGCTATAATCATTGTTAACGTCTGGAGGGACACGGGGGGAAGGGTTTAGACCTTGACATGTATGGGTCACCATGCGTCACCTACCCTACTACTTCTGGATGCATTTGAGACGTAACCTAATCTACCAACCGCCCCGATTACCGTTATCTCAACAAATTACATCACCCTTTCCACGTCATTATCCATGCGCACATCAGTGTGTTCAAAGCTATATTTCGTCCATTTCAACCTCTGCCACGCTCAAGTTCACATCGCAAAATTCCCGCCCACCCTCCGCAAAAAAAAAAAAAAAAAAAAAAAGGTGCCTCGCTGCAGGGTAGCAGCTCACAATAAAAGAATATTGTATCTCACTATTTTGATGGCTTTTTCACAATAAAGTTCCAGGGGGTACTGTCATGGGCCTGTAGCGGGCGCCCGGTAGCACGTTGCCTGACGCACGGTGCCAGGAGTCTGGTACCGCCGTCCAGGCCGCCATGACGCCTTGACGCCCCCGCCGTGACGGTACATACATAACCCCGGATTTCGGCCAAACACTTGCCTCCGTGTCGTTTCTTTGCGTTAATTCCATTTTTAAATCATTAGGCTGGGCAAATAGAATGCAAAGGGCTGCTGAAATGGACAACACACATTGTGAATCACTTTTGGTATTGCTGCCAAAAAGCATATGATATTGACAAATTTCTGGTAAGTTTTAATGATCGTTGATATATTTCATTGTTGATGTTTGTTTGCTCCTATTTTGAGGATATTACATAGCCTGTTTCAGATGAGTACTTAGTATTGCTGTATTCTATTTAAGATTGTAAGTTAAAATTTATATTTCAAATCAGTTTTCAGAGCTGTGATTTGTTGTACTTGTTTCCTCAGATCTTCCTGCTGTAACAAACAAAATGGACGAATTTATGAGATTTCAGTGAGAGAAGGCCAGCGGCAGCAGCGTCCAGAACAGCAGATAACAGCACTGACAGACCAAATCAGACAAAGCCACAAATCAAAGGTAAAGAGCAATTTTATTAACAATTTCTGTGTCAAGTAAAAGAGAGAGACAGGGTTATCCATGCAGTAGATAGAGTATATGGATCATAATCTGCATAATCATGTGAGTCAGATAGATTTTGGAAAAGAGATGTGTTCCTCAAAATTTAATGCAAGAGCTGTAAAATTTGTTTTGTCATTTGAAATTATTTTGATTCATAAGAGATTTCTGTGTTTTGCTGTAGAGGAAGGTTTCCAAGGATTCTATGGATCAAAATATGTACAGTGCATTTCACTTCAGTGCCACTACTCAGAGTATGACATGGTCACATTGCATGTACAAAACAAACAAACAATTGGCTTAGGTATCACAACACATTTCAAAGTCACCGACTCATTGATTAATTACAGTAAACCAGCATTGGGTAGTTTATGTGGAGACCTATTGCTGATCAGTTGATTACACTTTATCTACAATGTAGCTGTTTTTAAAATTTCAGTTGAAAGCTACAACAAGAAACTGTTTGGTTTTTCATTTAGTTTCAGCTGAGAAAACCTCTTCAGTGCTTAAACTCTCAGCTGACATTGTAAAAACAGTCACATTGTAGGTCAAGTGTAGTCAACTGTTTATCTCTCAGTCCAGGCAGAGCAGCTGCCCCATGCTGGTTTACTGCAATTGATCAATGAGTCAGTGACTTTGGAATGTTTGGTGATACCAAAGCCAACTGTTTGTTTCATACATGCAATGTGTCTGTCTCATACACTGAGCTGTGGCACTGAAGTGAAATTGCACTGTAAATAACAAACAATTGTAGTAATTTCAGAGAACATTTTCACTTGAATGTTCACTGAAATTAATGTCGCTTAACAGACACTTTGCATGGTTATGAAACTAGTGTTATACACTGTGAACATGACTTTGCCTGTTTTGTGAGCTATAAGGAAGCTCGATATATGTTATAACTGTGCTCCAGCTGGCTTGAAGCTTGCTTTTTTTTATTTTATCTGCCAAACTGTGTTTTTTTATCTCATCTTTGCCATGAATACATATGCTTAATTCCACCAACTGTATGAAATTTTCTCTTACAGGTAAATATAAGTGACAGCTTACAGGTTGACCAGTCCGCTTTGAAAAAGTGCTCCACAAGTGACTGCAAGGCGTTCACCAGAGATCTGATGTGTATAGTTTTTTCGAGGCAAACAATGGCAACCTCATCGTTGACGGGCAAACAATCCAACGCCCACACGGGGAAGGCAGCAAAACCACAGCTTCCCCAAACCAAGGTCAATGCAATAATAGGTAAGCAACTTCACTATGATAACCAAATTTAATTAGCCATAAAGGTATACTTCTTTATCAAAAATTCTGATATATATATATATATATCAGAATTTAATTCTTTGCAACTCTGATCCACTGACATTTAGATTTGTTACTTGTATAGACTGTTTTTTCCGTTTGTTTATTCCTCAATTATTAACAAACTTCCATAAAGTATGTCTTGAAATCAAATTCAACAGCACTTAGTGTATATTATATGCACATGCATCACACAGCATATTTTCACTGAAAAAATATGTTTATATAATGGGCTTTAGTATATACTCACTTTGGCTGTGAAAGTCTTACATGTCAAATTTAATTAAATAATGTCACTTCACATTTTCTCTTGATCTCTCCCTAAAACAAGGGAAAATGATCCTCCCTTCCTGTGCTTGCCTGTTTTTTGTCATGATTAGCCAATTAATTACATTATTCATCTCATTTCAGAATATGTCTGCGAGAGGTTTGGGTCAACCGAAAAGGAAGTTAGAAAGATTATTCAATCAAAGCTAAACAATGAAGAAAAATTATTAAAAAGAAAAAGTGTGTCTTTTCAGTGATCCATAAAGCAACATTGTGTTTTTCTCTCATTTTTATTTACATTTTTGTATTCTAAGCTTGTCGAGAACTTTCTTATTAATGAATTAAATTTAAAATGAATTTTGATTATGGAACATCTGCTTTGGTGTTATGTTTAATTTTACTTGTGTGATGAATGGTGTTAAGTCCTATCCTATATATGAGTGTGATATCTTAGCCTGATTTTGGTGGGTTGTACCCTAACCCCTTCAGAAAGTGTTTTATAGCCATGTGAAAAGAATCCCTTACAGAATACTTTAAAATTCAAAAGTATCTTTAAGGAATACTTTTTGCTGACTTATAAGAGCACTTTTGAGGCCTTCAGTATTCTTTTAAGAATAATATGAGTAGAGAAATAGTATTCCTTAAAGAATGGAATAAAAGTATTCTTTAAAGAATACTTTTATTTTTATTTTTAACACTAAAAGTACCAGTATTCTTTAAGGAATACTTTTACTCCATCAAAAGTATTCCTTAAAGAATACTTTTAAAAATAAAAATATTCTTTAAGGAATACTTTTACTCCATGAAAAGTATTCCTTAAAGAATACTTTTAGACTCAAAAGTATTCTTTTAGTAATACTTTTTAAATTCTTTAAGAAGCGGCCAAAATACTGAAGGTTCTTAAAAGAACATTCTTTAAGAATCCTTAAAGTAATACTCTAGATCTATAAGACATTTTCTTTAAGGATTACTAAAAGACATTTTTGTATCATCCTGTAGTAATCCAGGAAAATCCAGATCAACCAAATATCTTCATCAGTAAGAAACGAAAACCATCATCTGTAGATGCTGCATTGTTATGAGAACATATATTCTGTTGAATGTAATAGACTTGCCACTGAAAGGGAACATTACCCTGTTACTCTGTTGTATTGTGGGGCTGCTAGTGAATTGTGTTTTGAATTGATGGGGGAAAGCAACACATTAATCTTGACAACACTCTCTTTGCAATTTTATTTTCAAGACAGGACAAAACTGTCACTGAGGTAGTCACATCTGAATCGCAAAGAACAAATCCAAGGATACCCCTTATTTTCTGTACATCAGCAGTTGGGATGGGATTTGATTCCCCATCCATTACTAGGGTTGTACATGCCAGACCGCCACGTTCTATTTCTGACTATTTTCAAGAAATCGGTCGAGCTGGTAGGAGGGGACAGAAATCAGAATGTCTTCTATAATGGGCATAATACTATAATGGGCATGATATTGCTACAAATTTGCCAGGGATCAAGGATGATATCATAGCGTATTGTAAAAATATTGAGAGTGTCTGCACGCAAATTAATTCTTGGTAACTTTGGCTTTGAATGTACAGGCAATATTCAAAAATGCGAATGCTGCTCAGAGTGTGCACAGTCATGTGATTGTCAAAATTGCATTGATACTGGCTTTTCTTTGTGTACTAAAATGGCTCTGACAAATATCAACATCAATATATAATGGGTGATTATGGCTTTGCTATAATCATTGTTAACGTCTGGAGGGACACGGGGAGAAGGGTTTAGACCTTGCTAAGTATGGGTCACCATGCACCACTACTTCTACTGCTTGCTGGATGCACTGGAGACGTAACCTTATCTACCAACCGCCTTCAATCGTTATCTATACAACTTGCGTCACCCTTGCCACGTCATTATCCATGCGCATATCAGTATGATCAAAGCCACAGATCGTCCATTTCAACTTCTGCCACGCTCAAGTTCACACCACAAAATTCCCACCCACCCTCCACTAGAAAAAAAAAGCCTCGCTGCAGGCTAGCAGCTCACAATAAAAGATACTGTATGTCTCTATATCGCTAACTTTACATAATAAAGTTCCAGGGGGGTACTGTCATGGGTCTGCTGCGGCGACTGGTAGCACGTTGCCCGATGCACGTACCAATAACCCGGTACCGCCATCCAGGCCGCTATGACGCCTCGTTGCCCCCCGCCATGGCAGTACAGGCATAACCCCGATTTCGGCCAAACACTTGTCTCCGTGTCGTTCCTTTGCGTTAATCAGATATATCATGCTATTGATACATTACACTGTCCTGTATAAAGCCAGAGGAAAAAAATTACCTCCTTTCTCAGGGCTGAAAATATTCAATTATGATATCACTGTACATGAGTCCTACCTTAAATTTGTATATGATGAGTGGAAATTTGGAATAAAACAAAGAACAAGGTTGAATCATATTTGATGCTTATATTTTATTACTGTGTATTGCACTTTTTTCACTTCTTGTCTTTGATTTTCAAGTCTCACGTAAATCATAATATTTTACAGCATTTGTTTAAAAAAATGCTAGTAGTGTATTAATATTTGCCATGAAACACTGCTTTTTATTATGTTCACAATATCAATGTATAAAATTAAGTTGATGTTCCCTTAAAATACAGGAAGTGTCATCACACTTTGGGGAGATAACACAAAACTGCTCTGGATGCATAAAAATACTGAAAAATTAGCTGAAAGTTACAGGTCATTGAACATAAAATTGCACCTTAAGCCACTACATATATATGATTTTTACTATTACATACTCTGACAGTGCTCAAAAATTAAGCACAATTCTGAAAAGAAGAATACATTCCATAACCATACATGTGATTTTGATCAACTTATGAAGTGGACATTACCAGAAATATGCCAATGAAATGGGATAATCTAACAATAATATAACTTCATGTGGAAAGCAGACAAAATGTCACATGACCTTTGACCTCAATTTCACAGATATTACTGTAGCCTTTCATCTTTTTGCATATTTATTTTTCTATATTCCTGTGCATCAAGACGCCTTGAAACCGGTCATCACTGCTTTGGCAGCTGTATTTCATTCTGCATTTAAAATACCAGCAAGTCAAGGTTTTCATGATAAACCATTACACACTGACAAATCAAACACTCTACAAACAAAATAAATGAATTTATCAATGGTCATCATTGATAAACTTAGCATGGCTGGTAACAGTTTATTTAATTTTATTAACCCTGTCTTAAAGAAATCATAGGAAATAAAGATATTTGGTGGTATGTCTCTGTAGGTGATATGTTGCAACTGAAACCTGTCATGGATGGATGGATTTTTAAAGATTTATACCAGGGATATGGCCGTTAATCAACAAGTCATTGACAATGACATAGTCCCCACTTGTACTTTAATTACAAGTCCATTGAGAGGAAAGAGTCCTCTTCATTAATTAGGTCTGTGATTAAAAATACTGCAATACAGATGGGGCTTAAAGGCACATTATTAGTATCTTTTGACTTTTTTTCATTTTTTCGATGACTGAAATCCCAAATCAATGGGAGACCTAATTTGTGAGTATGGACGGCTTCAAGGATATGTAAACCACCTTCTTGCTCTTTACAGCAAGGTTCAATGTTGGTAGGGGCCCCGCACGATTTGAACCAACTGCCATGAATGAACCCCTGCACATGACCAATATTACTACCCATATGTCAACCATCAAAGTACAGCTGGAACGTGAAAGGCGTGTGACCTACACACTAACTTCTGCACAACGGATATCGAGGAGCACACGGCACATAAACAAATGCATTTTTCACAAACTACTGTCAAATAGTGAAACTAAGCAGGGCATTTGCTTGTAAGTTTGATTTTAGTATCGGTGACATGGACTGTGAAACAAATAAAACCATAGACATGCATCTGTAGGGGGTAGGATACTATCCTTGTGCAAAGTTTGAAAGAAATTGACCATGGCAAGTCTGAGATATCTGCGTGAATGGATGGACTAATAGATGGACGGACGGACAATAACAACGTTGCCAAACTAGTAATCAATACATGCTTTATGCTTTGGTTATATAACCCAGAGAATGAGGAAGCCCCAGGTACACCTGAAGCAAGTACCAGCTCAGATCCTGAGGAGCTCCCACAACCACAACCTGTCGAAGCACAACAGCATTCCAGTACATCAGGTAGTGTTCATACCGGTAGACGGACAGTAACTGTTATTAAAGGGGCAAAGTCGCTCATCTTTGACATTATTTTGATTATTTTACTTTCTTGTGATAGAACATTTATGTTGTTCTCCTTAGTGAGATATGTTCAATGTATGTATTTTTAGAGCTCAACTTGAACCACTTACAAGGACAAAATGCAGGATTACTTTTGTCATTTTTTATTTGATATGTACCCAAAGTTGTAGTGAAGTAGAGTTCATGTATTGTGGCAACCTGTACAGAATGAGAGTTGAGTTTCAAGAATGTTAGTTGGGCATATTTCAATGAGAAGAACAACTTATATAAATAATCTTCCACAAAAAAACCCTGATTTTGGTACATACCAAAAACTTAAATGATGAAATTATTCACACATTATGCCTGTGTTTGAGCAACTATTGATTCAATGGGACCAATATTCCACTGGGAAGAAACTTAAATAGCCAAAATATATGTCGAAAATGAATGACTTTGTCCCTTTAAAGCCCTATCAGCTGTATCTTTTCTGCACTGTACTTGCCCAAATATACCACCCAATTTTCGACGTTATCTTTTGCATTCCCTGTCATTAACCTTAAAGTGTTACTGTATTGGTCCAATTGGTAACAGAATCTTTCTATCAAATTTAAGTTCTTATGTTTTCTTGCTGGTGGCAGTTATGTTTGATTTACAAAGCAAAAATTACTTTATTGTTAAAATCTACATTGTTTGTTCTTCACCAATATTTGAAAACATTCTGAGCCCACACTTTAGGAAGAACTTTAGATATTGGGTTACTTTTAATTTGAATTAATCATATTAAATAATTCAAAAAGATACAGCTAATGTGACTTTAAAGGCCCTGTATCTATAACTTTGGCTTTTTTAAGTATTCTTGTTCAAATGTTGCAAGAATAGTTGCTTGTCTGACTCTATTAAAGCAAAGTGTTATGTGTACAATCAGCTATATTACTGTTGAAAATTGAATTCTATAACAACCCAGCGGTGAGAGAATGCAAGCAAACTGTGTCAAAGATTTCAAAGATTACAAAGATTCAAAGATTTCTTTGCATATCAGAAAAGCTGCATATTATCAATGCTGACAAATCTACACTGTTAAACAAACGCTCTGAGTTGGTTTCAAAATGTCGCCACCAAAACAAATATTATTTTATCGAATTTTAACACTACCTACAAATAGAATGGTTCGTCCCGATCATATATGTAAGAGTGTCGAGCTAGTAATCCTTTCACTCTATCTGAGGATTGCAAGATGCATGAAACTTAAGTAATAGATTTCATTACTTTGTACTTGAAGTAATCTGTTTATTTATAACGCTCTGCTTTTTGCATTGAGCACTGTAATTTCCCTCGAGGACATTTGTATACTTCAGTATATATAAAATTATATATATTATCAAAAGATTGAAATATAAACATGCACGTTCTTTATTAATTGTGGTCAAACTTAAAAAATGTGCACTTTAATGTAATAAAGGGAAAGCGGCTGCACACATCGCCTACACTATTTTTACGTTCTCTGTGTTTGTGTTCGATTTTGTGTGTTTGACTATTGGTGTAGATATAAGCCATGGCGAGACGTAGCCGTAATCTGGCTGTCGAATGACAGGGTGATCCTTTGACGCTACGTTTCGAAACCAGTGTGTGGTTTCTTCCTCAGTCGCTTTTCTTTGGAGATTTTTCTCCTTAGATTTGTGTTTCACTGTTCGTGGTTTAATTAATGTCAGTGTTTTGTTCGTCTAGCAGGGAGGCTAGAATACTTATGTTTGGGTCAGTTTGTTGTGTCGCATTTTTTTCGGTCGTTTCTCTAAGATTGTGTACTTGTGCATTTATGAGTGTGTCGCCAATGTTTGGATTTCTTTTGTAAGCGATGATCGGTTTCATTGTGAATAAATTATTTAGTGTTTGATCTTTTTCTATTTCTTCCAGTTCTTCAGGAGTGCTTGTTTGATGTCTTTTGTTTTGATGTGTGGACTATATTTGGTAGCAAATATCAATTATTTGTGTTGTTGTTGTGCGTTTGTTTGTGATTTAAATGTGTTTTTTCGTGTAGCGTAATTTGTTTCCGCATTGGTGTTTGATATTTCTTGTTGTGGATATTCTCGCATTAATAGCTTTTCATTAAATGTTTGTTGTTGAAATCTTCTTCATTGTTACATGTCCTCATGTACCTTAATGTTTCGCCTTTGATTAGGCCCTTGAAGGTTGATTTTGGATGACATGATTTTCTATGTAGGAACTGGAATGTATCTGTTGGTTTTGTGTGTGTTCTGGTGTCTAGTATGTTTTCATTGTTGTATCGTTGACCTTTGTAAATGACTAGGTCAAGATATGTTATTTCGTGTGAGGAACTTTCATATGAAAATTTGAAAGTGGGATGCATTTTGTTAATTAGTGGAATATGAATTCGTGGAGTTCGTGTTCAGTTTCAATGAAGATTAGGAAAATGTCGTCTCTGAATCTACACCATAGTGATATTTTTGTTGTGTGTTGATGTATGATTTTCAGTTCTAATTCGTGAAATGTGATGTCAGCAATATTCGGTGACGATGGGGAACCCATTGCACAACCGCATGTCTGTTTGTAGAATTCGTTGTTAATTCGAATGTGTTGTTTTTCAGAATAATGTTTAGCATAGCTAACATGTATTCTGTTGGTGGTTTATGGATATTTGTTTGTTCATTGTTTGTTTGCGTTGCATTGTTTAATGCTTTGCTGATAGCCTGTATGGCGTCATCGTGTTGTGTATTTGTGTACATAGAGACTACGTACGTCTAATGTGACTAGGATGGCAGTGTTCGGAGCCTGGATTGAGTCCATTTTCCGTATGAAATCTGTAGTGTCTTTTATGTATGTCGGTTGTTTTGCTACGATATGTTTGAGGAAGTGGTCCAGGAATTCCGAAATGTGAAAGGTTGGACTTGAGCAACCGCTTATAATTGGGCGACCTGCGAATTTTGTGTCCGTTGGTGGCGCTTTATGTAATTTTGGTAGAATATACCAGCGTGGTGTTCGCGTATTTTTGTAGAATGGATCTATGTATTTATAAGTGTGGATGTCGATGTGTTTTTTGTTGTACATTTCTGTCGTTAGTTGGTGTATTTTTTCTACTGTTTGTTTTGTGTCGTCTGTTGCTAGTTTTGTGTAGTAGTTAGAGTCGCCGAGTTGTCGTTCACACTCTCTTATGTAATCTATTGTGTTCATGACTGCTGTCCCTCGTCCCTTATCAAATGGTTTGATAGTGAGATTCGTGTTCTTCGATAGTGTTTTAATTGCTATGCGTTCGGCACGTGTCATGTTGTTTTTTGTGTTGTGAAATGGGATTTCAACTAGCGCTAGTTTAGTGGCTTCTAGGTAATTTTCCAAGTTTGTGTTATCAGTTGCGGGTGGGACCCATGTTGATTTGTGTTTGAATTGATGTTTCTTGGTTTGTCTGTGGCGCATGATGTATTGGAGTCGCATTTTGCGAATGTATTTGTTTGCGTCTTTCAACAGATTAATTCTGTTTGGGCGTTTTGGTGTTGGAATAAATTTAAGTCCTTTGCTTAGTGCATTTATTTCTGTGTTTGTTAGTTTGTGTGATGACAGATTTTTAATGAATCGCAGATTGTTGTTGGAATTCGTTTGTTGCTTTTGTTTAATTATGGTTCGGCGTTTTGTTGTGTTTTTTGATTTGTGTTTTTTCGTGTGTCTAGTTTTTTTGCTTTTGTGGTATTTTCTATTTTTGTGTTTCATTGTGCGTTTTTGTTGTTGTATATGTTTAACTATAGTGTTACGGTAGTTCTCTTTTTGGAGAGGTTGGTGGCCTTGAAAAAGGCCGTTTTTGGTTTGGTTTTGTTGTTTAGTGTTTATCTATGTCGCTGTGGACGTCTTTGGTGTTTCTGGTTTGGTGTTTTGCCATGAAACACTGCTTTTTATTATGTTCACAATATCAATGTATAAAATTAAGTTGATGTTCCCTTAAAATACAGGAAGTGTCATCACACTTTGGGGAGTAAAAACAAGAAACTGTTCTGGATGCATAAAATACTGAAAAATTAGCTGAAAGTTACAGGTCATTGAACATAAAATTGCACCTTAAGCCACTACATATATATGATTTTTACTATTACATACTCTGACAGTGCTCAAAAATTAAGCACAATTCTGAAAAGAAGAATACATTCCATAACCATACATGTGATTTTGATCAACTTATGAAGTGGACATTACCAGAAATATGCCAATGAAATGGGATAATCTAACAATAATATAACTTCATGTGGAAACCACAAACGCTTGAATTTCCTAAAAACTTGTCTTCCAGTCGCGTTAGACTTTGAATATAACCACAGAATTCGATCGGCAGCAACTTTGTTCCGACCGCTTGGCAGTCTGTCTGTGTTTTTGCGGCCGGGAGAAACTAAAAAGTGGCATTTTCTGGAGCGTGTGCCCGTGTGTTGCCTGTTTGGAGTCCACTTACACAATGAACACCGCCATAGCTTGGCGCCCTTTTAAAGGGAGGCTCCGCCTTTAAGTATTCTTGTTCCAATGTTGCAAGAACAGTTGCTTGTCTGACTCCATTAAAGCAGAGTGTTATTTGTACAATCAGCTATATTACTGTTGAAAATTGAATTCTATCACAACCCTTACGAAAATAGTCTGTAGATATTCTATTGAACTCTGATATTCTATAGAAATTCTGTATATTTTATGGAAATCTGATGGAAATATGCTTGTATTGAAATTCAATTGAAAATTTTCAATACAATTCTGTAGAAAAATTTAAATTTTATAGAATTTTAATGTGTATAGAAACTTTAAATTCTATTGAAGTTTGCTGATAATTTTCTGTAGAAAATCTGCAGAAATTAAACATATATATTTTATGGAATTTTTCGATTCCATAGCTTTTGTGGAAATTTTTTTCTGTTTTTTCCCACAGTTTACACTGTTTCAGACTTAAGTTCATGTTTTTGCATGTTGGCATGAGCTTTGATAAGAACTCAGTGACATATATAGCTGGTTTCAATATGGAAAAGGTAGTGACATTTACTATGGAGAGTTCTAAGCACATTCTCGTGTACCCTTTAATTCTGAAAAGCTATTTTCATTTACACACACGTGCCAGGAAAATGTATACAGTTTCAATTGTACCTTGCCATTGCTTTTGTACATTTCATGACTGTACACAGACCAACCAGACTCTCTTTGTTAGATCCTAGGTCAAGTGAGCTGACCTGTGCCTTTGCTTTGTTATGCAAATAGTTTCCTGCCTTTACAATGGGCTGATTACATAATAGTGTAGCCACGCATTATTCATTTGAACTTGAGGCAGTCCACAGTGCACATGGCTCTTATGAAAAGTACTAAAGTTCAACTCCAAATTGCATGGAAAAAGGATCCAAGGTCCATATAGCAAGATTCTAACAGTGTTATGGAGAAGGGAGCTCACTAATATGTCACAACTGTAAGGATCCACATTGCAGCATCAACTGAAATTTACGTGAGTTAAGATACACAACACTTTAATTATGCACTTGGCTGCGGTCAAAACTGCTGGACTGCAGAGGTAGGCCTTGCATTCATATGTGTAGGTTGCTTTATATTTTATAGTCCCTGTATGTTTCATCAAGTTTTGATCGATTGTTAATCATAATTAAACTACATGTTTATAATTTACTTGCTGACTGATTTTTTGTGAGTTTTGCAGTAATTCATTGCATTGGTATCTATGGCAATATCATAAGGTGGTATTCCTTACTGAATAAAAGTTTAACACATATTGTTGTCATACTTTCTAAGAGTTTGAACTCATATAAGACAAACAAACTTCTGTAAAAGAGTGCAGAAATTAAATATAGTTTTACAGAAATTCTACATAAAAATTCTGTAGAATGTGGTAGAAATTCAATATAGTGCTACAGATATACTGTAGAACGTGTATTGAATTTACATAGAAATTCTGTAAATTCTACAGAAAAGATACAGAAATTCTGTTGAATATCTACAGAAAAAGGGGGCCAAAACTCCATTTAACTCCGTTAATTTCGATATAGGTTCAGTAGAATTTCTGTAGAAATTCTATATCACTTTAATTGAATTTTGTCATCAATTTCAATAGAATTTCTACAGACAATTTTCATAAGGGGACCCAGCAGTGAGAGAATGCAAGCAAACTGTACTGGTGTCTTTTGCAGGATAGTTTGTTCAGGTATTCAAGAGCCAGTCCTTTCACTTGCCGTGATTGTGAAAGGACAACTGCGCAAACAGAGTGTTGGCACTGTGAGCTTGTTCTCTTGCTATAGGATTCTCTTATTTTTGCATATGTTACCCCCTGCTTTGAAGTGTCAAGAAAACAAAGAAATAGGTGATCACACATAAAAATAACCTGAATGTTACAACTCTTTACACTACTCATTTGCATTTATATGTGGAAAAATGTTTTTGGTATATGCACTGCAGTTAAAATAAATATGGTATGCATGCTCTCTGATGCAATCAAACGGCAACGTATGCAATAATAGTGCACATGAATTGACACACACAAGTACAAAGTAATGAAATCTATTACTTAAGTTTCATGCATCTTGCAATCCTCAGATAGAGTGAAAGGATTACTAGCTCGACACTCTTACATGTATGATCGGGACGAACCATTCTATTTGTAAAATCAAAACAAATCCGTATATAAAACAGATTTTGTTATTTTGAATCTTTGGCGTTTATCATATCGGTGAATTTTGTGCGTGACTCATCTTTGTTATGTTTATTTGGTATTTTACATTTATGTGACATTTTTGTTAAAAAAGATATGGAAATGTAAATTTTAAATAACCCACCTTCAGAAAAAATGGATCTGTATGGTCATGTGATGTGAGTAGATAAGAAGTGAAACTGAAAGTAATGAAATTGGTCAGTTTTGTGATTACATCATCATAAATGTCGTCTGCTGTGTTTTCATTTGTCGGTCTGCATATTGAACACTGGTTGGTTGGTATTTTAGAGGAGAGGAGATGGCGGAAAGTATATGAACCCAGATCGGGTCTACAGTTGTCAAAGCTGTCATTTTAAACATTCAAAGAGTCGAATTTTCAGCGACACATCCAGAGTAAGAGGCATCGAACCCTAAGTAAACTGGGTCAATGGCGAGATACACCTGATAACAGTACAGAGACACCAATGTCCGATTATCGATGTTCCTCCATTCGTAACAGTGATGATTCTAGTGTGTGTGATTTTAATATCACAGAATCATATGATGACAATACACCAGAAGAAAATACTTTTGATCAAAGTGCGGATAATCCATGGTATCCATTCCCAACAATTTTTTTTTTCTTACTGTACATATTATGTCATTCTGGAACCCAACTGATGGTAAGCTAAATTTTGATCTTTTTCATATCTACCCATTTTATATCTCACATGTCTCATACATAATGTGTAAACAAAACTTCATGCGAAAGTTATTGTCATCTATGGACAGCATTTCATTTGATAGTTATATATATATATATACATATATTATATATATATATATATATATATATATATATATATATATATATAATATTTAATTATTATTGGTATCTTTATACCTTTTTATTATTCTCGTTATAATTATTATTGTTATTGTTATTACAATCGTGAGACAAGAAAATTTGTATGGTTCATCCTAAGTGAATTAAATATCCCTGACATACCATCAATGGACTTGGTGTTGTACCTGGATTAGATGAAGAACTGATAGGAAATATATGTTATCGTTATTGTTAAGATTTCATTTTTGAGAAATTAGTCATGTGATGAATGTAATTATACATATTATTGATATCTCTGATGTTTTTAAATTCACAGGAAACTGTATGATTAATTTATTCCTTTAATTTATTAAATGGATGTATGATGTAGATGGAGAGAAAGACAAGCATATAAACATTGAGGGCACTATATAATATTGCATTTCAATATTCTTGGTGATGGGTAATCATCGTGATGTATTTTGCGGGTTTTTTCTTTTCAGGCAAAATCAAGGGATGGAACACCGTTTTCATTCATAAGGCCATCAACGTTAATAAAACTCCTTTTGGGTAATCGTAAAATTTCATCTTGGATAAACAGGTAAGAAATACCTCCTTTGCTTATCTTCTATAAATTGTGCTGTCCAAATATTTCATTTCTTACAATAGTTTCTGGATTAAAGAAAGAATAAAAATATTGAGATGTTATCTTTTATACCTTTGACTGACATTATAATTGACAATTATAGAATGTTTCACTAAGTAATAATGATTCTTATTTTTTTTTCTTTCCTCAGAAATCTGATAAAATTTTGGACCAGTGTACAGGAAAAAAATGGACATCAGTATTTCCTACTTCATACTGGAAAGGGATGTTTGCAGGTGACATGGTTTTAATGCTTACCAAATAGGAAGCCTGTTGTTATCAAGTCATTCTTGGAAAAGTTATTTTGGTTTTTAACAACTAGAAAATATTACAGCAATATGCATTTTTCACAACCCATGAGCGACCTAACATCTGTTTTTAATTTGATTGGTGATAAATACAATTAATTTTTTCATTTTTTCACCTTGTAAATAGAAAGTTGACATCTTTGTTCTTCAAAAAGTTCAATACAACAAATTTCATAATATGGCAAATTATTGCATCTTTTAAACTCAAATGCTGAATTCTTGGCAATAGAAATGCAAGTATGTCATACAGGTGCCATGAAAATGACACATAAAAATAAACAAGCGACCTAGCGGCCGATATAGCTCCGCTGTGTTTATGTAGAGAATAACTATTTTTGACACATGTTGATGAAGAAGGTGGAAAATCTTTGATAGCTCAATGCAGTGGCCAGAGAAAAGTGGCTAAAATAAGCTGCAAAAATACACATTGAAGATTTCATCATACTTTGAATATATCACATTGGATCATCCCTAAGAACATGTCAACCAAAGCTATCTGATGAGTAGATTTGTGAGAATAAAATTTTCTGACCAAAAATGGCAACAATTGTCCCCCAAAATAAAAATTGCAGATTTCATCATAATTTTAAAAGATCAAATTTAGTTCATCTATAGAAACCTGTATACCAAATTTCAAAGCTGTTACACCAGTACTTTTTGAGAAACACATTTTTTGACCAAAAATGGGAAAAATTACCACAAAAATTCAAAATTGCAGATTTCACCATTATTTCAATAAATATCATTTAGTTCATCTATAGAAACATGTATACCAAATTTCAAAGCTATCAGATGAGTAGTTTTGGAAATACACATTTTTTGACCAAAAATGGCAAAAATTGCCCCAAAATACAAAATTACAGATTTCATCAGAAATTCAATATATATTTCTTAGCTCTTAGCTCTTAGAAACCTGTATACCAAATTTCAAAGCTATCAGACCAGTACTTTTTGATAAACACATTTTTTTGACCAAAAATGGAAAAAATTGCCCCGAAAATACAAAATTGCAGATTTCATCATAATTTCAATAAATATCATTTAGTTCATCTGTAGGAACCTGTATACCAAATTTCAAAGCTATCAGATGAGTAGTTTTGGAAATACACATTTTTTGACCAAAAATGGCAAAAATTGCCCCAAAAATACAAAATTACAGATTTCATCAGAAATTCAATATATATTACTTAGTTCATCTATAGAAACCTGTATACCAAATTTCAAAACAATCAGACCAGTACTTTTTGAGAAATACATTTTTTGACCAAAAATGGCAAAAATTGCCTTAAAAATGCAAATTTACATATTTCTGCACAATTTGAATAAATCTGAAATAGATCATCCCTAGGGACATATATACCAAATATCAAAGCTATCTAATCGGTAGTTTTAAAGAAGAAGATTTTTAAAGATTTGTATACCAAAAATGACAAAATTGCCTTAAAATACAATATGTAAATTTTACCATGATTTGAACAAATCTGACTGAAGTCACCCTAAGTAAACTGCATATCAAATTTCAAAGCAATCGGACAAGCGGTTTGAGAGAAGAAGATTTTTTTACCAAAAACACCAAAAAATGCCCCAAAAATACAAATATGCAAATTTCACCACGATTTGAACAAACTTAAGTGAGGTCACCCTAGGTGAACTGCATATCAAATTTCAAAGCAATCGGACTTGCGGTTTCAGAGAAGAAGGCAATTGTTGACAGACGACGGACGACGACGGACGACGACGACGGACGACGACGGAGAATCAGCCTATTTGATAAGCTCCGCGTCGCTGACAGCGGAGCTAAAAATGTTCAAAACAACATAAATAATATATTTTTTTCTGTTCGACCTAACTGTCAGAACTGCTACGGCATCTCGATGCCGTCTACACGAGCGCTTGGACTAATTACCTCCATGACAAGCGTACACTACAGTGTAAGTCTATCTCAGCATTCGATTCGACCTCGGAAACGACTCACGGAATGAAAGCGAGCCCGATGAGTGATATACGGAAAACAATATTGGCTGACAACAAAAATATCTGTGTTTGTATGTGGATGTACATTTGCGGTGTCTGTGATCATGGAGATAAAAAGAACAGCTCCATGCTGTGATTCATTACGGTTAGAGTAACCGAGGATTCTAGTGAGCAGCCAGATCTTCACGCGCCTTGAAAACCGATTAACACTAATCAACTACGAGCATTTCTGAGACAATAGTTCGTCCTCACTCTGTACAGCATGAGCAAATCGCCTGTCGGCGGCATAAAAGTCAAAGGAGAGAAGTTGAGAAAACATGAACGTACATGAACGTACGTCATTTCATCAAGCGCAAGTTGCATGCGATAGACCGCTAGTCAAGCGTCATACGTCACAGATAGATAACTCTCTGCTGTTTTTCGTATCCAACATGAGTACCAACGTTTCCAGGCGAATATGATATCAGACCCGTCTTCATTACAATATATTGTAAATCTCAGGATTTAGGATGGTGTTTTGCACTGTATTCAAGTAGTTAGCCCGTAAGTGTCTCATTCAATGGTTTACCGACCAATGATGACATGTTGATGAAAACTCAGGGCGATTACGTTGTGACGGTCAAATTGTATTGAAATTTGTCTTCGGTCCTGCAGCATTTTGGCTACTGCCATGATAACTGATAAAAATGTTGTCGTGTCCATTCCCATAAAATCATTTGATTCATATTCGTCCGGTGTACGATGAACATTTGTTAGTCGACGTATGTTTTTACCTTGTCAAGGTCGGTAACGAAATGGGACAAGGAAAAACGGGACCGCGGGATTGAAACGACTTCGACATTATCAGTTCACTGCCATTGTGCCAAAACGTCTGCAAACCAAAGCAGATATTGTTTTGTGGCGTGTGATTTCTGCATCGCTACGTATTTTGCCTTGGGAAAATTTCCTGTCGCTGTCTTGAAGCCCATGCAATTTGTTTCCACCTTGTATTTTCTAATCCCAAGTAGTTCCAGTGCTGCGGTTTCTGATATTTCATTTTATTCATAAATTGTTCAACTCACTCAGTATTCTCATCGAACGGACAATGTCGGGTTTCTAGACCTTTTGGCGCAAAGTCGTTTTGGCCGCACAATTTCCGACGCCAAGACGTTTAGGCAACGCGACCAAAGACGTTTCGGCACTACCTGGTCGGGGGAACTCGTGCCAAATGTTACAAATCAAAACACTGAGAAGTATAGTCTCAGAATTCACATGCTCTAAAGTTTGTGAGAACATGGTGAAAAACCGTGAGAAAAGAGTTTCATATCATTTTCAATAGCAATAGCCGCCGACACTGCCAAAGTTTGAAAAGCGGCGCCTAAACAGCACTGTAAAAGTCATACTGGTCAGAACGCAAAGGTCACGCTTATGAATATGACTGGTCTGTCAGTTACTTTGAAGGGAAAAAATAAATCGCAACGGGGGTGTCGAATGTCTTGGGGCCAAGAGAAGCCGAAACTTCGGCCCGAACATGGAGGTAGTAGAGAAGGAGTCACAACTAGGCGGAGATCAAAAGGACCATGTGTTTTGCCGCTGTTTGCCTTACAAACTACTCCATTAGCACCAACGGGACTTGCGAACGCGTTTTCTCTCGGATTTATGTACACGATGTTAAAGAGGTCGAGGACAGATAATTGAGGAAGGGAGCTTTTGTATCTGCAAAGGCGCGGAGACTGAGTTGATGATAGCTTGCGATCACAAAAAAATGCCATACATCGTAGAGCAGCATTGTTAACACGCCAACTTTTTCCAAATCCAGTTCTTGGTTGTTCTTGCCGTGTTTTATCATGTTGTACTGGCATTAATGATAAGGTTAAATGAGCATAGCTTTTAACTGCTACGTCCATGACTTTAATGAATGGTCGCGATATAAAAACAACACGTACGATGCATTGAAACAAAGCGTCGCCTATGGCGTCGCTGGCGTCGCGTCATAAACACCCGGGAAACGCTACAAGTTTAACCCACGCTCACGGCAGTGCTGCAGTCCGCTGCACCATACTCAGTACATGATTGAAAAGTTCGTGATCAGAACTTTCATTCTAACAAGGAAAGGTTCCTGCGATCGAATGTAAAGTATATAAAAAACGACGTTAAAATTACCAAGATTTTGAGAATGAAAAACTTAAATTCCTTGTAACTTCACTTTTCGTGGACGGAACGTGTCGGTTCTTACACTATCATGACGCACTTAAGCTACGCAAATACAGTCTTTGCGCATGTGTTATGACACTGTGGAGAAACTGAGTCGCATTAGCAAACCCAGGTTAATTTCACTCGGTTCAGTTGCGAAGGTACCGTCGGCAACGCAGATGGCGGGAAAGGGGTGTTAAACAATGGACATAAAGGGATTAAACAATGGTGCACAATAGTAATAAACGTAATTATCTCAGTTGTGACTCCTTCTCTACTACCTCCAATGGCCGAAAGAGGCCGAACGTTGCTTGAATGTTGAAGATGTGAAGGGTGTCGGTTGCGGTATTCAAGTGTTCCCGCTGTCACTAAGGCCGCCAGTGGAACGTACCATTTATGTATACGGGACAGCCTCTTCAAAGATGTTTAACATTACGAAACTTATCCACCACTCCTGGTGCTTTTACAAAAGCACGAAAATGTCCCAGATAAAACATTTAGTGTGTGGGCCATTTTTGTAATCTGAAATTGTACCGTCAACAATGTCATAAGTCTGACCTTGTCCGATTGTGTCGATAAATTGTGATCTTTTGGGAGCGGCCACCCTATGAGAAAAACGGTAAGACCCACCTTTCGCCAGGTACACTCTATGGTCTTGACCCATGCAGTGAACGGTAGGTGTTAGGGGAGAACCATTTGATTGGGGGGGGGTATGGAGGAAATGGGTATGGGAGCAAATTTTTTTTTCCTGTCACAGTGACAGCAATTTTTTTTTTCTACTGTCAGAGCTTTGTCAATTTTTTTTTTCAAATGGAGTAGCATGCAAATTTTTTTTTCTTTGTCATCAAGTTGTGATGCGTTGTCATTATTTACAGCCTGAACTCAGAAATTTTGAGTGACGCCCCCCCCCCTCAACCATGATGAATTTGAGTAACTCCCCTCTCCAACTCTAAAATTTTGACTGATCTCCCCCACTTAGAAAAGTTAAATACAAATACATGTATTTGTAAAGTTTACAAAATACCTCAACAGTAAAGACCAAAAGTACAGGGGGAACATGCAGAGGCTTAGGGGGAAAGAGTCACAGGGGCTTTCCCCTATCTTGCATGGAAAGTTTTAAGATATTGATGTGTGCAATGGTGCAGTCTGGTGCAATCTGAGAGGTGTTTTTTAATTTTTTTACTATGTGAAACTGTTATAACAACCCCAAGGGGGAGAGCACGAGAGGGGGTTTCCCCCTCTCGTATTGGAAATTTTGGGAAATTGATGTGTTTAATGGTGCAATCTGAGAGGAGTTTCAGGTTATTTTGCACTCGGTAAAACTGTTTGAAAATGACATTGAACACTGCAATATTTTTTTTACATTTTATGCATGATCAGTGTTTGTGTCACAATATTCAACAACCAAACAATGACAATACAATTTGTGAAAAACAGTTCTGTTTGCCAGAGACTGAAGATAAATAAATATACAGGAATGGAAAATCTTTGACCTTCTTGTGTCATTTCTCCAGCTGCCAGCTTCTAATGAAAAGCATGAATATGGTATGTTTAACTGTCAAAATGGTCATTGAACTGAGGTAAATGAAACATGTTTCTGTGATAATAAAGGATGAATTCACAACAGTTCAATTTTGTCCTAGATCCTGTGAAAATTTTGAGAAATTGATGTGCGCCACGGTGCAGTGTAGTGCAATCCGATAGATATTTTAATTTGTCTTTTACTGTTAGAAGACCAAGGGTGGGAGAGCACGAAAGGGGTGCCCCCCTCTCGCATTGAAAATTTTGAGAAATGGATGTGTGCAATGGTGCAATCTGAGATGTGTTTCAATTTGTTTCGCCAAAAAAAATTGAGTAACCCCGCCCCCTTCTTCCTCTCCACATTTTGAGTAACGCCCCCTGAAGTTTTCAATTTTTTTAGTGCATGACCCCCTCCCTTGTATTTCATTATATTTGTTGTTCCTCAATTTTTCATGGTCAACTTGTACATCTTCCTAATATATTTATATTGAGAGAATAATATATTGATTTTCACTAGTTTACTGACTCCTGTCTTGTGTGTTAAAATTTTCACAATTTACAGAAGTCAAAAAGTCCCCTTTAGATAGTGCCTATGCCATTGAGATATTGCGACAGAAATCTTGAAATATGATTTCTTGGGTCAGAAAGGGAAGGAAAACATTGAGTGTACGGAGGTGTAAAGTAGACCTATGTAGTGCATGCTTATATCATAAGTGCTGGGAAAAAACATAAGAATTGCTTGTGGTAAAAACATTTGCGCCGCCTATGGCGGCGCGCCGGCAAAGAATATATGAGAATAGGGTTTCCAAATTTTGCTAATTTCTGGTGCATTGTGACAATTTTTTTTTTCACTTCTGTCTGTTATGACAATTTTTTTTTTCTCAGGCCATGACAGGATCAATTTTTTTTTTCTTCTATCTCACCTGGCAACAATTTTTTTTTCTCAAAATCCTCCATACCCCCCCCCCCCCAAAATCAAATGGTGTTCCCCTAATGGGATTTTCGCAGCGCATGTTGTCTAAGTGCATGCGAATACTGTGACGCTGCCTGCTCAGCGTAATCCCTTGTCTCAACCGCCAAAATCTACACCTGTGCCTCTCGTACATTTTTATTCCAAAATTTCACCCAAAAACAGGAACTTCACGACCAAGATATTCTACACACAAGGAAGATCATATTATAGGAATACTTTTCAGGGATAAAAGAAAAATCGTGTTTTTATCTCAAAATACCAAAACAAAGGCGGAAAGCTACCTTAACTGTCTGTAAATGTATCTACAGTAAAAAATGATAATTGCATTATCATCTTTGTATTTATTGTGCAAATTCATTGTATATCACATACAGGTTGACCAGATTTTGAGGACTTTACACTCGAAATCCTTTGAGTTAGTGCAGGATTATGCTAGGGAGTGCTTGCACATTACAGTCCCAACTGCACGATTGCTGTAATGAATACAAACACCGTGTACCAGAAGATAAGAGGTGAGGTTATTGCTAGAATAATATAATTTTAAGCATAAGTGTCTGCCCAGAACATATCTTTATGTTTATGTTAAACTTCAAAATTTTTGTAGTAATAGTTCACGTAAAGATAATAACTATATATGTTCAAAATTTAGGTAGTTCATGGAACTCTCCAAAAAATCTTCTTTGAGGAATAGATGTGGTCCGCGTCCACACTTGCAATCGTCAAGCCCTGTTCCAGGGCCAACCAAAATTACAGTGTCAGACCTATGAACAGCTCAGAGTTCAAAATGCGGACATCGACAACAGAATACGTTTTAGACAGTTCTTGATTTTCTTGCGTTTTTGTGCACAAAAAGGCCCAATCTGGGTGCTAGCCAGTATTTGAACAAGCGGGGACATCTCCTTTATATGTTCGATGAGCCCACAAGAGAGAATACAACAGTCTCTCATAAGCAATTGGATGACATATGGTCTCATTTGCGGAGCAAAACCTGGTGGGAAGATATTGTTTTGGGAGAGCGTCGACTGGTTCCTGGACTAGCTGGCCTGACGAATCCACATACCGTTCAAAATTTAGACCCAATCCAAATTCTATTACGTTCCTGGACACCCCTTCAAGCCTTGACCAAATTGGGCCGGTCCTGGATCGACCCAATGTGTCCACATTGATTATTTTGAGCTGACTTAAAACCAGGAACGGCCTGAACAAACCAATGTGAACCAGGTTACAATCACAAACATTGCAGTAAAATTAAATTGAATTTGTTATTAAACCTAGCAACATTTCCCAGGCTGAAAGTGACAATGCTAAAAAAGTCTCTCAATATGTGATTCAATGTATTTCTATTGTTGTTTTTACAACTTCACATTTAGTTAATGAATCAAGTTTTAGCAAGTAATATATATGTAGCCTTAAACTGTTATAATTGTTTATCTATTTTTAATCAAATTATTTTTAAACCATAATATGTATTGTCATTTCAGGTACAAGAGCTGCATGAAAAGTTGCTATGTGGGTATGGCCACTGGTGATGGCAACTGTCTTTTTAATGGTGTGATCTAGCACACTTCTCTGTGGATCTGAAAGATTGAGTTCTCTCCTCAGATTGTTACTGGTCTGTTTGGTATTTTGCATATGCCACATTTTGTAGATAAGGTAAGCTACAATATGAAGGGACTGATTCTTTGTACCAGCTTTGTCATTCTCTCATGGATTTGTTCACAGCAAAAGTTATCATTAATTTTGTTCGAGCACAACATTTGTTCAACTTGATACATAATTTGTTTTCAGGATTCAACATCTGTGTTTGACCCAAGGGTGATACACAGATGTTGAGGTGAGAGGTGAGGGGGTGAGAGGTCTATATGATTTATGAAACACGTATAAAGTTGATCAGAGTTCTCTGGCAGGGATACAAATTTCAACTTTAGTGGTGAGACTCAACAAATTATTTTATGGGCAGACCGCATGATTTAATAAGCAGGTTTGATGCGCTCAAATTTTAAGACATCTGATAGACAAGGCAGGCTGTAGCATTTTAAAGTGATTATCAAATCGTTTAACTTACTAATGGTGTACAAAAAGGTGTTAGATGGATTTTACATCATAAGCTCTTTGTGCATGTACTGGCAAATCATTAATTAACCATCATGGTTTTCAGTGACAACACTAGTACTTGCATAACACTTAATGACCTTGTGACAATAACTGTGATTTTTTTTCACTATTGAAATAAGCACACTGAATATCCTTATTAATTAATTTTATTTTCATTCTTTCTTCTTCCTTATCTGTGAATTAATACATGCAGTTCAAAGAAAGCCTGAAGAACATCAGGGGTCAGCCCTTCAGTTTGTTCAGGCAGTATGTGAAGATACAGTGTTGCATAACATAAACTTCAGTAAACTGACTGTTGAAGAGCTACTTAGGTGTGCACTTAGGGAAAAATCCCTGCTCTGTCTAAAGAATTCAACTTACTCAGGTGAAGAAACAATGAACATTTTTAGCTCATATTTGGTGTATGTATACCAGAGAGAGATTATGGGATCAGCTGGTGGCCATGCATCATCCCTATGTGTATGTGGCCATCGCTTTTTGCTTGATGGTCTCATATTGTTTGTCAAGATGTATAAGCAGTGCACTTGTGCATCTTATTACATGCCTCCATATGAGTGCAAATCAGTGCATTGATTTGAATATGAACATCCAGGAAGTTAGCGGGTCTGTGAACGATGTACAGACCGGTTTCCATAGTTACCCATGGAAACCGGTCCAGTGAAGCCAACACAAAAACTGTCCAGCCGGAACTATTTTTTCATTGAACTTGCGCAATGGGTAATTTTCGCTGGAAACACATTCAAAATGTCATAATGATTTAAAACAAAAAAATGGAGACTGGGCTTTGTATTTAACATTTTAACAGTATTTAATTCATACTGATCTGTTCATAATTAGCTGCACCGTACTTTGCGCGCTCATCACAGGGATTAGACTGTTAGTAAATGTAAAATGTCGCAAAACAAAAAATTACTATGTTGCATGTAGGACACTATATGCTCACATTCGGTTTGAATTGGTCCATTCAAGAAATATTTAAACCAGAAAAACAGGAATGACAAAAGCAAATAAGGTCTCCAACTTAGGTACTGGAGGTCATCTTTAGGAACATGCATATCAACTTCTATAGCAATGGGAGAAGCAGATCCTAAATACATAAGCAAATGTCAACAACAAAAAACAGAGAAGGCTTGATAAAAAAGAAAAGGTGGGAGTGGGCAAAAATGCACAAGGGATCTGGTAAAAAAGTAATGCTGCATCATCGATCTTCTAGACCCTACCCCCTCCTGAATATCAAATGTTCCAGCCCTTGGTATTACATAAGACCAAATGACAGGAAGTACATTTACAACCTTGGAAATTTTTAATTAATCCCATGAGTGTTATCATTCTAATGTAAACAGCACTTGTAAGTTAGTTACAGATAGTGAAATGCCTTCCACTGTGGGCGGTGATTACAACATCTGGAATTATCCTGGATCCAAATTTCTCATCAGTTCTTGTATGTCTTACATAGAAAAGTTGCAAAAATTGGTCCAAAATGAAAAAAATCACCTCAGCTTTGTTTTCTGGATCAAATTTTCCTACAAATTGGTACCAAATATGACAAAATTATGTTCACAGCCTTCAAAATTGTCTCACAACATATCCTGGGTTGGTGTAGGTCATTTAAGGTCACAACTGAGAAAAGTACCTAAAATATACAAATTTTGGGGTTTCCCAACACTTTGAGCAGAAAATTTATCTAATAACATCTTTTGGGACTTTATACCAAATTACAAAGCTATCAAACAAGGGACTTTATACCAAATTACAAAGCTATCAAACAAGTAATTTTGAGATAAAGTTTTCTTGACCAAAACTGACAATATTGTCTTAAAAATACAATTTTTTATATTTCAGGACAATTTCCACATATCTAACTATTGTCATCTCTGTACGTCTGTGTACCAGATATGAAAGCTGTCTGTCCAGTGGTTTTAAAAAGGAAATACTGTCTAAGGTTTTTTGACCAAAAATGACAAAATTGCACAAAAATAGTAATTTTCCCAATTTTGTCATAATTTCAACAAATTAGAAGAGTAACACCCTTGCAAAGAGACAACCCAAATTTGAGAGCCATTGGGCTGGCGGTTTCAGAGAAGAAGAATTTTTACTGAAAATGACAAAATCACAAAAAAAATTCAGCAAAAATACAAAATTAAGGATATCTGCACAATATTCATAAAACTGTATAAGGTTCACCTAAGGTACTTGCACACAAATTTTCAAAGCAATCAAAAAAGCGGTTCTTGAGTTATTAATTCTTAACCATTTTCACATTTTGTAAGCTCATTTGCATAATTTTGGCAATGCAGACTTCATTTGAACAAAATCCCATCTATAGCCCAGGATGCATCCACACACCAAATACCAAGCTGAAACGTGCAGCGGTTTGCGTGTTTTTGATGTTGACGGACATACTGTACATACATACATACATACATACAGACACCATCGACTTCAGCCTATACGATAAACTCACATTGGTAAAACCAAATGTGAGCTAAAAATTACTATGTTGCGACATTGTCACCCCCCCCAGGTCTGACGTACCATAACGATCAAATTCCCCACTACCAGGACACGAAGTGCGATCAACCCTGTTGCCCGCACTCCCTTGGTGGAAAACATTGATAGGTGAATGACATTCAAGTCTGAATCACACGATTCAAAAAGTCAGTCATCATCTGCATCTGTTAGAGGTCTTGACGGAGAAATTCCCATTATTTATTCCAAATTCCAGTCGGTCATATCGACCGACATGTTGCTAAAAACTTTCGGCCCGACGAGAAATCTGTCAGTCTCGGACCATCAGACCGACGTTAATTTCACACACTGACTCACCAAGTTAAGGAGCGCCTGTGTTTGGCGCGCAGAATACGAAAACTTCCCACTTGTCCGTCTTCAATTTTATACATTGCCGCGCGTAAACTCTGTTGAAAGTTCGATGACTCCTATGGTTGTACCACGCCAGGGGGGCGCACACCCATACACTCGTAACATGTCGAGTTTTATACTTTTCGTCGTTAGGCGCAGGTAGTTCTTCATTCAAACTGCGAAATATTGATAAACATACAAATTTGCAATATACCTTAGAGTTAAATCAATCAAGATGTGCCAATTCTAAGCCATTTATTTGTTTTCCTTCTGCACCATAAAAGCACAATCTGCATAGGGTATGTGACGGGGGTCACGTATCAATGGCGTTTGAACATGGTGTCAGGCAGTTAATGGAAGGGCGTCAATCACGCGCTCGACCGACCGATTAAAACATACAGAAAAGTGCAATTTCTGCCGAAAATAGAAGAAATTAGCGCATGAAAATATTCTAAATTTAATGACATTCAAGTTAGGGGTTACCGACTCCAATTTTGTTTTGCAAAAATCTCTTTAATTAACCATTTACCACCGGAACCTCAAACGGGGGTGCCAACGACTGATGGAATAAATAAACTTTCATCTCTCTCGCGAGACTGAAACGGGAATTTCAAGAATCGCATTTTTAGTCAAATTTCGGGATTTTTATCACACAATTTGTATACCACCTTGGAACCCAGGGGAAACAGTGGGTTCACATCATCATGAAATTGCACTTTTGTGTTTTAGGGTAATTTTTAAGATTTCTTTCTATACTAAAGTTTCATCTTATGAAAATACTGATGTAAAGTTTGTTTGTTACACAGGTGCTGTACATGAACTGTGCTGCAGACAGTGTACCATTAAACATTCGGCATATAAAGATACCACACAAGCTCAAGACGTCTATGACTGCAGGATTGAAGTTGTGAAGGTAAATGGTTTTTATAACTATTTTTTTTTCAAAAAATGACCATTCAAAAGAATGTGCTCTTTGGAATTTTCAGCTCTCAAAAATTACAATAACTGAATACATTTTTTGACATTTCAATACAGTTTCTTCAATCCAAGACAATTTACAGTTACTGTAGTACATATTACAACAAGTTGCCACTTTAAAGTCAGTCTTTTCGTCACCTTGATATAGTCTAGTCTTTTTATGGAAAAATTGCCTGAGGCTTTACAGTCAAAGTATTTCAAACTTTGGGTTATCTTGCCAGTATTTTCGTTCCCAGCCTCTCAACACAAGTGTTACCACCATCGATAATTCTGGTGCATACTTTGAATTCATACAGAATGAGGCTTGGTTGAATTTTCACACTTCCAAACTGTACCGTAGCTTAGAGGGAGAGGGGTTGTTGAGTCCAAAAGCAATTAGTTGCTTTTACCATGCACATGTTCTAATTATCCATGGTCCCTTTCAGTGCATGTGCCTTTAATATGACACAGTAGGAAAATCACTTCTAGATTGAAACCTTACACAGCTTTTATACTCATATTTATATGTAGTTCTATGAAGTACTATAATTTTCACTGATGTTACAAGATAATGATAACAGGAGATTTGTACAGAATTTGAATGTGTCATTTTCTTTCCAACCAGATTTAAACATGGAGCAACAACGTGCACATGTATGCCATGTATGTAACAAGAATTTGAGCAGCCATGAACGTCTTTGTTCCCACTTGACCCACTGCACATGGGCAAGGTAAAAAATTATTTTTATATATATACACATTTTCCTTTAACCTTTTAGTGGAGTCAGCATTGTCAATAATGACAAAAAACTTTTTTCAATTTATCAACATGTCACAATGGACTCACTATACAGGAGCAGGGATGCCTTTTGTACCGGTACATATATCAAAGTGACATGAAATTTAGGCATGCAGTAATCATTAGTCAAGTATTTTTCCATGACATAGATTGCTTATTCATTCGTTATGCTTATTCATTCTTTACATATGATCCTTTGTACATAGTAATTGTTTGATCCCATTGTGATTGACAGTTCTTCTCTGGTACTGCTTGTCTCCAATGAGTGATCAAAGTGGCAATGTTGATTTTAGATAATTACATTTTTAGTGTATGATATGATGGTACTTATTTTAGGCAAAGTTTACTCACTGAATAACTGATTGTACTGTAACTGATTGTAAACGCAACTGATCGTAAAATGTCACTGCATAAATTGTGAAGAAAGTTCATATTCTGATTTTAGCATACAACCTATAGCTATGATCTGAAATTGCATGCTTTTTTGATAATTCTGGATCCGATAGGCAGGCAAAGGATCAGCTGCCGGGTGGTAAATACTTTGACCCTGATGACCGTCTTAAAGAACAAGCAAAACATGTGAAAAACACTAATACTGTGTCTGAGAGAGACTTTGGGAGTTTGGATTTGTTAGTTAGAATGAAAACAGCTGGTACAACAATATGCTACGAATCAATCATAATGTGGACAAACAATAAAACATCTCTATGGTTAAACAGCAAAACAGAGAGTGAAAGATGAGAAATCATTGTAGTGCACGGAAAAGTTCAAGTGAAATAAAAGAGTTGTTCAGAAAAAGGAAGATTAAAATCAAGAGCATAAAATAAAAGCACTTGAAGAAAAACGATTGAAAAAGACAAAAAGGGAAGAAAGGGAAATGATTACAAATTTGAATTTGACAAAGAAAATAACTGTGTGGAGGTCCATGGTCTCTCTCAGACATAGATAATAATATCAAAGAGTTAAGAGAAAAAGACAAAAGTGACAGAGAAATAATAGAAGTGGTGTGGACACAGATTCAGTTCAGATTCAGTTTATATATGATACCAAAATGCAAAGGCCAAGGGCATTGGTTTCAGAGGAGCAGACTGGGGCATCAGTATACATTGATTGAAATTACCATTTATTTGAAATTTAATTTTGCAGGAAAACGAAAATGCTATTGGAAGTGAATCAGTAGACAAGGAGGAAAAAAAACGTTACATTATGCAAATATAAATGAAATGAAAGATGTTGTGCAGAGTGAAAGAGAAACATAATACACAAAGTCAAAAAAGCAAGAGAAAAACTTGTCATCAGCCAACAAAAGGAGCTGCTACCAGTGTATGTAATGATCCCGGAAAACTCCTTGATAAATCAGTCCTCCACCAGTGTTTTGATGATGACCATGTTCCCCAGTGGTACGAGGTAAAAGTTATCAATATCATTTCTTTAAATTCCTTAGCGACTAAATATCAAATTAAATATGTTGAGACTACTAGGCTATATATGACAAGAGAGATGATTTCAACTTTAGTATAATCAATTTTCCACACACCATCAGTAATATTCCACTCTCACCTGCTTATGGGGTATACATTTCCCAGCTTATTGGATATGCAAGAGCATGCAGTTCATATATGGTGATTTTGTAGAGAGACATGGCTATCTCTCTTACAAATCAAGGTTACACCAGAGCAAGACTTGTCTCTACATTCAAACGCTTTTTTGGCAGGTATCGCAAGCTGGTAGATAAATACAATATCTCTCTTCGACAAATGATCACTGATGGCATCGGTGACATGGGGCCTTAGTTAGTGACCACTACCTATCTGACTTACAGATTGATATATGTCGGGTGCCACATGTGGGGCAGGATGCGCTTACTATTTTCGAAACACCTGACATCACTTCTTGGTCTTTTGGCCAGAGGTCCATATATCTTTTTTTCATGAATTTGACTTTGTTTGTGTACCGTCTATTTACTGTCTGTTCTGTGCTGTTTTGTGTCTATGTTTACAACTATTGCCTTACAAATTTTGACCTAGTGTTATTGGATTATGGATTGGTATGATTGCGATTATTATACACCAGATGACAGTTACGTTTTGATTTGTTACGTACGTAATCTAAAAAAGGGGGACTTAATAATAAAAGAGTAGAAGGGCTAGTATTTAAAATCAGACAATGCATACTAAAATGCTGAGATTCATTACAGTTAAATTTATCTTCATTTAATTTGATTTCCGCATTTGCAAGAATCCACACGACTCTGACTCTATAAATAACATGTAAAACATGTATAAAATAAATTTCTGACATGATATGATACACATCGTTGAAGGAAAAAGGAGTGAAAGCTGTATATGTTGTAAGATATGTGACCTTTGACCTGCTAATATTGACAGCATTATAAAGTGAAAGTGACCTTTGACATACATATTTGCATAAAAATATTTTTGGATATGATTATTGCTATGACATGTGAAGTACCTGCAACGAGAACAAGAAAAGTGCCTAGGATTCACTAGGTCAATGTAACTTTTAAACACGAATTTCATATTTCAACACATGACCTTTGACTTAGCTGATTTGCATAAATATGTAATTGTATATTCATGTTGATGACCTTCCTTTGTAGAATTGCATACATGTATAACATGCCTGTAATGAGAACCATACATAAGAATCTTAGTTTCATTCTTAAAAACATAATAAAATCGTATTCGTGAGGTATAAATTGGTTAAAAATTTATTGACTGATTGATTGACTGACTGACTGACTGATTAAAATAATAGGAATTGGGTAATGTAATTCACAACTGAAATATTTTGTACCAAACTCTTACATATGCAGGAAATGAGTTCCTCCAATGCAACTTTCACCATTGCATTATAATACATGTAACTCTATGGGGATGGTACCATCCATAGTACTGCATATATAACAGGACCCATGGGGAGGATATGTCCCCTTTGCCCTAATTTCAATGTAATTCAAATTGTCATAACTTTTGACAGAATTGGTTAATTTTGATCAGCTAAACTGCATCTTACTATTTAAAGTATGCTCTTCTATTAATTCCACTCGAGAAAAGAATTCCCCCTAGTAAAATAATGTATTGAAATCCCTATTAAATTAGGAAGGAGCTTCCAAAGATTCTGAACAACATTATTTAACATTATAACATGCATAGCTGGAATCAGGCAATATGATTGGCTGGAGCCGAGGTTTATATTCTCAACAAGAAGACCTGTGCACCGCGTAACATTTTTGAGCTCGCGCAAATTTCGAACGCCAACTTGAGAGTTCAACGCGTCGTAATGTCGAACAAGTCTACGGCTTCAGATTGATTTTGATTGTTAAATTTTAGTCTAGTGCAGCTTGATGAACCAACAAATGAAGAGTTTCTGTAAACCTAAAACTAAAAACGGGATATAAAGCCTCTGGGGTGAAAACTAGCATATTTGGGTGAAATATGCTAATTTTCACCCCAGAGGTCTTATATCCGCAACCAAATATCCTCCGTTGCCATTTATAACCTCCAAGTAAAGAGTGGAGTTTATGAATATTCTGCAAAGACAAAATACAATTGTTGTTTCAAAACAAAATTATAACAAATCAGAACTTTTCCAACACATATTTGAATGATAATGAGTTCCAGAGGAGGTTGCAAACCCTGCAGAGATCGCCATTCTTTTCATCAAGGATCATTTATGATTGTAAAACCAAAAAGATGTGAATCATATATGTGAATGGTTTCCAAAGAAGGTATATTACCATTTTTCATAATAGCAGTTTGCTGCATGGTGTACCTTATACTTATGAATAATATCATTTGTAAATGATTTGGTATTAAAGTGTACTGTGATCACAAAGTGCTATTGAGGGAGCTTGAAAATTGATTTTGATGAAATTAGTTTTCCCATATGACTAAACCTCAAATTTATGGCCCTCTCAAAGCTTTCAATTTCATGTATAAACATGGAAGAATACTACATTGTAAGTACAGATTTCATTTCAAAGTAACTTGCTTAAAAGTTTACAAAGCTTTTGTTATTTTATTGTAGAGTCTATCAGAATTTTTTGATAAGTTAGTGTCATCTGTGGTTGATAACGACATTTATATGTAGTGGCTTGGACATAAAACTTGCTAGAATTTGGCTGATGTAGTCAAAATTTGTTGACAGTTAATAGGTCTTACTCAACAGTGTTACATCAGTCTTTCTTGGTCACCATTTATTTAACCATAATGTATACTCAGTTTTGTCAAAAAGAATTGTAGAATAAAAGCAAATAATCATAAAATCCTTGTCTATTTGGTTTTATTTATGTTATATAGTCTCTTTTTTCCCATCAGCAATCTACATTTATAAGATAATGATTGACAGTAGTCTACAGCTAATCAATCAGTATCATTGAAGATGTTATGGAGATGATATGTCTTTGTTTCATGGTCACTTGTCGTAAATTTTAGTCTTCAATTACTATGACTCAATAACAAATGCTCTGTCAGTAATCAACAAAGAGTGTGATGTAATTGATGCTGAGATGAATATGTTATGATTCATGGTCTATAGTTTTAATATTTCAGACTATCATATTTACAATGACAGCAAACAATGGTAACTGATTTTCAACTACAAATGATTGTCTAAACATGGTCATTAGATGGTCTTGACCATCAAATATGGTCAAATCTATCTTAATCAGTAGGACAATGATATAAATATGTTTCATGGCCAATTTCTTCCTTGACCAGTTCTGACCGCGTTTAAACAATCATTGATTGTCACAGATAATCATTGTTAAAACATGTTCATTCGATGGTCCAAAAAACAGTGACCATCAAACATGGTCAAATCATTTATTATGAGGTGATGATGATATGGCTGTGCTTCATGGTCGCAATTTTTTCCATGACCGTGTAATGACAGTTTATCATATACCTATGCCCTGTATTGTGTTTGTACTGAGTTCAGTGACATGATTTATCATGTTTATTTGCATGTCAATAAAGTGATACGCCTTGCTGATTTGCAAATGAAAGGAATGATCAGCGCGTCTTTCTTTCATTCAATTGAATATTTGCATATGAAAAAGTGATACGACCTGTTGATTTACATACCGGACTACTTACATGGTGGCCCCCTAATCAAAACAAACCATGGTGCCCGTCTATGATTTTGACTTTGACTACGATATCATGTCCGATCTCCAAAAGTGGCAGGGTTTTGAAGCATAGGAAAATGCGGGGTAACTAAATAAAACACATGTGTCGATATCGGATTAACCTGCTCGCAGTGCTACCAATTTGAACAAATTAAAGAGCAGAGCATCACACCGTACGGGCACTGACAGATCGATGACAGACCGCTGTTCCGTCCGTGCATATGCACAGACGCGCAGACGACAAGCAAAAGTGCTATCGGACATGTCAAAGGACCGGCAAAAACTTTCAAAAATATCATGTATTCATGGTAAATGCGTTCTGGAAAATAATACCAAACACAACACTTGCATGTACCGTACCGATTCGGTAGATATCCTACATGTTTGATAACAGAGTTCAAGCATTTCTCTGCTCAACCGTCAATGAGCCAGCTGATAGATTACGTCAGACGCTAGTATATCAATCCGCCTTAGCAAGATGACGCAAACAAATGTAGTCCATCAAGAAAAACCACAGTGAAACGTATCATATTTTAATATACGAGATTTATTCATTCAATAACGTGGGCATAGGTATATGATAAAGAGGTTATCCCTCGATATCACCTCTTGGTAGGGTCATATTGCTGCTCGTGCGGTTGTGGGCCGCATCACACTCTTCTTCAACTCGTGCGATGCGGCCCACAACCGCACTCGCAGCAATACGACCCCACCAAGAGGTGATATCGAGGGATAACCTCATAGTATCTATCATGACAGATTGTGACCATCAAACATGGTCAAATCATTTACAATGAGGTGATGATGATATGACAGTGTTTCATGGTCATAATCTTCAGTCAGTCATCATCAAATCATTGTCAATGTGATGACCATAATATGACCATGTTTCACTGTCATTATTTTTTTTTACCATGTGAAGACCATGTTGTGACAATGAGTAAACGTCGGTTGATGATTGTCAAAACATTGTCAGTTTGGATGACAGTCAGCGGACATTGTCACTGATGGTCAAAACATCATCGACCATGGTTGACAATGTAATGGCACGTTATGATGGTCACCAGGAAAGCAGGGTCCGCCATCCGGGCCTCGTCGCCCCCGCCATGGCAGTACATAACCCCGGATTTCGGCCAAACACTTGTCTCAGTGTCGTTCCTTTGCGTGAATGGTACACAATAGACCACATTGATTTCATCTTCTCGATACAGCTTGAATACTGTTATTCAAATGTAAATCTTCAACAGCAGTGAGAATTCATTTATTATACACATACTCTGTGATAACAACTTTAATTACTGCAGCATAGCTCAAAATAGTCCTTATTTAACTATAATAACATTTCTCGGTTTTCTTTGCAGAAGTGCTGTCAAATTGGAAAATGTGAAAGCTCAGTCCCGCAAGACCCTACAAAGAATGACATACAATGTGCAGTCTTTCTATTGTCAAGAAGCTGAAATTTAGCTACGACACCAATGTCAACAAAACAGATACTGCAGGAGTATCAACCATACAGCATATCATTGACACTGTTGCACCATATTAACAGGTATGTACTTTGTTTTCCTAGGTTGTTAACAATATCTGTAGTTTGATAGTTATTTTCAAATTTTTCATCTAAGTATTGCTCATATCCATACTTTGTCAAAAATTCACCGACTCAGGAATTTTTCAATTTAAGAATATAGTCTTATTTTCAACTTTGAAAAGTGTTTTTGCATACTGCAAAGGCTTACTAACACTGCATAAAACTGGACTCACATCAGTTTAATTTTTACATCAATGCTTTTCATTTTCATCCATTATTTATCCTTCTTTAAGGATTGCATTCTAAAAAGTACATGATCTTCATTCCGAAATCATATGCATCTTTCAATTTGAACACAACTTAAAAATTTTGTTAGTTTTACTTTTAGGCAATGCACTTTGCTACTTTCATATAAATGCATAGACGTTTTTAATATGCCACCCGTAACATACAGTAATCTATTTCTCTCAGACTGGTACTATTGCCACTGCGATCTGTCTTGGAGAGCAGGATACACACACACTCAGCTCTGGTGAAGCAATGCACAGTGTTACATAATTGGTGATCAAACTGCAAGTATTAAACTTGCCCTTTGGAGACCATTCATACAATGAGTCCAAATTGGAAACACCTACCTCTTCAATAATATCTCAGTACGATATTTTAGTTCTAAAAAGAGAGTCACAACAACACCAGATTCTAAGATAGAAATGGCACCAACAAGTATTTCTGATTTAGCTAGAGATTTGACAGATTGATGAGGGAAAGACATGGGGCAACTACACTTAATCTGGAGAGCTCCATCATGTTTAACATGAACCATACAGATATATAATGGCTGGATGGCCTAGATGATGTTGATAAAATCAAATCCATGGACCAAGCTCGGAAGATGATGTCCAAAGTGATCGCAAAGTATAAATAAAGGAGAAAGCTGGTGAAAGAGAGCATAGCTCAGCGGTTGGTGAAGAAAAAACTTGAGAGAGAAGAAACCCAGAGAAAACGTGCACAGGAAAAGTGACTAAAAATTGATGAAGTTGCAAAGTTGGGTGGAGAGTGGAAGACACATCAACAAGTAGAAGAGTTTTTCCAGTCATCCACAGGCAAAGAGGCCAGGCCAGCACTTAAATGGCAACTGAAATATCACAAAACCGTCCTGGGAACACCAGTAGATGATAAATCTCTGTTCCAGCAACAGAAAAGGGGGCATATGTTATCAAACACCAAACTCCGTGACAACCTAAAATCTGTCATTACCTGTGCTGCTGCCACCTATGCAGATCCAGTCAGTGCTGAGCCAAGTGAAAGTGGAACCATAGGCATTTCACAAGATGACAGAAAAGCTAAACTCCAGTTGCTGAAAACGAAACTAAAAGAACGATTGCAATTAACCGAGGCTAAAAATGAACGTTGGAGAGAAAGTCACGCCAGAAATTGTGAGAATGAACCTCAAGAGGAGGAAAGTACTAGGGATGCCTGGTGTATCAGTGGTAGAAAGAGAAAAGCAAATGAGCTTGTGTCTGCAAGGAAATCAAAGCTATCACGTATAACTCCAGAGTATCTGGTTGGCAAACATGTCGAGCATACCTTTGAGGATGAGGAGCATCCTGGTACACTGGTCGTATATCTTGGAACAATAATGAAAGTTGTCCATAAAGCATCTGGCCGAAAGCAAAATAACTAAGCTATTGTTGAAATTTTTTATGACATAGAAACAAATCCTGAATGTTCTAGTGATTCAGAGGACGAGGATGATGATTTGCAGACAGTGTTTGAGTATCCATTGTTAGAAACTACTACAGTAATAATGGCTCATTGAAAATTGTTGACGATTAATTTTATTGGCCAATGAAACCATGAAGAACCCTGTGAAATATACATTTTTTGTCTCTTTTGCCAAGAGACGGTGGCATTTGAAAAAATAGTGACAACATCACTGTTCGCTCCCATATAGTTATCAAAACAAGTCAACAATTGTATGAAACATGGACATACATATACAGACAGACTGACATACACAGACTGGCACAGAGTGATGACATTGACCCCAAGTGTGCCTTGGCTCATGGAGATAACGAACAGCTGAATGTTATGATAAAATAGTTAATTAAGTATAGACCTATACAGGCACTGAGAGTGAATATGTTACAGCAATTTGATTAGTTGATTAGTTTCTTTTCCTTTTCTACTCCTGTGATAATCTTTAAGACAATCAATCTGCAAGGCAGTTTATGTATTGACAAATATGTTATCTTTTACAAGTACACAGTAAACTCTTTTTGATTTTTCATTTACAATATTTGACAAAGACTGAAATACATAACATGCAACCAGTGTTTACACTTTGCCTATACACCAGATACATGGAGAAATTTCAACATACAATCATCAACTCAGAAACCCTACACGGAAAAGTAAACATTGTTTTCTTCCAGAACAGCTGGTGCATCAACATCTGGAACAACTTACAAACTTAACCAATTACACAAGGATGATGAAACAAGAGATAAAGTTAAACTGTGGTGAACTTGACCATCCCTTTCAAATCCTTACCTAACTTGACATCTTAAACTAAAATACACTGCATGGTTAATTGCGCACAAAAATACATCGGGGTGGACTATTTGATAAGGGACGGTGTCTGGAAGATCGATGAGGTACATTACAGTATCTTTTTTATCCGATCCATTGTACATTCTTTTTTCCCCACTCTCCCATCTTTTCGTTTTGTCAAACCTTCTCTGGCTGAATTTTTTATTTATTTGTTTGGAATTTTTTCAAAATCTGCCAGGATTTTTTTACTGCATTTCAACACCAAATACAGTTTACCATATCAAATGCTTACTAAATCACCACATTATAATACTCTTAGTTCCAGTAGGTATAAAATTACCAAAAGAAATCTTAAAATACAAAATGGAAGATATCCCAGTAAAACTGAAAGTTTCGCAAAGTTGCCCCAAAGATTCAAAATTCCGGATTTCAACTTAATTTCAATATATCTTATTAACAAAAACCCTAAGAACGTGTTTACTAAATATCAAAGCAATCAGACTGGTAAATTTTGAGAAACAAATTTTTTGACCAAAATGAGAAAAATTGCCCCCAAAAATACAAAATTGCAGATTTCATCCTAATTTTAAATATATCATTTAACATAAACCCAAGGAACCTGTACACTAGATATCAAAGCTACCAGATCACAAGTTTCAGGAGAAAAAGTTTTTGACCAAAAAAGGGAAAAATTGCCCCAAAATAAAAAAATTGCCAGTTTCAACATACCTTCAATACATTATATTGGGAATAATCTTAGATACCTGTATACCAAATATCAAAGCTATCAAATCAGTAGTTTTGGGATAAAAAATTGTTTTATCAAAAATTATGAAAATTGCCCCAAAATTACAAATATGACAATATCAATACAATTTGCACAAGCATGACTGAGGTCATTCTGAGGAATATGAATATGAAGTTTCATAGCAATCAGATGAGCGATTTCAGAGAACAAGATTTTTTGACTAAAAATGGAAAAAAATACCCTAAAAATACAAACATGCAAATTTCATCCCAATTTTTGCACACATACTTTAGAATACCTAAAAAAATCTGCATACCACGTTTCAACTCAATCTGACCACTGCTTACTGAGTTTTAGCCATTTGCAGGATTTTTCCTTTTTTTCCCCCTCATTTGCATATTTTTGGCACTGACATGTTCATTTGAACAAATTCACATCTCCACCCCTAGGTGCACCTGTACACCAAATACTAAGACAGTAGGTGCTACGGTTTAGGAGTTTTTGATGTGGACGGACATACATACATACATACACACATACATACATACTTCATTTTTCCACCTTATATGAATACCTCCCATTTGCATATATACATATGCATATTATATGGGAGCTAAAAATGCATTGGGTTGAGTTATTTTACTATGATGATTGCTTTATCTCCCATTCATACATCTACATCATTTGAGTAAAATTTAATTCTGAACAAATGAGAAACAAACTTATGGTGAAGTACAGTACTTTATATTCGATGGATGTCATGGACAGACATTGTTGCATTCACAAAACTGATGAAAGGGGAAAAATGTTCGTCTTAATAGTTTTCTATAATTTATTTTAAGCATCAATTTACATGATTTCATTTGAAAATATTTGTGTGTTTATCACTATTTTCATTCATTATTTATTTATTTAATTATTTACATTGCTACTTACATTTTTATTTGTGAAAGCAAGTTCATTATTTACATATTATTTACATATTCATGTTTATTTACATATTCATATATATTTATTTGTACACATCAAATCATTTACATTACTTTATTTGGTTTGTTTGTTGATGTGTGAGTGTCAAAACACGCTAAACCTACATGTCTACCTTTCAGGGAAATATACAGATGAAAAATTATGCATATATAAATACACTAAAGCAACAATAATGTATGCAAAATTATGCAAATATGCTAATTTGTTTATTTTAAGTTATTCCATAGAATAGAATTTCAATAGGAGAATCAATACCTACGCTGAGAAGGTAGACATAAGGCCAGCAGTTTTTAAATATTCAGTCATTGCATAATGTATCCCCCCCCCATAATAACCCTACATTGTCTTAAAATGGGGCCATATTTGTGTGTCCAAGCTAACTAGTGTATTGTCCTGATTAATGAAGAAAAAATATTCAGAAAAATTGCTATAAATCGACTTCTGATGAACAGATTTTGAAAATTTAAATTGCATTCTCCTCTGCTGTCAATTTTACATCTAATCACACTATTTCTGTGATGTTTAATCGACTTTCAAATTTTGCCTTAACCTAGCTAGTGAAAGTGACGTAACTCCACGGTCAAGAATAGATCACTGCATTGGTACTTACATCGATAGCAACTCTACTGCATGCTGTGTGTAGGAATGTATAACACAAATCGGACATGATACAGTTTTATTGTCGTCTCACTCTCAGTTGTCGATGTCTTAATGGTGGAATAAATGTTTTCGGACTTGACGGAACTACTTCTTCAAGTAGTGTTGGATTTGGAGCGAGGTTTTAAGTTATTTGCTTTTGTAAGTTTCAGTGCTATGTGTCTAATATCGCTGTTACAGTAAATCATGTCAAGGTCATCAAAGTCTCAATCCTGTTTGTAGCAATGGAAATTGTTTTACCATGACTTTGCAGTTACTGCTTTAGATTGAAACTCAACATGTAGTCAAAGATTTCTTGTTTTCCATATACACTCCATTATCAATCAATAAGCATCAATAAACAATCTTACATATATATTTTCAGAGAAGTTAATATTTGATCAAAAAAGGGGAAATTGCCCCAAAAGTGCAACTACAAAAATTTAGCCATGCTTTGAACAAAACAGACAGAGGTCAACCCTAGGATCATACACTCAAAGTTTCAAAAAAAATGGACAAGTGCTTTCAGAGAAGATGAATTTATTTTTTTACCAATAACAGGGTCTTACATACTCAATTTCAACCAAATTTGGTTGGTAGTTATAAATTTGCCTGATTTAGTTTTTTACTTCCATTGTTTATTTTTGACACTAACATGTATTCATTTGAATGCTTGGTTGAATCTGTATGTATTACCTGTCAATCCTCCTCATAAACTCAAGAAACTGCAGCATGTATTTTGTGTACAGGTGCACCCAGGGATTCATATGTGAATTTATTCAAAAGCACATATCAGTAAAATTAATGCAAAATGAGGTTAAAAAAAGGCAAATAGTACAAATTACTAAAAGTCTGTGACCACAAGCCATATTTAGTTTAAACAACATGGTATGCAGGTTCCTTACGTGACATTTTCAAAAAAAAATCTTCTTTACATGTCCAATTTTTTGAAACTCAGCATCCATGATCCCAAATTTCATTTTTAGCTACTATAGACTACAGTCTATAGAAGCTAGTACTGGGATAGGTATCCGTCCTGCATCAGTCTGTAGGTATGTATTTTCCGTTTGTGAGGCGTCCGTACACTCAAATATCTTGAGAACCGCAGTACTTACTGATTTGATATTTGTCGTGTAGATGAAAAATATGATTTTGAGAAACTCGTTTTGTTAATTTTTTTGATATTGTTGAAAATATGCAAATTGGCGCCAACAAAGGCGTTTTTGGTGAAAAATCTTCATAACCGATTTGGTTTACAGGTCCCTAAGATGACCTTAGTGAGATAATTTCATACAGTCATGAGTCAGGAAATACTTAATTATCTTCCCCAAAATTGCTTATTTGATTAGGTATGCATATTTTTAGTGTCAATCTTAATTTAGTCCCTGCAAATTGTGGTGAAACTCAAATATTTTTATGACAATTTCCAATGCTTACACTTTCAGCTTTGTTCCTACTGTGAACTAACCTGCAATGTTGTTATTTTGACCCTTTAACCACCATGGTTTGTTCCAAATCCATTGTTTTCTATGGTAAAGTTGGACCTGTATACAGAGCATTAATGCCATTCAGAAGGAAAGCAATTTTTCTTTGTCACATCTAGGAATAAATGAATCTTTAGGATAAGGGAATCCGACCAATCAAATGTGAGCAACACCACATCATTGGCAGTATTTTTGAGCTTTGCTACATACATTTGTTAAGTAGAATTAGTATAGTTTAGTACAACTTAAAAGTACAATAGCACACAATTATTAGATATATTTATTAGGGTAATATGATAGACTTGTATGCTTACATTTTATCTAATTATAAAACCAAATAATGTGTGAATTGACCACTTGAGTACACAATCACCACCAGTTTCTTGGTTAAGAAATGCTTTCCTTTTAATTAATATTATATTACATTTACATATTGCTTAAACTCATAAAGTGCACTTTCTGTAATAATGGTTTTCTATTCTGTTATAACAGCAAAGTACATGAAACAGAGGTGACTGAAGCCAGTGTGTTTGCTCACTACACCGCTGGCTCCTACACAGCCGCCGACATCTGCGGGATGGAGCGGTTGTTGCTCAAAACTATGAAATACAAACTGTCCACGACACCAATTGCAATTCTGCTGCATTTGATGTGGGAGTTATTCCCACAAATACAGGAACCCACAAGATTAGTCACAAAGGTGAGAACTGTAAACTGCATGCACTTTTCATTCATAACATACTACAATGATATTTGAACAAGTCATTAGTGTCACATTGACAAAATTCTTAATATTGTTGAAAAATGATTTTGAAGTTACAATTTGAGCCTCCAATAAAGCTTTCAGGTTTTGTTCACTTGACTAATAAAGCTGGAGAAACAATATGCATCACAACAAGAAATATTTCCATGCTAAAAGTGGCTTTAAAAAGTTGGTGCATCAAACTTTCCTGGTACTGAATGTGGAGTAATCACAAACTAAAATGCCAGCACATATACCAATGATACCCTGCAAATGTAGGATATCACAGCACAGGTACAGCTGGCTATCATCTAAACAGAGATTTACAAATCTACAGTATGGCACCGTCCCTCCACCCACCGTCTGGAAACGCAACACGTGCGCTATAGTTTAAAGGTGTTAATTGCTCTACAATTGGTACGAAGCGCGTTACGGATGTAAATGCTTGCTTGGGGACGCCATCGGCAGCGTTTGGCAACATCTTGCAGTGCAGAGTATTTTTAATTATTCATTGTCATGTCTTTGCTCCTCAGGTAACTTTGTTACCATAGCCAGGATTTCTGCTACAACTGAGAAACTGTGTTTATTGAGAGTAATTTCTTTTTAGATTTTCGTCTATGATTTTCCGTGTTTTTCCGTTGAATTTTCGCCTACCAAATTTGACCTCGCTGGGTAGGAAGAGGCACCTTATAGTACGAAAGTTTTCCCCCCTGTCACTTGTAGAAATAAGAATAAATCGAAACGACTTTGGCGTGATCAATCAGCGATGGGGATTTTAAAATTGGTAGTATGCGTCTTTTTGTCGTTTACTCTGTTCTGTTGTATAAAACGCCCGAGTTTTCGACGATGCATTTGTTGTTAAAAATCAAGATGGCGGCCACCATACGTCGGCCATGCGTTTTTTGAACAACGAAAATTGCCAATCAACCCGTAAAATTCCCCGTGAATTTTGACTTGCGAGGTGTATACCTTCCTAAAAGTTTATTTTCTAGAATCGATTTTCATTCTAACATTACTCGAAATTTATGCTTTGGATGTTTCGGAATGCTGTTGAGTTTGCCGCGACGCCATTTTGAAACTTCGATCGCGCACGTTGGTTCTTCGGTCACGAAGTGTTTTCCTCCCTTCCATGTTTGAATCTAATCCAACTAAGCATATTTCAGTCATTGAACATTTTCGATAAATTTTCGATATTTTACGAATGGTGAGACACTTATTTTGATGTTTTTTCGTCTGAAAGGATGATTTTTGGGATAGTGATTTTGTTTGTGTCTTTGTTTATCCGTTTTAAGACTTAGGGGTACAATCGCGTACAGTTGTCTAGCGGCGATTCCTTGCAAGCTCAATCTGTTTTGGAGGCCAAAAGAGTACGCAACAGCTTTGAAAAGAAATGAATTTTTATGTATAAAAATGTGAAAGAACCTTGAGGCTCCTACCTCAATATCGAAACGTTTGTGTTACAATATCGACAAGTTTATTCAGCAAAATCGCTGTAGTGAATAGCGCAGTGTATTCTGGTCATTTTGGTTAAAATTAGCATATTTTTCATGCAAATTCACGTACTTGTCACCTTTAAGGTGTCAAGATTCACGGATTTTTTGTAATTGATATGTTTACCTGTAACATGCATCGGAACAAAGAAACAGGAGCTGTTTCCAGACCGGTGGCTGGAGGGACGGTGAGTATGGTTTTCTTCGTGATGTCTCTAAGATACAAATAAGTTGTGAACAGGCAAAATATTTATCCCTGCTAGGGTATTTGTTGTTTCAATGGATTTTGACCAGCAGTCTAAAGGCTGATAACTTTAACCTAGTCTACAAAGAAAATTAATACTCTTATTAGAAATGTCTTACATTGCATGATTGATTAAAACATGCAATTTTTTCTTTACAACTTATACTTGGGATTACTCTCTCCAGTTTTTCCACATTTTTTGGACCTATTCGGCGATTTATAGATTCACTTTTGACCTGTAACTTTGTGAATGTTTGCTGTACCAAGTGGTGATACTTCCGTCAGATCTAGCGTATTATCGTTGCTGATTTTACCATTGACTTTTCTTGTTCAAGTCGTAGTACAAGGTTGAAAACTATAGCATGGCAGCCCGATGCTCGTTTTCTTTTGCTTGTCGCACCTTTAGTTCTGCTCTGCGGAATGCAACCAATCATATCCGAGAGCCTTTCAGGCCACGTGGGAGAAAAGCTGGACTGAAACATCCCAAACCCACATTCCGAATTCCAACTATTGTTAACTACTATCGCACCCGAAAGAACTATCACGGACATACTCGGACTTCAGCATTACAGCATATTCCAACATTCAAACAGGTGGGTGTAATGAATCAACACGCGTCTACCATCAATGACGTCGACGGTGTTTACACCGAAAGTCATCAGGATTCGATACAGATACAATCTTGCAGTGACATCTCCGTGTGTACAGATTTTGGGAGCATTAACACGGTGTACAGATTTTGGGAGCATTAACACAGTGATGAACATTTTTCAACGGTCACCCAAGTTGCGCTCAAGTAATCCATCAAATCTCATAACTGTACATCGATAGTCTTCTACATTCATGCCTCACAATATTCAGTTTACTCTATGGAATGCATGCTCTGTAGAAAAGAAGTTGCCATCCGTCTCTGATTCTATAATGCAAAACAAGACTGATGTCTTCGTGGTGACAGAAACATGGTTCAAGGATCTCCGATGATAACATCGCAGCACGTTTATCGTCTTCTCATAATGGTTACACCATACACCAAGTACCACGTTCAAGAAAAAAGGGCGGCGATACAGCAGTTATTACTAAATCAAACTTAAAGTTTATCAAGAACAAGACTGCAGCCTTTAAGTCGTTTGAAGTAATGGATGGTAAAATAGATTGTTTGTCAACTGTAATTAGACTTGTTGTTGTTTATTGACCGCCAAGGGAGGCCATTACTAATTTCTTAGATGACTTTGCCAAATTACTTGAGAGTTTGATCCACTCACAAGGGAGAGTGATTATCGTCGGCGATTTTAATATTCACGTGGATGATCCGACTAATAACGATGCTGCAAAGTTTATTGATCTACTCAACTCTATGGCATTGACACAGCATGTGATTGGTCCTACTCACAGTAAGGGTCACACTCTGGATCTAATCATCACTAGGGAAGCTGACCCATGTGTTTCTAACATGAGATGTGACTGGCTTTTGCCATCTGACCATGCGGCACTTCATTTTTTGACTGCTTTTACACGACCACTCCCACTGAAAATAACTAGGTCTTCAAGAAAGCTTGCGAACATCAATATACTGGAACTCCAACAAAAACTTACATCATCACTGCAATCGGTAATTTCAATGAGTGCTGTTGTCCAACTGATATTGTAAATTCTTACAATAGTGCTTTAATCGGAATTATGGACGATCTTGCACCAGTTGTTAACAAACAGTTTTTGGACAAAGCCCGTGCTACCTGGTTTACAGAAGCATTCATCAAAGCACGCCAGGATCTTCGGCGATTGGAGCGACGATGGAGGAAATCCGGACTTGTTGTAGACGAACAGATTTTTAAATCGGCTCGTTGCATGTATGTGAGTAAACTGAGGGATGCTCATGCTACCTATCACCGAGACCGTATTGTTGGTGCTGATACTAAAACTCTTTTCCGCATCATTGATAGTATCATTGGTACGAAGGGAGCATTGGCTTTGATTAAACCTGATATTGACCCTGCTATATTACCAGATGTTTTTTCAGAATTCTTTCGATCCAAGGTTGATAGAATTCGCGAGAGTTTGCCATTTATTCAACCATCAGACCCTTTCACATTTTCAAGTTTTAGTTTGTGTCGTTTTGAGATAATATATATTGAGTTTGTAGTGAAATTAATAAGTAATTTACCAGTGAAATCCTCTACGCTTGACCCAATGCCAGCTTCTTTGTTAAAACAGTGTTTGCATCAAATTGCTCCTACTATTGCACATATAATCAATTCTTCACTCGCTAATGGTATATTTCCCCATTCATGTAAATCTGCCATTGTTCGACCATTGCTTAAGAAGCCAGGTCTTGACTGTAATGCATTGAAAAATTATAGGCCTGTCTCTAATTTGCCCTATTTATCTAAGCTGATTGAAAAGGCAGCCTTACTTCAAATTAATTCATATTTGTGTAATAACAATTTATATGCTAAGTCTCAGTCCGCTTATCGCGAGGCTCATAGTACAGAGACTGCATTGGTGCGCGTGCAGAATGATGTGCTGCGTGCTCTAGACAGACGTAATGACGTAATTTTAATTCTTCTTGACCTGTCTGCTGCCTTCGATACCATCGACCACAATATCTTAATACATAGGCTACGCTGTAGGTTTAGAATTGATGGTACTGTGCTTGAGTGGATTAAATCTTACTTGAAGGATAGAACAATGAGAGTTTGTGTTGGGTTGGCGGTATCGGAGGCACAGCTGGTTGAATGTGGTGTCCCCCAGGGTTCGGTCTTAGGACCGATACTGTTTAGTTTATATGTAGCACCCCTTGAGGATATTATTGTCAGGCATGGCTTAGATTCTATGTTTTATGCTGACGACTCTCAACTGTATATAACTTGCTCCCGTGACTTTGTTCCCATTACTCAAATTGAGGGTTGTATTAGTGATGTTCGTCAGTGGATGGGTGACAACATGTTAGCACTTAATGAAGGTAAAACTGAAGTAATTCATTTTTAGTCCCCATGGACACCGTCCGGGGGGACTTATAGGTTTGGTCATGTCCGTGCGTGTGTGCGTGCGTGCGTGCGTCCCTCCGTTCACGCAGATGTCTCAGACATGCCTAGGTCAATTTCTTTCAAGGATAGTACCCTACCCCATACAGATGCACGTCGATTTGTTTCACAATGCGATCAAATTTGGCCGCGTTAGAGGACTTTTTAGTTTTCACCTCCATAGACTCCCATGTACAAGGCAGTCTCCATAGACTCCCATGTATAAGGCAGTCCATAGACTCCCATGTATAAGGCAGTCCATAGACTCCCATGTACAAGGCCAAGAAAAATAAAAATTTAGTTTCTCATCGTATTCATATTGCAAAAAGGATGCAGTGACACAGTTTTTAGTCCCCACGGATGAAGTCTTGGGGACTTATAGATTGGGTCATGTCCGTCCGTGAGTCCATCCATGAGTCCATCCGTTCACGCAGATATCTCAGATATTTTGACAAAATATCACGTGAGCCTGGTGACCTTTGACCTCAAATATATATATATTTGACCATAACTCAGTAACCACAAATGCTACACCCTTCATATATGGTATGATAGGACAGCTTATGATGCCACATATTGTACCTCATTAATTATGTGCATATCTAATTTTGAGCAAAGCAATAGAGCTAGAGGTCTGAATTTTGGTATATAGGGATAACTTAGCAATACAATATTTTTTACAAAATGTCACATGACCTTGGTTACCTTTGACCTCAAATATACATATTTGTCCATAACTCAGTAACCACAAGTGGTACACCCTTCATATATGGTATGATGGGAGACCTTATGAGGCTTCACACAGTACCTCATTAATAATGCATATATCTAATTCTGAGCAAGCACATAGAGTTGGATGTCTGATTTTTGGTATATAGGGATAACTTAGCAATATTTTTTTTTTTCGAAATGTCACGTGACCTCGGTGACCTTTGACCTCAAATATACATATTTGTCCATAACTCAGTAATCACAAGTGCTACACCCTTCATGTATGGTAGGATGGGACAGCTTATGACGCCACATATTGCACCTCATTAATTATGCGCATATCTAATTTTGAGCGAGCCAATACAGCTAGAGGTCTGATTTTTGGTATAAAGGGATAACCTAGCAATACAATATTGATTGACAAAATGTCACGTGACCTCAGTGACCTTTGACCTCAAATATACATATTTGTCCATAACTCAGTAACCACAAGTGGTACACCCCCTTCATATATGGTATGATGGGACAGCTTATGATGCCACATATTGTACCTCATTAATTATGCACATATCTAATTTTCAGTGAGCCAATAGAGCTAGAGGTCTGATTTTTGGTATGTAGGGATAACTTAGGCCAAAAAAAAGAAAATGAAATGTTTCTGGTAAGCGCATGTCACTTGAACAATAGCGCGTCACCCTTTTTTAGCTATTATAGACTATAGTCTATAGAAGCTATTGGGATGGGTATCCGTCCGGCGTCCGTCGTCAGTCTGTATATATGTATGTATGTATGTATGTCCGTATGTATGTCCGTTTGTGAGGCGTCCGTCCACTCAAATATCTTGAGAACCGCAGTACTTACTGATTCAATATTTGTTGTGTAGATTAAAAATATGATTTTGAGAAACTATTTTTTTTAATTTTTTGATATTGTTGAAAATAGGCAAATTAATGCCAAAAAAGGTGTTTTTGATAAAAAATCTTCTTCTTCATAACCGCTGGTCAGACAGCTTGTTATTGGTATACAGGTCCCTAGGGGTAACCCAACTTAGATTTGTTCAAATTGTGATGAAATATGCAAATGTGTATTTTTAAGGAATTTTTTTGTCATTTTTGGTCAAAATTTGACTTGCATTGTATGTAATTCTTGTACTGTATAAACCCTATCAATTCAACCAGAAAAAAATAATTAATATGATTTTAAATAATTGAATTAATTAGGAAATCATCAAAGCCAAAATAATTTTTATGTAGAATTATCAGAAAGTTCAACCTTTTTTGACAGTTCATAGTGAAATGCTTACCATCTTGGAGGATTAAAACATGTAAAGGCAACTTTCCTGAATCCCAACTTTGACATATTCTGAACCGTCATTTATTGTGCCCTGTATGTTATCTAAAAGAAATTGCTCAAAATAGTCAATAGAGATAGAGATAGAGAAAGTTCTAATTTCCATTTATGGTTGACTTGGTAAGGATAAAATAAAATTACTTTTTGAGAAAAAAATAGAGTGGTCAATTAAAGAGTAGTCAAAGTGATAGGGTTTTTATGGTAAAGCTTGGCTGTAAGATTCCTCATGTGCTATTTATAGCAATTGTGCGATCTGTGTAAACAGTGCAATGAAAGTTACATGATTCCTTATAATGCTTTTGATGACCTTGAACTTCTTAAGTTTCAAACATTTGTCTCTTCAGTGTGCTTTCTCTGAGTATGTACAGTCTCAACTTATTCAACAGAACTCACTTACAATGTTAATGAAAGATATCCACCTTCTTCAGCAATACATGTGTCACAAAAGGTTATTCTCTACATATTACACAGCAGAGCTCTGTCAACTGTTGAGTTGCTTGTTTTTTCAAAACCGCTGGTCAGACAGCTTTAATATTTGGTTTACAAGTCCCTAGGTTGACCTAAGTGAGATAATTTCATACAGTCAGGAAATACTTAATTTTGTATCCATGTCTATTGTAGCTTCAGGGACTTTGGCCCTATGTTTTCTGTTTGTGGCCGGCGGCCGTGGCTGACACCAAACCAAAATGGCTGAAGAGAATGAGAAAATTCTGTGGGGGGCATGATCAGTGACTGCATGAACAGTATATATGTGACTATATTGATAAAACTATAAAACTGACCCTCCTCCCTCCCTTGAGGGAAAAAAAAAAAAAAAAAAAAAATAAAATTCGCGTCGTTGCACCATTTTTTAAAGGAAGACCTGACCAGAAACATTTCTTTTTTTTTTTGGCCTTAGCAATACAATTTTTTTTTACAAAATGTCACATGACCTTGTTGACCTTTGACCTCAAATATACATACAAGTGGTACACCCTTCATATATGGTATGATGGGAGACCTTATGATGCTTCATACTGTACCTCATTAATTATGCATATATCTAATTCTGAGCACGCCCATAGAGCTGGATGTCTCATTTTTGGTATATAGAGATAACTGTAAGATAGAAATTTTTTGACCAAATGTCATGTGACCCAATGACCTTTGACCTGAAATATACGTTTACGTCGATAAATACGTAACCACAAGTGCTATGTCCTTTATATTTAGTAGGATGGGAGACCTTATGACAAAACACGGTTTACCTCATTAATTATGCACACATCTAATTCTGGGCAAGCGAATAGAGCGAGAGGTCTGATTTTTGTGTATAGGAATTAATTAGCAATACAATTTTTTTTCAAAATGTCACTTGACCTTATGACCTTTGACCTTGATTATACATATATATGCATAACTCAGTAACCACAAGTTCTATATCCTCCAATTCTGATAGGATATTAGACCTTAAGATGTCACATCTTGTACCTCATTTATTATGCGCATATGTATTTCTTGGCTGGCCAATACAGCTGGAGGTCTGATTTTTTTCCTGATTTAGAACCATAACTTAGACATGCCTCATGTGTTTCAAAGTGGGAAAAACGACATAGACCTATGTGCCCACAGATCTCAACATATACACTCCAGTGATACTTCTTAATGACCATATTTCCCTGCCCCATACTCCTATTACAAGTGGGGACTATGTCATTGTCAGTGATTTGTTCAAGGTCTGCTGATGGGGGCCGGTCACGTGAGTGTAATTTGCAGGTGGGAGAAGTCAGCGTTCACTCGTCACCTGTAGTCCATAACCTTGGTGTTATGCTTGATGCATCAGCATCTATGTCATTTCATGTAACCAGTCTTTGCAAATCAGCATCATTTGCATTGTGGAAAATCGGTAAAATTCGTAATTTTCTTGATCAGAGTTCAACTGAAAAATTGGTACATGCTTTCATCACATCTAGACTTGACTATTGTAACAGTATATTGTATGGTCTCCCTAGTCATCAAATGAAAAAACTTCAACTAATTCAGAACTCTGCGGCACGGCTTGTCACTAGAACCAAAAAGACAGAAGACATTACGCCAATACTGTCTAGTTTGCACTGGCTTCCTGTATATTAGAGGACAGAATTCAAAATTCTTGTTTAAGATATAAAGTTGTTCATGGTATGGCACCTGTCTATTTAACGGATTTACTAAATGTCCGCACTCCTGGCCGTTTGCTGCGTTCAACTACTGAGGGGGTAATAACTTTGCATCAACCGATTTGTAACACAGTATACTATGGTGAGCGGTCTTTTGCTGTCTGTGCCCCACGTTAGTGGAACAAACTGCCTTTTGGGGTCAGAACATCTCCCAATTTTAATGTTTTTAAGTCGATCTCAAGACCTATCTTTTTAGGAATGACATTGTGTAGTTTTTAATCAGCGACCATGGCCGTAGCCTGACCAAACCGCCAAGGGGGGCAGAGTTTCAATTTTGTCATGGTGCAATCATGCATTTAAAATTTCGAAAGATAGCTATAAATTAGCATGTAATTTACATTATAATATCCATTTAAGCGAATGCAATTACATAATAATATCACGTTTTAATTGAAGCTGTAGAAAAATGTCAAACTCAAAGTAATGAGAAAGCAAATAGAAAAATGGATGATGCTTTGTGAAATATTAATAAGTCATAAGTATGATTTTAACTCCGTACAGTACTAGTTTAACAGCTTTCTCCAGTTTGTTTTGCTCGAATACACTTCCTCTGGAGTTGGGATATAACGCGAATTTCTGTGCACTAACAGCATCCCAAGTGCACTGAGGCGATCTTCTGCCATACTTGCCCTTGTCCATAGCTTAAGGCGACGCAATGCGGAAAAGGAACGTTCGCAAGAAACACTGCCAACTGGGGTGGTCAGGAATATCACCAGAATTTTGTTAATTACAGGAAAGTATTCTGGATCACAGGCCACCAATGTCTTCACTAACATTCTGTTGTCTGGACTCTATTTGGGTTTTCCTATGGAGTGTGATCCACCTGTCGCGATCTCCGTATCCAATGCCAAAGTATCCCCTCTGCTGAGAAACTTTCCATAGTATTCTCTGATGGATTTCACAGTTGTTGACGTCAGCTGGTCAATATTGCACGGAATCAGAGCCTGAGCAGATACCAAATTAGAGTGCTGTTCATCAAATCTTGTCTCCAGTTCCTGGATGACATGATCAACAAATCTGAAATATACGTTCACTTTGTAATAGTCACTGTTACTTTGTTCTTGGCTATGGCCAGCATTTGATCGATGACGTTGTGTGCTTGCTGTTCTAGGTTTGTAAACAGTGATGTTTATGGAATCTGCTACGATGGTTATTCTATTCCAAAGTTTGTCCCACGTTGAATCACTGCGTCCATTTGTCATACACTCTTTACAAAGTTGGATGTCTTTGTAAGCTTTACCAAGGTCACAGTTAACTGCCTGTAGTGCCTTTGTCACGGGTGCACAGTAGCTTAGGACGAAATGGGCGACCACCAAAGACACTAAAAATTGTGGATCTGTAAGAAGCCTGGCATATGCACCCGCATCTCGTTTAGCATCCCCACCACTGTTGTCTCGTATTTGTTCAAGTGCTTCTAAAACTTGCCTGTATTTTGCAATCAAAGCTGATAAGGTATCTACTCTGGCAGACCACCGGGTCGGACATAGCTTTGGGAGACATTTCCTTTGCGACCCGTGCTTAATTTCCGTACTGGATCTCTTGAATTCATCCCTCATCATTATCATCGTGTAGCAGTTCATCAAGATCACTGTCTACTCCTTTAGTGTTGACATTCTCGAAAATTGCCCTTCTCTTCGCACTGCCGCTCAAAAACCATGTTAGTTTTTCTACGTTATCAAACAAGTTACGAATTTCAGGAACTTGCTTGCAACCAGCTGCAAGGACAAGGGCAAGGACGTGTGAACGACAGTGGACATACGTTGCATTTGGGAACCGTTTCTGAATTATTGCTTGAACACCATTTTTATTTGAGCTCATCACTGCAGCGCCATCATAACCTTCACTAGTGCAGAAATTTGCGAGAAATGGACACTTTCTCGCTTTTTGCAAGAAGTAAGCGAGAATACATAACTTTCTCGCAATAACCTAGCGAGAATTTAATTTTCTCGCAATCAGCTGGCGAGAACTGTGTTTTCTCGCTCAGCATCTGTGAGAAACTGAATTCTCGCAATCAGTCAGCGAGAAATTTGTTTTCTCGCTTTGCATCGCGAGAAATTGTATTCTTCTGTGTAAGCATTTCACAAAAATTTCACAATTTCTCGCAGATGCAGAGCGAGAAACATAGTTCTCGCTGATTGATTGCAAGAATTCAATTTCTCGCCGATGCATGCGAGAAAGCACAGTTCTCGCAGCTTGATTTCAAGAAAGTATGTTTTCTCGCTTGCTTCTCGCAATACAGCGAGAAAGTGTCCATTTCTCGCAAATTTCTCGCAAATTTCTGTACTAGTGCTTGTCCAACTAAGTTATCCAAATTCAAACCCCATCTGGTGAGTGACTCGATGATTGTTGCAGAAATCGTACTTGCATCCATTTGCCGTATTTGGACAAAGCCAAGGAAATCCTCACAGACTTCATATCCCTTGACATAACGTACACACAGGCTGATTTGTTCAGAAGTTGAGCAATCTTGTGTTTCATCTGCCATAACACTCCAGTATTGAGTTATTGAGCTGACAATCCTTTCCCTGATATGACTCTCACACAGTAACATTATTTCATTCTGGATCTGGGGTGAAGTATACTTTGCTATTCCACTGGCATGTCGGAGGTGATCAGCCAAGTCAGGATCAAATTTTGACTTCCAGTCAATGAAAAATGCAAAGTTTCCATCTTCAGCTTGGTCTTCTTTCACCCAGTTACCTCGATATGGGATCCCCCTTTGACCCAAAGCGATAACAACGTCGATGATAGAAAGGATTCCTTTCTTTATTCTGAATTGTTTGTTTTGTTCTGCTTTGTTTATTTTCGCACGAATATCACCTGTATTTTTCCTACAATGCAGAAAGTTCATAACTTTTTCAGTTGATACAATGTGGTCAACGCTGGAAGCATGGTTGTTAAGGTAACTCTCTTTAACACCTGTGGCTTTTTTCCAGTTCTTAAAACCTTGGTTTACGAAAGGTGAGTGTTGGACAGAACCAAAACAAGGCAATAAGCACAATATGCACTGTCATTTTTTACGCTGTATCGAAGCCAGGGTCTATTTTCTTCCCAAGATGTATTGTACCTTCTACCTGCAATTACAGGAAAAGCATATGTTTCGCTTGGCTAAAATTTTGCCGACAAGAATGCAAATTTGTGATCTTCATCAGCGAGATGTTGCTTATAGTTTGCTGGGTCGGTATATGGGTTACTTGAGTCAACAACGTCATCGGGCCATTCATTTTTACAGGTTTCTACTGGATCATCCGCATCCGTAGAGCTGAAGTCTTTGCTCTGGACAGTTTGCGTACTGGTGGATGGGGTTATCGAGTCAGGCTGATGATCAGTTTGGCTGAAATTGGAAATATTGTTTAAAAAAGTGAAACATTTTATTTGCAATTCTGCCACCGACTCCCACATGTAACGTAATCTTGTAGCTCTTGGATAATTTCGCCTAATTAAATGAACACCCACGCATCATTTCAAGAAGCAACAAAAACTTCATGTTAAAAAAATACATTTCCGCAATATTTGTATCAAATTTTATCTAACTTGAAGAAAATCTGGCAATTCATTGCATTTGTGAAAACCTGAAATACGATTGTGAGAATGATTTTACGGATTGCGTAGAAGTGGATCAGTGAGTGTAATTTTCAAAGCTGACAACAATTTTCATCGTTACTAGTGTGATTAGCATTCATGTGATGTCATACTTGTTGCCGTTATGTTTTGTGCAGTTGCAAGGGCTTTACTTTTGGGGCCAATGAAATAAAAGTTCACGAGAGTGATTTTTCACTTGCCTATAGTATAGTCGAAACCCAGAATCGGAAAGTAGGGGTAATTTATTCCATATGAAATATCGAAAATGTCATTATAAATGTTGTTTGGTACCGAACTGATAACGTGTGTTTGGCATTCAGTCTACAAACCAGTACATTTCACTAAGGCCAAAGTAATTAAATTATCTGCCCCCCCCCCCCCCGGTGCGCGTGTTTTTAAAGTTTGACATGGAAACATACTGTGTTTTGAATAGGACTTTACCAGTCCACTAATCTCTTCTGTTCGCAAGTCTTTTGTTACGAATGTTGTATAATGTACTAGAAAAATTAATGTTTCTGTTATTTTATGACTGCATACCATTCGAAAGTTTGAGGACGCAATACTTATGAATTAATCCCTGTGGCGGCATTCATGACTTACAAAGTATTACAATTCGATATGCGCCCAATGACATATTTACTATTTCAGCTAATAGTGGCGCGAATTGTCACAGTTACTGTTCAGTCACTAAACCGTCGACTTCAACATGAGTTTATGGGATAACGTTAATGTGCCCTTCGTTTGGGATATTTTGCGTTCCATTTCCCATCGACCGGCATTTGTTAGGTGCGCTTTCTTAGAACGCGTTCTGAATGACTGTACACTCAGGAACACCAGAATTCTGCAAGAGCTTCATGATCAGCTATTTCACCTCCAGTTAAACCACATGTTTGGGGAGATATTTGAAGATGTTTGAGGCACTATTGCTGCATTAATAGAAGCCTACTTCAAAAATGCAGAAACGTTTCAGTTTGCCCGTACCGAACTTGAACACTTAGAAGAGGCTTCAAGCTCTGATTCAGAGTGATCATGTTGATCGCTCACAAAACGAACGGCCCTTTTCAGGGCCACCAAATATTCCAAAAAGAGATCTGCCTGCCATAAAAAGAGGCGAACGAACGCGCTCGTAGCCACTGCGATGCATGCGTGCGACCTGACGTCACGTTGAACGCCTCGGACTTTCTCCCTTTAGCCCACTACAAAATGGTATGCTTACCCTGCCTGCTTCCTGACAAATGTCAAAATAGATTGCTGAACACGACGTCGTTTCTTCGGACTTTCACTATCTGTCATTTTTGGCAAATTGCGAGAGCTGACAGTGTGTGAAGGCGACTAGTCGAACTGCCGTGTTACTTGACTAAATACAGTGCATGTGCGTTCGCGCTTCTTTTTGTATTTTCCCGCACAAAGATGTTTTATTATTTGTTTAAACTGCAAAAGAGTTACATTTTATTCAGAGCGCTGGAAAAAGTAACACTTGATTCAATTAATCCAGCAGACAATAAACTACAGCAAAGATAGAAATAGCGAAGAGTCAGTAGTGAATAACGGAGACACTTGACGTTTGTAAATCATCAATTCAAGGCATGTGTGCTTGATCATCATTTCTGTGTATTCGAAAAATTTCACTTTTCACGAAAATTCCAGGGGGGGCAGCTGCCCCCGTGCCCCCCCCCCCCCCCCCCCCCCCCCCCCGCAGGCTACGGCTATGGCGACTGTTTCTCATTTTATTTAATTGTGACTCTCAGTTTTGTTTTTTTACTCTTGTAATTTTTATTCAATTGTGACTGTCAGGTTTTTTTTAACTCTTGTAATTTTCGTTTTTTGATTGTGTTTTGTGAGGCGCCTTGAGATGTTCCATTCATGGAAGGTGTTTTAAAGTAATAAATATTATTATTATTATTATTATTATTATACATGCACTATTTATAACTGCAACTGAATGAAGGGAAACTATGTTACACATTTACATTAGACTTTGTTTCTTCACAGCATTTGCTACAATAATTTAATCTCTCTCTCTCTCTCTCTCTCTTCTCTCTCTCTCTCTCCTATTGTTTTAGTACCTCACAGACTTGACGTTTTTAAGCATATAGAGCTCAGGCAAAAATACTTGCCACACACCATTGCCGAGGGTTGTTTGCTGTTGGCGGCAGCACTTACAGAAGACAAACTAACTGTAAGTTTGCTTAATTTTGACTCTTTCAATAGCTGTCTCACTAGATCACACCCTCTGCCATAAAAGATCTCATGTATGACCAGACATAACCCCAAAGGAATTATTTGGCTTAGACTATTTAGTTTACGCTATTAACCCTTTCCCTGCCAAGTCCATATTTCACCATCAGGTCAATATGGTTAAAATTAATGAAACACAAAATATTCCATATGGTGTATTTTAACATAATACTGTACATTTGAAGGCTGTTGAAAACATAAATACTGTTAACTTCATTTCTTTGGACTAAAGATGCTATAACATACCAAGCCAAGCGGATGAAAGTACGTCATGTTTGAGCTCAATACCGCATTTTACTGACTTGGCTGATGGGGAAGTTATAGTCTTTATACTGTCTGGCAGGAAAGGGTTAAAAATGTCAGTCTGCCTGTATAAGGCAATATGGTTACATCTGAATTTTGTCTGAGATATGATTGGTTTTTGAACTAAGCCTTTATGGCAGTCAGATGGCTGTAGTGAGGCAACTCTCAGCTAATAAGAACAGCAGAGAACATTCAAAGATGGAAAGTTTGCCATTCTTTATGTCTTTGGCCTTTGTAAACAGTAAAATAACAGATTAGATGATTTCTTGAGTTTCGTTCAAAAGAAATAGGTTGTGAAAATTCATGTGCACCTACATCATACTGACATATCCAGAATGAATGCTTTAGAGGTTTGATGCAGTTTGCCAAATTTATCCAAAAGTAATACTTAATGATCAAAAATTTAGCAACATCAATTATCCAAGCAATATTTCCTATCTCTGCCTTAGCTCAAGCTACTCCAAAATTGTGTACCAGTAGCTTATCATGTAGTATAATAATGCTTAAAAAAAGTAAATTGTTCAATTATGTGTACTTCCAAAATCTTCAATCATAACTCATCAAAAATTGGTCAATAATTACCCTATATAGTAATGTGACATACACTCGATCAGAAAAAATAACGGGTGATGCATTTGTTTCTTCTATAATCAATTGTGTGTGTGTGTGTATAAATATATATATATATATATATATATATATATATATATATATATATACATGCACATGACATATTTTAATTTGAGTATATGTCTCGACCATTATAAAAAAAAAACCTCATATATGTAACTGCGTATTCAGAAATGTGACATAACAAGTCACTATGAACATGTTTTCTTGCAAGAGTTATTTGGTGATTTATCAATAGTTCTATTGCCCACTGTGTCATTGAAAAAAGCACGCATAACAAAGAGATAGAGTGTTTCAATATTTTAGTCATAACCTGCTAGTAATTGTGCCACCAAACAGAACACATCATAAATGTAATACACATTTTATTTTGTATTTCAGGACGTACACTTTCTAAAAATGACCTTGAGGAGGAAGAGTGTAGAGAATTCCACAACTCTCTACTAAATTTAGAGTATAATGCCCGTAACTTTGCTGGCAGGGCTATTCCTGCAAGGCACTCTCAGTAAGTAGATACAATAGCTGTATGGGCCTCCACCAATTTAATCTTTCAGTGTAATTCCCTTTTTCTGCACTAGACTATGTTTACATCACACTGTTAAGTTTTCTGAGGGAATCATATCATAAAGTTGTCATTTCCAGGACAGGATGTGTCCAGTAGCTTTGAAATTTGGTGTGCAGGATTTTAGGAAGTTGCCCTCACAGTAACTCACAAAAGGAAGTGTTGATCATGCTACTTTAAATCATTTTCAAATCACACTGACTTTGAATTGTATCTGATGCTTAGTTTAGCATTAGCAAGAAACATACATGTAGTGCCTTTACACACACTGTGACAGTATGGGCTGGGATGATTAATGTTGCCACAATGGAATTGAATTCAAGTTAACTTATAAATAGTTGTAAGAATAATGAAGATAATGATTGAATAATTATTTCCTATATTATCTTTTATTCAACAGATGCACAAGGTACTTCCCTTGAAGACAAGATGTGTACAGTTTGATAGAGATCATCCAATAGTGATGTAATCAGTTATTTTGAATTTTTAGCTCACATTTGGTTATACCAATGTGAGATTTAAGCAATAACCCACGCCGCAGGAGGGTATACACGAGATTTGGTACAATGCGCGACATATAGCACGAGCCGATAGGCGAGTGCTATATGGAGCGAATTGTACCAAAATCGAGTGTATACCCGACTGTGAAGGGGGTTATTGCTATTATATTATATCAACTTGTGTGTCTTTGTTGTCTTGTTTGAGTATTTTCGTCACTTTAAGCCCCAAATGCAGAAAATGGACGTGTGAGAGATCGATCGTCGGAAATTCTGCGCCCGAGACCGAGCATTTTTATGTTGGGATTACGTACACGCACACAGTATCGTACAATAAATACGCATACGTTCATCAACATTGCATTTTATTCGCATGCAACGCACGCGAAGACTATCATTAAAATACCTGCTGCAGACTCAGAAAACAGGTCAAGAGTTCAAATCAAAAGAAAAGTAACAATTTTTCGTAATTTACATATGAACAATAGTCCTGTTTTTTTTGCATACTAAAATAGATTTGTCTCATTATGTACCGCTTATACGCGTATACGGTATACGTCGACCGTCGCGACATTCAGAGGTGGTACAGTGAAGTTACAGGATGTATTTTTGATGGATAATTCGGACGTACCAGAAAACATGCAGTTTTGAAATTATCCAGACGTACGATGACTGCAACTGTTATGAACAGATGTACAGTGTGTGTTGCCCGATGCAGCGAGAGCTGGACGCTGATATTGTTCGTAGCATTTGATGTCAAATTTTGTCGCAGTCGCCAGGAGTCGTCCCATTGTTATTTTGAACTTCTTGGTCTACATCGTTAGGACACCCTGGTCTGTTGCAGCCCAAACTTTGGTAAAGAATATCTGACATACCGTTACTGTGATCGAGGAAGTGTCAATTTATTAGTGTGTGAACGAAAACTAGCTTCATTTTTAAAGAGCGGTAGGATATATCACGTCTCGATTCCCGCAATATCAAGAAAAGTGCACGGTGCGCTGTCGTTTCAATGCAATAATTCGTCTACATCACACTCAAATGTGCTGCTTCAGAGATGTATTTTATCATCGATCCCAACTTATTTTCACCAAGAGGTGAGTTACAGACCCACACTTTATCTGTGTATCAAAATTCGGTATTCTTTCTTTGAAACAAAGCGGACCGTTTCGGTTTTTCGCGAGGGTTTATGGTTTAGATAGGTACGTTCAAATGCAGCGAGTGGGAAATTTTCAAAATGCTGGTTTAGGGGCCCGTTTTACCACTGCTATCAGTGCTAAAACAGTATTTTAGCATCGGTGGAATGAGCTCTCGTCCAATCAGAATGGCGCATGGTAGCATGATATAATATAATATCATATAAGCTCAAGTCAGCGGCGTCTATGTCGGTATGTATAAGTGAATGGATGTAAATATGTACAGACGTACAATATGTCCGTCAACTTCAAAAACTCACCAACCGCTGCTCTTTTTAGCAATATATTTGGTCTATGGAAGCATCCTAGGCTGTAGATGGAATTATGTTCAATTACATTTGCAGGGCCCAAATTATGCAAATGAGCTTTAAAAATGTGAAAATGGTGAAAAATCAATAACTGAAGAACGGCTACTTTGATTGCTTTGAAAATTGGTATGCAAGTACCTTAGGTAGACTTTATGCAGTTTTATGTATATCGTGAAGATATCATGAATTTTGTATTTTTGCTGAATTTTCTGGTTATTTGCCTCATTTTAAGTAAATATTCTTCTTCTCTGAAACCGCCAGCCCAGTTTCTCTCAAATTTGGGTTGGATGTTTGTAAGGGTGTCACCCTTCTAATTTGTTGAAATTAACGACAAAATTGGAAAAGTACTGTTTGGGGCAATTTGTAGTTCACATTTGGTATACCAATGCGAGGTAATCGATAAGCTGAATCAGTTTATTTGCCTGCCATTTGCATGTCTGTATATATGTATGTGTATGTATGTATGTATGTCCGTCCATCTCAAAAACAGCTAAACAGCGGCACTTACTGTCTCAGTATTTGGTGTGCCGGTGCACCTAGGGTTGGAGATGTGAATTTGTTCAAATGAACGTGTCAGTGTCAAAAATATGCAAATGAGGAGAAAAAGAAAAACCCTGCAAATTGCTAAAAATCTGTAACTGTAGGTCAGATAGGGTTGAAACTTGGTGTGCAGGTTCATTTAGGCATTCTAAAGTAGGTCTTTAAAATTTGGGATGAAATTTGCTTGTTTGTATTTTTAGGATAATTTTTTCAGTTTTTAGGCAAAAAATGTTTTTTCTCTGAAATCATTCGTCTGTTTGCTTTGAAAGTTGGTATACATGTATACATTTTCCTCAGGATGACCTCAGTCAAGTGTATATAAATTGAATTGAAATTTTTATATTTGTGATTTGGGGGCAATTTTCCAAATATTTGGTCAAAATTTTTTTTATTCAAAAATTACTAATTTGATAGCTTTGATATTTGGTATGTAGGTTTCTAAGGTTGATCAAAATCAGTTTAATGAATATTGCGACGGTATCTTGAATTTTGGATTTTTGCTGAATTGTTTGGTTAAATTTCTCATTTTAAGAAAATTTCTTCTTCTATGAAACCGCCAGCCCAATCGCTCTCAAATTTGGGATTGGATGTGTGCAAGGGTGTTACCCTTCTTATTGTTGAAATTATGACAAAATTGGGCAATTTTTGTCATTTTTGGTCAAAAATTCTTAAAAAATATATTCTTTTTAAAGCCCCTGGACTGACTTTGTATTGGGTATACAGATGTCCAGAGATGACAATAGTTAGATATTTGGAAATTGTCCTGAAATATACAAATTTGTTTTTTAAGACAATTTTGTCATTTTTGGTCAAGAAACCTTGTTCTCAGAATTACTTGTCTAAAACAAAAGTCCTGAGGGATGTTATTAGATAATTTTGTGCTCAAAGTGTTGGGAAACCCCAAAATTTTTATATTTTAGGTAATTTTCTTATGTGGCTTTAAATGACCTACACCAACCCAGGTTAGGTTGTGAGAGAGTTTTGAAGGCTGTGAACATAATTTTGTCATATTTAGTATATATTTGTAGTAAAAATTTGATCTGTAAAAACAAAGCTGAGGTGAATTTTTTCATTGGGGACCAATTTTTGCTATTTTTCTACAAGAACTGATGAGAAATTTGAAATCCGGGATAATTCCTGATGTTGTTATCCCCCCAGTGGAAGGCATTTCACTATCTGTAACTGATTTAAGTGCTGTCTACATTCGAATGATAGCACTCATAGCATTAATTAAAAAATCCCTACAGTTGTAAATACATTTCCTACCAGCTGGTCTTATGTAAACATGGTCCATCAAGCGGTGGAACATTTGTATTCAGGAGGGGGTGGGGGATAGAAGATTGATGAGGTAGCATTACTTTTTACCAGATCCCTTGCACATTTTTTCCAATTCTTTATTTTTTCCCCACTCTCCCACTTTTTCTTTTTCTCAAGCTTCTCTGGCTAATTTTTGTGTTGACATTTGCTTATGTATTAAAGGATCTGCTTGTCCCATTGCTATAGAAGTTGATATGCATGCTCCTAAAGATGACCTCCAGTACCTAAGTTGCAGACCTTATTTGCTTTTGTCATTCTTGTTTTTCTGGTTTAAATATTTCTTGAATTTACCAATTTAAACTGAATGTGAGCACAGTGTCGTTGACAGTATTTTTGTCATTTTTGGTCAAAAAATTGTAAAAAATATTTGATTTTTAAAGTGCCTGGACAGACATCTTTTATACTGGGTGTACAGATGTCCAGGGATGACAATAGTTAGATATGTGGAAGTTGTCTGACATATACAAATTTTTATTTTTTAAGACCATATTGTCATTTTTGGTCAACTTGCAAGAAAATTTGTACTCAAAAGCACTTGTCAGAAAGCTTTGTAATTTGGTACAAAAGTCCTGAGGGATGTTATTAGATAAATTTTCTGTGCAAAGTGTTGGGAAGCCCCAAAATTTGTATATTTTTGGTAATTTTCTCAGTTTGTGACCTTAAATGACCTACACCAACCCGGGATATGTTATGAGAGAGTTTCAAAGGCTGTGAACATAATTTTGTCATAATTAATATCGATTTGTAGTAAAATTTGATCCAGAAAACATAGCTGAGGTAATTTTTTTTCATTGCGGATCAATTTTTGCAATATTTCCATGTAAGACACACAAGAACTGATGAGAAATTTGGATCCTGGATCACCACCCACAGTTGAAGGCATTTCACTATCCGTAAAATATCCCAAAAGTTGTAAATATATATCTAGCCTTATGTAAACATAATCAACAACCAGCCCTTTTTCCACTCTCCCACCTTTTTTTTGTCAAGCTTCTCTGGCTAATTTTTTGTTGACATTTGCTTTATAAATGTATGTAGGATCTACTTGTCCCATTGCTATAGAAGTTGATATGCATGTTGCTAAAGATGACCTCCAGTACCTAAGTTGCAGACCTTATTTGCTTTTGTCATTCTTGTTTTTCTGGTTTAAATATTTCTTTGTGGACCAAATCAAACTGAATCTGAACACACTGTCCTTGACGGTATTTTTTCTCAGTAATTCATTTGTGTGACAGCTTTGATATTTTAGTTTTTTTTATAATAAACATTACTTTCATTAAAAAAGTGTGTTAACTGTGTGCTTGATCACTATCTAAACCCTAATCTATCAGTGAGATAACTTTTAAATAGTTTTAAAATTCTGTAAAAAGTACACAAAATTGGCCAACGAATTTGTGTGCCGTTAGTTTATTCGGCACAAAGGTGGACCTTTAACCTCTATAAGGGTGACATTTTTTATTTTGTTTCTCATTTCCCGACCAACCGTAAATTTCAGGTCGACATGAAAATAAAAAACCTGTAAAAAAATGTGTATTTGCACCGCCTCTGAGGCAATCATCCTTGCAACAGCGCCACCATCATCAAATTGTGAGATTGCAGTGACTCAGGCTGGAAGGTCAGAGAGCACAGAGCACTGAACCGTCGAAAGACAAGAAATTGAAGTGACTGAAAGGACAGAACATTGAACTGAAACAAATACAGGGGGTTTTTTTGGGTACTTGTCTTTTTTATTGCGACCGCCAGCCCTGCCTGAGTAATTCCTCTGGAGATGAGAAGCAAAAAATAAAAGGGTCTCCCTAACTTAAGTGATAAGTAATACCGTAAAATTCCTAATTGAAGCCGCGGCTTGTATTAGAAACATTTTTGAGGGACCCCTGGGATCGCGCACTGAAGTCCCGGTGCGGCTTCAATTACGTACATTTCCTGTGTTTCGATATTTTTCTCAATGCTCACCAAGCAGTGCAGGGGCAATCGCTATTGTTATGCAAATTAGTGCGTGAATAAATTACCCGCATAAAAAGCCCCTACCCTAGTGTAACTCCAATATAGAAACATTAGGAGAGTGTATTTGGTCGTTAAACTTGGTAAAATTCCTTTTAGATAATAAGGAAACTATTAAAGATGTTAAAACAATGGGAAACTGGAGTTCCCTTGACAGCATCGTAAGGAAAATGACACGTACTGACCCTGCTGACCCCCGTCCCCTAAATAGAATAGTCTCACTAAGGTCGGCCATGTTGACATGCATGGCATGCATGCATGATGTCTTTGTTTCAAGTTTAGGGGTTTTTGGACGCTGAAATTTCACAAAAATGTCGCTTCTGTATTCAGAGATTGTACAATCAATTTCTTTGGACGTGCAAGTCGATTTTGAAAGCGATAGAAGATCAAATGGTGTTGAAAAAATCGTGCATAAAATTAGCATAAATTAAGCGTCCATAGCGTGGTCCCCTTGATTTACAGCTGTCTTGTTTTGCCGAACCTGTGGCTCATACTCGGATAGTGCAATAAAGGCAAGTGAATGACCTTTGGTAACTTTACTGGCATGTTTTTGTGAACTGTTTTGTGGTCAAATTTTATTTTCTCATGATCAAAAACGGAACGTGTACAAGTTTATATGCACCCACCATAGTCATTCAGCAGTACAGTATAGGCAGAGTTCATTATGTCAATATGATGCAGGTGGTGGTGTTGTACGTCAGGCATCGGTAAGGGTACGTGGGTATTGTATGAAAACTACGTATTTGAAACATGGTATCTCAATCTCTCAACTATTTTAACTTGTACACAAACACCGTTGCTTCAAAATTGTTGCATCAGGTAATTGACTATGGCGGTGTTTACCACACTGACAAAAACTTAGGCCGTGTTCAAACATACACACAAACGTGCCGATACATGGGGCATTGTTTGTACTTTTGTTACTATCAATTACAAAATGCATAATGGTAGTAGTGTTAAAAAGGAACTTTTATTGGGTATTTTTTCTGTAAGAAAGACACCTGTCAATCATTAGCACAAGTCAATGACACGACACAAGCCAGCTGGTGTGATTTTCAGCATACATTGTTTCATGATGAGCTCAGAGAAGGGGTGCGGCTTCTATAATGGTACAATTCAAAAACCCAAAATGGGCAAACAATGAACCAAGACAATGTTTCAAAGTCAGGGTGCGGCTTCAATTAGAGGTGCGGCCTCAATTGGGAATTTTACGGTAACAACAGTTACCACATCCCAAAGCTTATCTTGATAGTGTATATATGTGTATATATATATATATATATATATATATATATATATATATATATATATATATATATATATATATATATATTAGTTAGTCTTTGTTTCTACCATTGGCCTAGACTGGTGTAGTCACTTGGCTGGCCCCAAATCACTTGGCTTTTCTTGACAGCAATTACTGGCCGGCCAAGAGACTAGCGTAAACGCCCTCTAGTGTCAGAAGTGGTCTTGGCCTGTGTTGACTTTACTGACTATGAGAGCAAACGACTGACAAGAACTTTGGATTCATGCAGTGACAATCTATCACAAGTAATAGTATTGAATTGCACGAAATAGTAATTGAACTGAAAACATGTTTTCTTGTCTTGTTACAAACTGAAACTGAGGTGAGCATTGACATGCTGAAAATGATCAGGAAGTAAATCAACCCAAATTTCCTGTAAGCAGGTCCACAATCACCATTGACAACAATTAATTTTGGTCAAACGATGGTGGCTGAGTATTATGTACACTGTTGGAACATAACTGGCAAAAAATTGTAAACATGCTTGTAATGAGGTATATACACCACAATTTTAATTTTTAATTATTCATTAGTAAGGAATAATGTCTTTTTGTAAAATAGACTTCCAAACTTCATGAACATGTGCACAGCTGTTGTATCATATAAAGAAATGTATGAGGTACAATTTTGAAATTCAACAGTGTGCAAAAGCAAACCTGTCAATCATTTAGTACATTCATTACACTATCTGCTCTAAAATGTGGCTATGGTCCACCACTGGGTATTGTTGGCATGACTTTTTGAATAGATAGTGACTGAGTGACAGTCCTAAATGTTGCCTTTGCTAGTTTTGATAAAGAAAGCACTTTATTATCAGTAAGTCAAAACAACACATTTTGAGGTATGTAAGGGTAGCTCAACCCCCCAACTGGGACCACCAACTGGGACTCCCAGTTGGCTCAAAATGCACTCTGGGACTGGTCCCAGTTGGCTTCTGGGACCGGTCCCAGAAGCAAACTGGGACCGGTCCTAGTTGGCCTCTAGGACCGGTCCCAGAAGCGAACTGGGACCGTCCCAGAAGCGTAGCTCGACGTAACTGGGACCAATATGATTGCGGGGAAACACACTTGTATCAATTGAACTGTACCATGGAGGTAAGGTACCTCCATGCTGTAATGACGAAACGATAACATTAATGGGAAAGAAGTTTCCCATCCCACTATAAGCCTTTTGTAGCAATTATGCACTTGTTTTATTCATATTCTCTGTGATATTGTGAAAATAATCTATGTTTTTTGTGTGGGAAAGCTAACATCTCCCAGTTTCATCTAGGACAGTCAGGTCTCATTTCAATTCTGGGACTCGTAGCTCCATGGCATAGAGCTATGACAGACAGACAGACTGAAATAGAAAACACTGAGACAGCATATGCTACATAGCTACTAGCTGTCAATGAAGTTTTGAAGCAGTGCATGTTGTTAACTTGTATATTCAAAACCCTTTGTCTTAAAATGTAATGGGACTATTATCACCTCCTTGATGTCCATTTTTTCCTCGCATAACAATGAAATGATTCTGCTGTACCAGTACATGCATGCACTAATGGTCCCCCCTCTCCTATTCATGTCTATCTGTTCAGAAATATAACTAGGTTCAAATTAACCCCTTGACTACCAAGGCCAATGTATTCCTATATACCAGGCCCCTTATGTGTAAATATTGATAAAATCTTGGGTGTGGTCATTGCATGAACACTGCTTAGAGTAAAAATTAAGTAAGTACCAATAAACCATATATTTTCTGAATCACCATGAAATTTTCAACTTTTTCATACATAAGTTTTGTATTTCCAGGTCACGTGACTGATCACATGACACATCACGTGACCAGAGTTTGCAAAGAATATGAACATTTGAAACATCTGGACGTGTTTTGAACCCATAAAATGACGCAAATTTGAATACAGTTGCAATTTTCATGGCATTGTCTTTACACATATGTAATATGAACTACCGTTTACTCTATTTATAGATGTACCTATTTAAGATTTTTCTCAAAAAAGGCAGAGTAAATGAACCACAAACATCAGCATCTGACATGATTCTGTATTTGAAAATCAACACATTTTATATTTGTAAACACCTGCCTTATGTATTCCTTGCAGAAACAATCATTTAAAATGGTTATAATTTATCGAAAAATAATTCACAATATTTAAAAATACATTTTAGGGAACAACATCTCACATGACCTAACACATGACCAGTCATGTGACCAGTCATATTGATAATATGGCTGCTATAAAATTTCACTGGCTTATATAGTAAAAAATTGTATTTCCTTTAGTTTCATTCAAGAATATTGCTGTTAACAGAACATATTTACATATAAATAATTTGTTTTCCATAAATAAACATTTCATTTCATTAAAAAAGTAACCATAAACATCTTCGCGATCGCCCGTACTTCTGAAAACTGTAAACAATTAGTGCGACGCTTCTGTGATCAGTCTGACCTTTCAGGGTCGAGGTCATGGGTCACGACATTTGCTTCCGGATTTTGGCCATACTCGGACGTACGGGGGCGCAATCACATTCAGGCCAGATCGGAATACATCAATCTTAGTTGCGCTGCGTGCCGACGCCGAAATTACGGGATTTTTAGCGACAAAAACAAAGCAAATACGCCTATTTAACTGTGCCGGATATTTCCGGCACTCAAGGTATATGGTAATTCAATATGGCGCCGGATATATCCGGCGCCATAGGTAGTCAAGGGGTTAAGATATCACTCATATACTGCAAATGAACTGCAATTCTATTAAAACACAGCGAGTTTTCGTTAAATGTTTTGTTTGCTGTTTTTTATGTAAATTTGAATGCCTTGATGAGTTGCTAGTTTTGCACAGTTATTTTCATATCCTTTTTTCATCTGATTCAGTACACAGTCTCCTCTATCAACGTGATCTGTGCAGTAAGATTTCAACACACAGGACTTACTAGTGCCATGAGGTAGGAAGAGAAGGAGCCTGCACGAGAAATAAATGGATAACCACCATTGTATAATGCCCAGATAATCCTGTTATCTCCTTTCTTATCCTCGCTTTAGCCGGTCCTTTGAGGCCGCCTGGTCACATAACTGTCAAATTTAATGAGTCGAAATATTTTTACCGTGGATTTAAATCGAATGCGTAGACTAAGAATACTGTGGTAGCACATGCGCAGTTGATGCTTTTGAACACAACAGGTTATATAACTCATCGGAGGACCAGCTTCAGATCAGCCGGACGCATAAAAGTGAGTACGGAAACATTTGTTCGTTTCTACAGCTTATTTACAAGTCACATTACTTATACTCTTTTCGGGGTTTCCGCAAATTTCCGCAAAAAACGTCGACATTGTTTTGACGTAACCTTGGGTGTAGATAGTCATATCAGGTTGACGTTGCGACGCGTTGCGTTTCTGTAATTGAAGTCTGAATTTCAGTCAGTTTACCGACCGGGTTCAGTGATTAGCATAATCTAGCATCGGGAGTCTGTGTTACGTCCATGCTGATAGTAAGTCGCTATGGTCCCTATCTTATTTATCGTTTTTTAAACATTGTAACTTTGTAGATACTACTACATCCATGTCGTATTGACGATAGGGTGTTGTTATCAGTACATACTCTTGGCCGTGCCGTCGAACCATGGATACCAAAAGGTCAAACTAGTGTGTCCGTAGTCGAACTGGCCACTCTTGCTAATTTTGTTTCCAGTGTTTCGTGTCATTTCCTTCAAATTCAGAATACTTAAAAGTTTATATGGTGTATTTGTATTGATCGTGGAATCTCCGTATATACTTGTATAGCATTGTACTGCAGCATCATAATCTCTAATGGCGATCCTGTGTATATTTTGTACAATGGGACAAAATGGGAGCCTGTTTTGGAATATCATTATAATAGATGGTTCCTGTTTAATCTTGTTTCTAGGATATGGAATATCACCGTAATAAGTTGAAGTCGTTTTGTAGATTGTGCAACAGTGAAAAGGCAATTCCTACAGATAGAAAGCCGATCAAGAAGGATGCCCAATCCATTACAATCAAACAAGCATTAAATTTGATGTCCTTGGTGAGGATCCTGATATATATCCACCATTTATTTGCAAATGTTGCCATGTGAAATTAAATAAATGGAAGGAAACTACACGCCGTTATAAGCTGACTAACAAAGCTATCAACATTGCCCTTGCTGTATTTGAAAGCCACACACAACAGTGCACCATATGCAGTGATAAGGAAGAACCAACAACATCATTGATATCTGCAGTATCAGCTGAAGCATTGAAATTTGGATACTACTTGTCAACTACTCATGATGGCATTTCTTGTTTTAAAATGTCAAATGGAAATAAGATGGTGTCTACTTTGGTTCAAGTTCATCACTCAGGTACATGGAACATAGAGATATATGGCAAACCAGCAAAAGCTTCACCTATTTTCCATGAAATTCCAAAATGTCTTGACACAAGCTCGTGCCACACCCTGTTCAACTTGATAGAAACATCAACTCATTGCATTGGCAACAATGGCTATGACAAGCTTTGTCGATCAAAATCACCAAACAACTTGACCATGTTTTTTAACAAGCACAATGAAATTGAGGCATATGAACAAGACTTGGTCACATACAGGACAGTTCGCCACATAAAATGTGAAATACTCATTACACAGAACAGCTCATCAAGATGCTCAGTCTGCTCCATATATCGCTCTTACCTATCCACACAAAACTCTATAAACAATAAGAATGTATTAACTGACGCAACCAATCAGAAGTACACCAGAAATGATCTATTGAGCAGGCAAGTGCTTGAAGGAAAGACAAGAAAACTACAAAAAGAGAACGAACAGCTGAAGAGAAAGGTTCAGAACCTACAAGATCGTGTACGTCATGTGATAGAAGAGAAAGGGGAAACACTAGATGAAGACTTATCAACTTCTTTCTCATCAGTAATGAATGACAAGAACAATGAAGTCATGTCATGTTTTCCTGCAGACAGCGCTCAACGTATATTTTGGCAACAGCAGAAGCAAGCAGTAGAAGTGAAATCAAAGACACAGAGAAGGTGGCACCCAATGATGATAAAGTGGTGTATAGCTCTACATGCCAAATCATCATCTGCTTACCGATTCCTGCGTAGTACCAACATGCTTATTCTCCCTGGTGAGAGTACTTTGAGGGACTATACCAAGTTCTCAACAACGACTGATGGTGTCAACTATGATATAATCCGACGCATCAAAGAAGAAATGAAGGAAGAACCAGAGTTTAAGCGCAACGTCAGCTGGCTCTTTGATGAAGTCAAAATAAAGAGTGGTCTCGTATATAGCAGCGCTAGTGGGAAACTGATAGGATTTTGTAACCTTGGAAGTATTAATGAAGAGATCGAAAATTATGTGGAAAAGCTAAAGATAAGTGACAATGAGTACCAAAGGATGACACTCCACTGGCAAGTCATGTACTGGCATTCATGGTTAGGGAATATTTTCTCCTCTTCGAGAAGTGTTTGGATGGTTTCCTTGCTGCGGATTTTCAAGTCAACAACTTTACTGGGCAGTTTGGGAAGCTGTGGATGCATTAGAATACGCTAGCTTTATGGTCAGGGCATTCGTTTCGGACGGTGCAACACCGAACAGAAAGTTTTATAGGATCCATGGCAACCCAGCTGATGACAACATAACACACTGCACTACAAATCCATTTGACAAAAACAGGATGATCTACTTCATATGTGATGTCCCCCATCTCATTAAAACTATGCGCAACAATTGGGAAAATTCCGGCTGGAACAGCAAAACAAGAAATTTACATGTAAGTATGACAAGTGTAACACTTAAGCCTGAAAATAGGAATCGCCACAGATTTTTTAAATATCACAAATTTCATTTTTATTTCATAACAAATTAAAAAAAAATACAGGCATCAACAACAGTGGTTTGTCTGTGTTTCTATACTTTATTGTACAAAGCTGTTGCTCACCATTTACTCAGTAAACACAGCAGCACTTGACCATTGTATGTATGGAATTTGCAATATTTACTTTATCTCTTTACTTCAAACATTGATGACTGTACAGTTATTTATGCATCTCTCTCCAAACTGTGATGTGTAGTGATAGTGTGCATATTAATCATGTTTGTGCTGTTTATTTTCAGTATCAAAATCAACCGATAACTTGGGTTCAGCTAATCAACCTTATTGATGATGATATTGGAAATGAGAGGCAAGCACGTCTGCGAAAATTACCAAAGATATCATATGAACATATTCATCTGAAGCCGTCTTCCAGAATGCGTGTTAAGACAGCAGCCCAGGTATGTCATTACCTATTATCTGTTTTAGTGGAAGTATATATATAATGAATTGGGTATAACTTAGTCGTTTAATTTCTGAGTGTTGCTGTTGAATGCTGTACCTACAAAATTATGGAACATATTTATTTTTCTTTAGCTTTTATAAGTTTGGTTAGGATTTGTAATATAGTGGCCTAAAGAAATGAACGGAAAAGGGGGAAGAAGAGGAAAAAATCACTCTGACTGTCTTTGGCAAATCAACAGCCTGTAAGCAAATGATGGAAGAAAATTTACAGAAATCTATCTAACTTCAGTGTGCCCTTGATTTATTATGCATAGGTCTTAAGCAGCAGTGTTGCCAAGGCTTTTGAAGCTCAAGGACGAAGCGACACCCAATCCACGCAGAAGTTTGTATCTATGGTAGATCAATTCTTTGACTGCCTCAATGTTTCCAGGGTTGGTCAAGGAAGGAGTACAAGAAAACCTGCTCGAGATCCGTATCGCAGTGTTGATGATTGGCGATTCCAGGTTGGTATTACATAGCATGCTCCTGTCCCTTAACTTTCTCACACTTTTTGTTTGTTTGTGTATGTAAAGTAAAGCAAAAATGTATGTAGGGTAATAGTGTGTTAAGGCAAGCCATTGATAGTTTTGATTTTTCTTTCTGAATTGTATATTTTGTGTAATTTTCAGTGGTTGCAGGAAGATTTCCTTGGTTTCCTGGATCAGTGGGAGGCAGAATGTTTGGCCTTACCGCACTTGTCTATAACTGATAGGAGGAGGATGTGTTTAAGCCGAGAGACTTTGGAAGGTTACCGGATAACAGGTATGTTAATATAAACTTCACAGTACACATCTGTTGACTAGCCGTAGGGTAAGTGTGTAACTGCTGCATACAGAATAGAAGGGAACATGACTCACAACCAAAAAGTCTGAAATGACTGATTAGGGCCGTGTCTTGCTGTGACTGATATCTACACCAACAGCAAACAAAACAAAATACCGGGGTATATGCAAATGCAGAGAATGTTAACACAATGTTGCTTTTATTATGTTCAAGTCCTTTGAGCACTTTGGAATGACCAGTACTGTTATGAGTGATGGGCTTTGTTATTGTTGACATCTGAAGTGAAGTCCCGAGTATAGTTCACTAGTCAAGTTTTCAGTAAAACATCTTCCTGACTACACAACTCTGACATTCCCCGTGACTGGGCATGTCATGCTTTTTCATGGGCAAATAGCAATATTGTATTCATTAGGTCTCGGAACTCAGGGCTCATAATTTCAATCTGTTTGTTTTTCAGTGAAGTCCTTCATTGCACTGGCTAAGGAGCTGTTAACCCTTGATGGCGTAGAGTACCTCCTAAGTGAAAAATTCACCCAGGATCCATTGGAGGAGTACTTCAGTAAACAGAGAAGCTGCATTGGTGGCAATGACAACCCCACATCTGGAGAGGTTTCGAGAAATGCACTGTCTCTTCATATAGCTGGTGCATGCACTGTACAGGCCAGTGCTCGCGGTAATTGCAATAACCCGAACCGTGATGATGAACCGGCAACCAGCGCGTTGGTCCGTCGTCGTAGACCATAAAATTAGCTAATCGTACACTGTCATTTACAATAAATCTTGCCATAATGATCCTCTCCCCTTGATTACATCAGTCACAAAATCTTTATATCGGTGCATCTGTCTGTTCGCCCTCAGAATATTTCATAACAGCTGTGCATATGACCATTATAATTTCTGTCTGAATTGCTTTAGTGTATTCATTATACCCAGCATCTGTCATTAATGTTGTGTTGATTTCAATTATTTACATTTTTGTGATATTTTTGTATAAAGTGGTTTACAACTCTTTACATATTTGACATTTACAGAGCAAAATTGCCAACTGCCAATGACCATGTGCATATGGACCATTGTAATTTCTGTCTGAATTGCTTAAGTGCATTTATTATACCCAGCATCTGTCATTAATGTTGTGTTGATTTCAATTATTTACATTTTTGTGATATTTTTGTATAAAGTGGTTTACAACTCTTTACATATTTGACATTTACAGAGCAAATTGCCAACTGCCAAAGTGCATAGGTATGCATTTGATTTTGAAGAGTTTGAAATAAAGATTGAAGTGTCCATAAAAATCATCTGGTTTAAAGAGTTTCATTTTATTCCATTCCCTGTAAAATGGTGTACAATACTGTAGAAAGATCAGCCAATTGGGCTACTACAGTTATCCTAAGTATTCAATTTTTTTCTCAGACTTCTCTCTCCCTTCCTTGACAATTTCTGGTCATGTTTCTTCCTCAAAAACATATAAATACTGACATACGAGTTACATCTGATATTAACATAACACTCTAACACTCTAATAAATAAAGAATTGGACAAAGTATCATCAAAACCCTGAGAAGCAACATGCCATGCACTGATCACTGATGTTGATTTCTGTAGTGCTGTCAAATTTCTGATTTCAAGCTGGTGTCCCTGTACTTTCGAGCTTTATAGAAGTCAAGATATGGCTTTGTAACCTGCTCAACTCTTCTCATAAACAAGTAAAAACAATCATTTACCTGAAATAGGCCACCTCTGTTGATCAATTCAACCCACTCCTTAGTATATTTCAAAAATGATGTTCCATTATTGATTTTGTTAGAATCCAATCTCCACTTCTTAAGAAATGCTAAGCATGCCTCGGCTGACTTGCTGTGAAACCTCTTATAGAAACAAGACAGTTTGTATGGTATGAAACCAGAGACATATCTCAAAACCTGCTCCTCCTCTTTTGTCAAGATACCTTCACAAGCATTCTCTAAATTTGTACAATTAATACCATTACACTTTGCCTGCATCAAATGCTTCATAAACTCTGTTTCTATAAACTGTACAAGAAAAGTTTCAGCTCTACTAGAGATTGCAATGCTGTGACATATATGACAAGAATGTGTGAAATCTACTGTCAATTGCATCATCCAGTCGGAGGATGTGAAAAGAGGTACACATGTTCTCAAGAGCCCTAGGGGTTATTTCTTTCAGACAAAGACTTTGCCAAATTTGTTCAGTTATAAAACGCGACAGCTCTTCAGTACTGGGTGAAGAAGATGCCAGCATATCCAGGACAGGTTTTCATCTCTTCTGCTAGTTGGTCGTTCAATCTGAGTTTTGGACTGGTGATGATACTGTTCACTGCTGACTTCATAAGCTCTGCACTATCATGTAGGGCATCTTCTAAAGTGTAAGATGATGTACAGGCCACTAAAAATGAAAGACAAACAATCATTTCATTTATAATGGGTAAATTTTACAACTTTCTGTGGTACTACGTTACTCTCACAAAAGGAGATGTAACTACTAACAACATCAGTAAGTTCATTTATGTCGTGGCAAGTATCCTTAAACAAGTCCCAGTCTGTGCATTCAAAACAGCTCTGTAGAGAGATTGTATGCTGTCCTCAGACCATACGCAAACTTGTCGTGTCTGCAACTTTTCTCTCTTGAGCACAGATTTGTAGACTGGTACTAAGTACACTGTATTGTGGTCAGCAGAACCGAGAGGTGGCTTTCTATAAGATTTGTAAGCTCCTGGGATTGATCCGTAGCACAGATCTAAGATCTTATTGTGGCGTGTTGAACAGGTAACATACTGATGAAAAGAATGTAAGGTCTTTTTGAGAGAACATTGGTTAAAGTCGCCAAGGATGAAATTTGGCGCATCAGGTGAAATTGTCTGCAGTTTCTGGATAACGTTAAATATTGTATCAGCAGCCTTGTTTACATTGGCTTTTGGGTGGATATAAACTACAGTAACAAACAGTTGTTGAAATTCACGAGGTAAGTAGAAAGGACGGAGGGAGACTGTCAAGAGCTCGATGTCACAGGTACATACTTTTTCCCTGATAACAACAGTCTTGCACCAGCACTGGTTCACATATAAACACACTCCTCCTCCTAGGACTTTACCTGTTGTTTCTTTGTTACGGTCAAGGCGGACTGGATAGTCAAACCCGTCAAGAAATAGCTCTGAATCAGGAATAGTGTCGTCCAGCCACGTTTCTGTAAAGGCAAGTATACCAGCATTTCTGTACTCATGCTGGAAACGGACGTTCGCTTGGAGTTTGTCGACCTTTCCTTTCAAAGATCGTACGTTCGAGAGAACAATGGTCGGCAGCGGCATGCGCTTTATTCCCTGTTTTTTCAACCGCAGACGTACTCCTCCTCTCTTATCTCGTTTCTTTGGTTTGAAATTACTGTTTCTACCCTGAGATCCACGACTTTGGAAGAGTTGTGAGACCACATTGTCGGGGGACAAAGTCACTTGGGTCTGAACAGAGTTAGTTTGAAGACTGCAGAGAAACTCACAGCTATACCATAGACGGCCATCTTGTTGATACTGTTGTCCACTGTGATGGTGCAGGCCAGCTGCAAAATAGCTGAAACTCTCTAATGCCAGTAAAAACAGAAGCAGGAAACGACCAGCGACATCTGCATACATTGCTATAGACGATTACAAACAATACCCTTACACACAATGCTGTCATCTGAACAGGAAAAACAACGATAAAAACTAGGGATTTATCAGACACGAAACGCTGTCGTAGGTCGCTATATGAACAGCGCCCTCTCAATCAAGGAAAGTCAGCGCCCTCTCAATCAAGGAAAGTCACGAGCAAACTTTGGTGTCAACGGATCCAGTCTTTGAATTATCAACGAACACCGACTTATTTTTCTGGTCAAAGAGCCAAAGGCTACTTGTCCATCGCAACAAGCCCCTGTGTTTGCAGCGTGTTCATTTTTAGCCGGATGCTGGCCAAATTGACCAGCGACTTCCGTATTTTAGCTGGCTACTTTTCAGCAGTGTTTCACTCTCTAGCCCCAAAATTCTGGTTTTGATAATAATATTTTGATATTTTTGTTGTCTTGCAAGCCGGAGATAACATTTCAGAAGTGCCGATGTGGCTATATGTAGTCTAGCAATTTACGCGGTGAACTTGTTGCTATCTAGTATCAGCCTGTAGTACCGCAATCTGCGAACATGTACTATACTGGAAATCGCAGTCGAGGTCAACCTTGCTTTCCCGACTACAGCCCAAATTATTCTGACGTTCACACCGGGTGTAGCTTACCATTGGACTGACGTTACGCCCACGAATAGCCGACCATTTCCGAATAAAGCTGACGTTTGTTTCTCTCAAACGCAAAAGAGAAGAAAGTCTCAAACGCGTAAGAGAAAGTCGACGCTTGAGAGCTTTGGTTTTCTGCGTAAGAGTAGGGCCTTGTCTTATGGGTCTGGTAGGTTTTTGATCAAATGTAAAGCGACCAAAAGTTACTGAGTCTCATTTTTCATACTTTTGAAACGCCATGTCAATCCATCCATGGTCGATCATAGTGTCAATATTCAAGTCGATTGACATCGTGTTTTGTGGAGGGGCCGTTGTTAAGCGGAAGGGAAAGTCTACGCTTGAAAACTTTGATTTTCTGCGTAAGAGTATGACTTTGTTGGTTGCCGAAGGTTGTAGATCAAATCTAAATAAAAAACAATTACTTGGTCTCATTTTTCGTACTTTTGAAACGCTACGTCGATCACAGTGTCAAATTTCAGGTCGACCGATATTGCATTGTGTGTAAGCTTACTGTGTCACAATCAACTATAGTCGACTGTAGGTGCGTTGTACACATACGGTGTCATACAGGTTGGCGTTGGGTATCGTCAATTTGGGATTTTATCAAACATGAACAATCAATTACTCGAGCTACCGTCCACCGACCGGCCTCATCAACTGCCTCTACTATTTCTCCTTTCTTATATGTAAGAGTGGCCATACTGTCTACAAACGTATCCAGCTAGCAATTCATTGATTTCGCTCTATAGGAGATGTCATGTCACAGGATACAAGCAGCTCTTGGAGTCCTTCCTCCAACGTTACGTTGTTTGCATGTGCACGTTCCATGCTGTTCTGATTACATTTCCATATATGATCAATGTGCGTTACTGAAGTGAAGCGTCCGAAAATAGGACACTTGAATGAAAATGAACGAAGAACGATATTTTGTTTCACCATATTTCTAAAACTTAGTTTAGAGCCTAAATTAAGGGTAGACCCACCTTCCTTGAGTGATTTTGGTCATTTTTTGTTTTATGGTAAATTTTGAATCCGTCTAATATGGCCTTTGAGTGGACGATAAGTTTGAAACCATAACATACTTGAAAATGAGTTAAATTTTAACAAAAATGAACATTGTAGGCCAGTTCACGTGCCGTGTTTTTCTTGTGTCTTAACGGTTTCCAGATTAGTCAATGCTATCTCAAGAGCGTAAGTAGATTACGCTAATTCCGTCCGGAGGAGTGCGCATGCGTCAGTCTTCTTCCAAGCTGCCGGCAGGAAGTATGTCGTGGCTACTGAACATGCTGAAGGTAGCCGTCGATTGCAAAAGCATGGTCCACAAAAGCGAAATATCAAGCATATGGCCGGGAATGAGAGAACAGTTAAAATTGTCAGAGTTACAGTCAGGCTTAAAACTCCAGTTTCCGATGCGTTGAAAAGGTGTAAACTGGATATGGTCGCAAACGAGGAATGTAACGCAGAACGCTTACTCATTCAACACTAAACTGAGCTTCGAATAAAAACTGGTGATACATCTTGCACACAACAGAGAGGCTGCTCATTGTAGTTTATGTAATTTTTACCTCGTTTCCTATAACACGTATTTAATAGAACTGTTCCCGTACAAAACAAATAACGGTCGAAAATCCAAATAGTAGATCTTTGTCTTTACATGTTTGCTAAATAAAGTCCAGCATTCAAAATTAATCACCGCCGAAAACCAAAACGTACATTTGTGTCCGCTAACAAATGACGTGGACTCAATGAAAAATATAGTCTGACATTCAAAACTGACCCCGCCCCAATCAAACTAGGCTACTCGGAAAATCCAAAAATTACGTCTTTTTCTGATAACAGTTTACATGTTTGTCTGCACCTTATGAAGCCGACATTCAAAATTAATCCCGCTCCGAACTAATCACGACTGATGATAAAAATGTCAGATGATTTTTTAACATCTGCAAATGCCCAGTGAAGTCCGGCAACCAAAACTGTTACCGCTACGTTACGGCACCGTCCCTCCGGTGGTTACGGTTTACACGTAAAGCATTCAATGAAGATTACATTCTGTACGTCACCACAAGTTTTCTATCTTTTTTGTGAAAATGGTTGCGACGTCTTTTTGTTTCGACAGTTGGGCGAGCAACATTCCTCTCAGTAGAAATTAGAAATATGTTAATAGTTCGAATTTTATAACGAGAAAATCGCGCCGGTGTCTGCTCTACCCGGTTTGGAAACGTGAGCTTATTGTTTTCATGCGGACACAGAAGGAACGTGATGCGAGTATTGCACGTACAGTTTAGAATGATGCCGTGATTTACAATGTAAACACAATGTTGACCCAGCATTTGTTTTTCAATCTGTACCGGAGCTAATCATAGAGCATATATAATTTGTCTCGATCAACTGAACTTTTATTGGCGGACTTGCTCATGAAGTGAGTCGAAGTCCAGGGTCGAAATCAATCTCGATTGAAAAGTATGCGATATTTCACAGCACAAATTCATGTCGGTATAGCTTTAAAATCATTGCGATTGAATTGTTATTAGGTAGTTATACACTTATGCAATAAATTTAAAGAAGCCAAATTGAAAATGAGAGAATAATTTCCATGAACTTGAAAAAATTAAACAACCATGAACGTGCTTTTTTCGAATCAGCGACTACTTTTTCCTGTGGATAAAGTCATCACGCTGAAAAACAGCGTGCTGCTGGCCTGTCTATCGTCGATAGTCAACGGATAGTCGCCACCGGAGAACGACGAATGCTCGTTTCCACACATTAGCCACCGCTTATTCAACTGTTTGATTGAGTTCACGCATTTCATTACTTGTACAAAATTTGACCGTCGCGATTTTAGAATGACGCATTCAGTTTAATATCAGCGTGGTCACAGATTCACATCTGTTTGAGGTACTCGCCTCCATGGCACTCGCGAAGCCAAAACAAGTCGCTTTTAGAATTGGTCAAGTTTCGTGTCAGAATCGATTTATTTCAGTTTTTCGCCAACTTTTTATCTTTCTATTAGGAAATCGTTTCAGATACCAGATATTTTCAGGTGTTATATTAAGTTTAGCCGAACGATTGGTTCTAACATGGCACAACACAAAGTTAGCCCGGCACTGGTGCTTCTGAGGTTGGAAACCGCGTTCATGTAGCTGTCCGTTTTTAGCTCCATGCCTTGTTCAAGGCGGACTGTGGTCGTACTTCAATATGCAGTACGGAACGTAAAAGCTAACGTACATAACACGGCGTCTGAATGAATTCGTCTTTGTCGGTATGTACCACATTGTAAATTCATTGCCACGTGTCTCTCTCCAGGCAGGAAGCTGAAAACGCGGTGACGATTGCGCAACCAAAAGAGAGGAAAACACAATGTCAATGGACTTAGCATGCAAAATCACATAATTTTACGAAGTATATATGCAGCCAGCCATTTCTTCGCTTGATAATCAAATTTTAACTGGTACACTACAGTGCACAGTTAATACGCTAGTTTGTATTTAGCAAGAAGATTATCCCCAGATTTAGCTCGGAATGACAGTTGTGTAAATAAAGCCAAACGCTTCGCCGCGAACTGGCAGTTTCAGTGTTCAATCTCTTTCAATTTTCACGTCATGTATAATTTCATTCATACCACAAATTCAGACAATTGTGTAAAAAGTCCTGTACTTCATTATGGGCTGGGAATTTCCACCGAAAATGTGAGCGAACCGGAATTTTAGCTGACTTTGTGCGACTCCAAGGGTAGCATACACATTTCTGCGATTTACTCCGTTCCGTTTTTGGCAATGTATCGCAACTTCTGGAGAGTGTAACTTGGCGCCGCGTTGACGGATTAGCCTTATCTTTGCACAGGTTGTAGTTAGTGACTGTTTCTACAAAACCGTGTCTAAGAATTCCGATAATGTTCCGAAAACAAAAGATATCGTGACAAACATGGACAAAAGCCGTTAATTTATTCAGAATCCACCACTTCTCACTTTCAAGGCTAATTGTGCAAAAACAAAGCGGAGTATCAAAAATCCAAGACACGGTTTTTTACACACCTTACCCTGCTTTCGATTGCAGTAAACGGCTCACCAATTGCCATCACCCTCTCGTACTTACACTTTTTTAAGTGAAAAAACTCAAAAACACACATTTTTGAGCAAAACAAACACATGCAAACAGGTTTTGAAATATTCTCACAATTTTTATAATCTTCAATTGTCGACCTACCCAAACATATACTACATGTTGGGTTAAAGATTCATTTTAATGGTAAAAAATCAGGTTAAAGAAAAGTGTCTGCGAATGTGGGTCCTCCCCTTAAAGAAGAAACTAGATTACTTGCATTGGAAAGAGGTACGCAGTTCACTTTTTCCTGTCAACATAGTTCCATTGCAAGCATATGTGTGTGCCCGTGGTATTGAGTGAGTCGTTACAGCTCTGATGTTCCTATCATAGCACCAGCTGGATAAGATAATCGCAACAATGGAACATTAACACCTTTGGGGATTAAAGTCTTCTGTTTGTCACCCAAGTTGACAGGCAGCAACTCTGGTTTCAGGTACCATCCAAATTAATGGAGCCTTCTCGTAATGTTATGTTAAGAGTTTGTGGACTTTATATGAAAAGGTATGTCATTCCAAACTCTTCCTCCAGGTAAAAAACCCAGCAAACTGGCCTGAATTTGTCATTGCATGATGTGGACTTAGGTTTTGAAGTTGACAATTTCTAGTATTATAGTCATGACAACTGACACTGAAGTGATCTGATAATTAATAATGTACAAATCTGATTTTGGGCAAGCCAATAAAGCTGGTCTGATTTTTGGTATGCAGTGATAATATATGGTCTATGATTTATGACAAATTGTCACGTGACCTTGATGACCTTTGACCCCTTATATACTTATATGTCTAAAAATAGCGCCAATGGCACTTGATCACAACTGGCACATTGTGAAACTACTCTATCTCTGGGTACACCTGTACATGAAATACTGAATGGGTAGGTGCTGCGGGTTTGGAGTTTGTCATAAATGCACACACAAAACAAAGTCCTGAAGTAGCGAATTCCAGCCATTTTCAACCACACTGTTTGTCAGTGGGGTAAGCAATATTCGCAAAAATCATATTTCCAGGCTAATAGACTATGTTTACGAAATCACACGTCCTTATCACAAAATAAAACGATCTTTGTCTTTAAATCAATGCGCCAGTAAACAGGTCCAGCAGCTAGTTATGTCATCAAGTCTGTAATGTTAAGGGTCATAACAAATGTGAGAAATCTAAAACATTAAATATGTTGTTTTTTATCAATTTTATTACCAAAAGCGCATGAAATCTCTGATACTTTGAATCAGCCATTCTGCATATTTCTAACATTCATCAAAACCTCATTTCTGTTCCACAACTCATTCAATAGTTCATAATGCAGGATTGGTGTACATTCCAAAACTACATATATGAAAGACCCCTAAAATCAATTAGTTAAAGGGGGGTTAGAAATTTCCCAAAACTATCTAACCCCTGCTCCGTTTGGCTCCATTTTTCGGAATCAGAACCTTGGAACCAGTCTGAATATCTGTACCAAATATCAATGCAGTCTGTTCAGCGTTTTTTGACTTTTTGTCGTTCACGGAAAATGGACACTGAGTCTGTCTGACACCGGTTGAAGCTAACCCTATATCACAACTTCCAGATGTGATAATGACCTATGGTCATTATGTTAAAAAATACCACCAATGGCGCTTGGACATAATGACCGCCTAGTATTATCGGCATTTATCAACCCACACTCACTGTGAATTAGACAGACCACGAAGTCAATGAGCAACATATAGCTGACAGACTATTTTTCACATTGCGATTTTAAGCTCATTTTTATGAAAAAAGAGACATGTATATGTATATGGAGAAATAGCAGAAGACATATTGTAAATTGTTTGTAAGTGACAATCATATATGCATCTCTTGAAATTTTGTGGTTAAGGTATAACACTAGTGTAAGAATAATGAGGTTAGAATAAGTTACTAAAGCTAAGTTGACAGTAATTAAGATTACAAAATTATACACTAAGCTGGGGAAATCTGATTGAAATAAATGTTGAAAAGTAGCAAAGTCATGGTCATCTTTTGTCTAATACCTTGTGTAAGTTCATGAACTTTACATAAATCTTGCTGTAGATTTGTTGCTAATGGGCAATAACTGTGTTTCAGATCATTTGAGAGCAATCCATCCATGACAGCTTTAAATTGTAATATACAACCACGGCAAAGCAAGTGCATAGATAACTGATTGTAATACAAACAGAAACTACAATAGCAACAAGTACTGAAAACCTTAAAGTATAGAAGCGGCATCTTTATTTTACTAATAAAGAGCTAATAAACCACGGGGTGCTTGGTTTAGATATGAGAGGTCTCCTTGCCAAATGTAAATATAAGAAATCAACTTGGCATGGACTTCCTGAAGACAGTACCATTTAACGCCACCCTGCTGAGATTTCTTACTGACAGCGACAAAGTATAGATAAACAAGGCGAAGTTAGACTACATATTAATTACTATTAGTGTTTGTATTACAATCAGTTACCTATGCACTTGCTTTGCCACAGTTGTACTTCTATTTAAAGGAGAGAAACTTCTCAAATAATTTTTTCCCTGTAATTTGCTGTGAGAACACATGGACAGATGCTCAGGACTCTACGCTGGTGCTACCTTGATAACTAACCTACAACTTGTAACGTCATTGTCTAACCTGTTCACCCCAATTTCCTGTAGACAGGTCCACACTCTCCATTGATAACAATGGGTTTGGGCCATACCATTGTAGTGAAAGACTGTAACATGTGAGGTTGTGGATACTTTATCTCTGGAATGTCAAAGTCTGTATATTGACTCAAGGATATTGACTCAACGATGTTTACTTAACAAATGCCTAGGGTCATCTCAAAAGTGAGAATCTAAACTATGAAATATGTTTTTTTTTAATGCTTTTGATGCCCAAAAGAGCATAGAAATCTCTTATACTTCGAATCAGTCATCCTGCATATTTCTAACATTCATCAAAACCTCATTTCTGTTCAACAACTCATAAAACAGTCCACAATGCAGGATTGGTGTACATTCCAAAACTACATATATGAAAGACCCCTAAAATCAATTAGTTAAAAAAGGGGGTTACAAATTTCCCAAAACTATCTAACCGCCGCTCCGTTTGGCTCCATTTTTCGGAATTGGAACCTTGGAACCAGTCTATATATCGGTATCAAATATCAACGCAGTCTGTTCAGCAGTTTTTGACTTTTTGTCGTTTACGGAAATGGACGACATCAAACACGGTTGAAACCACCTCTATATCACAACTTCCAGTTGTGATAAAAGTCCTCTAACACGGCCAAATTTGATCGCATTGTGAAACAAATCAACGTGCATCTGTATGAGGTAGAGTACTATCCTTTACCAAGTTTGAACGAAATCGCTCCAGGCGTCTCTGAGATATCTGCGTGAACGAAAAAGTCATAAAATATGCAAATGAGCAATTAATTAATAAGCCACACCCACCAAAATCTAATCAGATCTAAGTCTCATCATGATAATACCAAATACCAAATTGCATGACATTGGACCTAAGGGTTCTTAAGTTATGAGTGGAACAAAATCTGTCTACGGACGGACGGACAGACGGACGGACAGACGGACACACACACAGACACTGTGGCGACATAGGACACCTTTGGTGCTTCGCACCACGGTGTCCAAAAATCACCTCAGCTTTGTTTTCTGGATCAAAGTTTCCTACAAATTGGTACCAAATATGACAAAATTATGTTTACAGCCTTCAAAATTGTCTCACAACATATCCTGGGTTGGTGTAGGTCATTTAAGGTCACAAACTGAGAAAAGTACCTAAAATATACAAATTTTTGGGGTTCCCAACACTTTGAGCAGAAAATTTATCTAATAACATCTTTCTGGACTTTATACCGAATTACAAAGCTATCAAACAAGGGACTTTATACCAAATTACAAAGCTATCAAACAAGTAATGCTGAGATAAAGTTTTCTTGACCAAAATGACAATATTGTCTTAAAAATACAATTTTTTTATATTTCAGGACAATTTCCTCATATCTAACTATTGTCATCTCTGTACGTCTGTGTACAAAATATGGAAGCTGTCTGTCCAGGGGTTTTGAAAAGGAAATACTGTCTAAGATTTTTTGACCAAAAATGACAAAATTGCACAAAAATAGTAATCTTCCCAATTTTGTCATAATTTCAACAATTAGAAGAGTAACACCCTTGCAAAGAGACAACCCAAATTTGAGAGCGATTGGGCTGGCGGTTTCAGAGAAGAAGAATTTTTACTGAAAATGAGAAAAATCACAAAAAGATTCAACAAAAATACAAAATTAAGGATATCTTCACAATATTCATAAAACTGTATAAGGTTCACCTAAGGTACTTGCACACAAATTTTCAAAGCAATCAAAAAAGCGGTTCTTGAGTTATTAATTCTTAACCATTTTCACATTTTGTAAGCTCATTTGCATAATTTTGGCAATGCAGACTTCATTTGAACAAAATCCCATCTATAGCCCAGGATGCATCCACACACCAAATACCAAGCTGAAACGTGCTGTGGTTTGCGTGTTTTTGATGTTGACGGACATACTGTACGTACATACATACATACATACACACATACATACAGACGCCATCGACTTCAGCCTATACGATAAACTCACATTGGTAAAACCAAATGTGAGCTAAAAATGGACATAGGAAGATATCAGCTCAAAAGTAAGCAAAACATGAGAGGTCTATCTAATATGTCATTCACATTGCTAAAAAAATACTGGGCCCTTGTCCTAGCCCGGTACGTGGCCGACCTAAAAAACCAGGTGTGATAAAATAAAACAAATTCAACTCAAGTGATACACATGAAAGTCAACTCAGTAAACGAACTGTTAAAACAAAATATTGCAAGAACATGCAAGAAACAACAAACTGACCTTTACAACGACAAACAACTAGCATACAAAAAATTCAAACTATGCTATACACAAACAATTATCTCAATATGACATCAAAAGCAGGTATGCATGCTTCAGTATTCTCCCCAGGATTCTCTGGTAGAGTGGCAGCCAATTTGCATGACAACAAATATAATTTTTATGGTAATGAGTTTTCTATTGTTTACCAAAAATTATAGACCGACTTTGTATTTTGAAAAAAATTGCTTTGATTCGACTAGTCAAAAAAATTTTGCTTTGAAGCAACCTCTGGAATGAAATTCTACCGTGGTGGGTACAAAAAGAGAATTGTCGCCATTCCCATATTTCCTTCTGCCCCCCCCCCCCACCTCAGAAATTAAATGGGCCACCCCTAATCACAAAATAAAAGTGCAAAAGTGAAGTTCACTACTTGAATGGAGGTCAACACCCCCCCCCCCTCCGCCCATAATGAATGAATTTCGCTTTTTGAACTTATGCTACAATCTGAGACGGTCCCTTACAATGACCCGGGTATCGATATCAAGTCAAGTGTGAATGGTTTGTTTGCCATTCACGCGGATACAGGACAAAAGAAGTCAGCTGCGCCGTCGCCAGACTGGTGATAGAGACGCCGTGTCATTACCAAATAACCGTTTGCGCTAAAAATTTCATCGATTATGAATGCGAAGAAGAATTGAAATACTAAATTATGGTCATCCCATGAATGTCGTCTACTTCAACTTCTCTTTTCGTCGCTCCGTAGTCGTCGGCGCGTGCAATTATGTTGCAAATTTGAGCTGCATTTTATTCAAGGGTGATTTTGGAAGGGATAAACGGTCAATGTCGCTGGACTTAGGTTTCCCTTTAAAAGCAAGACCAACGGATAACGTACTGATCCGACTGAGTCGGATCCCGTGAGGAGTACGGTGCCCAGAGTACAGTGATCCGAGGTCGTCGACATGGGATAAAATTTAAAAAACTGAGCTGCAGCTGTCGTAGAGAACAGTTCAGACGAAGTAACACTCGGTTGTTTTGTGAAGTTCTGGGTATGGCTTTAGTAAGGTATACACCAGCATGACTGGGAGTTTCACATGGTTTCACTCGAGTCTTCTGGCACACGATATAAAATGGCACATAACTAGGTCACAGGAGCATGTCTACGTAGACTGGACACAGTCAAGGCAGTCCGGGTCGGACAACGGGAGTTTCACTTTAACAGACTACAGTCGCTGCTTCACCAAGCAAGTTTTCTTCAAATTTAAGGCGCGGTGTCACAGGAATGGTCTTTGGGTCATCCTAGCCTGCAAGTCTCATGCGTTGCAAGGGCAGAATGATCGTTCAGCACCCGGGGTTCAGCAGCAACAAGCTGTCAGCCCGAAATTGCGAGCTTCCACGGCACCGCCATAGTATCATCTGCTGTTTAACTTGTTATCGTCTGATAAGCTTAGAGCGCTGGCGGTTATTTTTAGCTGTCTACAGTCACTTCAACTTGAGCCTAAATCAATCCGCCTACGTTGGAACTATATAATGATCCATTTTACTTTGTAAACGAGTTGCTTGGCGACTGTAAAAGTATAAATACAAAAATAAATCCGTTCTTGATTATCTGCCGAAGCTGCGTATGATTTGTACCATTTTAAAGGCCAAAATCAGGATTTACATTTTATCTATATGGGCGGAAGTATTATAATGTTGAAGACGTAGTGTGGCCAGCGGTTCAAGACACAAGTTCCAGGCACTGCCTTCCCTGGAGAGTGTAAATTAATTCAGGGTTCGCGCTAACATTCGCCACAGTCGCAAATTGCGAATAAATGTCCGATGTGGCGAATAAAAAATTGCTACGCCTTCGCGTGGTGAAGGTCGTGACCGGGTGCGTGTACTGTTTGGATCATGGTACTACCTCCATGGTTAGGGTCATTGACCCAGACGTCTTCGAAAGTCACGTCCGTCCTGCGATCCCAGACCGACTAGTTTTCCCGAAGGACCAAGAATTTCGACATGCGGGTGTTCATTGTGATCGATCCAAAATATGTACTGGATTATTTATGTAGCCTACTATTCTAACAACTAGTCGTTTTAACAAATAAGTCTACGTTATTTTCCGCAATCCAAATTTTCCAGCATTTATAGGCCTAACGCTGCATCGTACGAAACATTTGACCACGTCGCGTCAGGATGTAACCACAGGGTACACTGGCTTGTTGTTTATTTGTGTTTGTTTGTTTGTGTATATGTTTGTGTTTGTTTATTTGTTATTTTTAATAAAATAACAGCGAAAAGCTGTTTTGTTAATATTTGTCAATAAAGAGTAGTTTATTTGTTTATTTGTTTATTTATTTATTTGTTTGTTTGTTTGTTTGTTGGTACGTATTTCCGATGGTTAGGGTTAGGGTTAGGCTTAGGGTTAGGCTTATTCACTCCCTCTATATATTGAGACAAGGGAAGCAAGTGGGATTCCAACATCTGTATTTTCAAGTCAAGAAAAACACACCAAATAAATGCCGGACAATTGAAATATTGGGTTTGTGGCAGCATCATGTCCTGTACTTACCACACATATCCTTTAATTCGATGGAAAGGGCAAAAATCGGCGATATTTAGCATCTTTCTCCTTTGATCCGTACAGTTTGTACGGCAAAACGTAAGTGTCACACTTTGGCGGGTTAGTACGTCAGTGAAATTCAAATCTGACCAATCAGATAGCTTGTCAGCCCTGCCTTGGCCCGAACTGGAGACGTTACAGTTGTGGGGCTCGAACCAGGATGATTTTACTTTTGCGCATTTTGCCATGTTCATTTTCCCTTTAAGAATCGTCGACAACTTTGTATGCCGCAACATTCACTTTGGTCTTATGAGAAGAAGGTTCCACAATAGTACTTCAACTATACATCTGTGCGAAACGCACTCATTTCCAATCAGTTCGTGAGATATACGAGCCTAAATGGAAAAAAAAAACATGAGCGTAAACCCGGAAGTAAACAAATACAGAGAGACCGTCGCCACACAGGGTACACTGGCTTGTTGTTTATTTGTGTTTGTTTGTTTGTGTATATGTTTGTGTTTGTTTAGTCTCACACCTTGAATCATTTTTCCATAGGAGGTCTGAAAAGACAAAAAAAAATTTGTTGGCATATATTCAGTATTATTGGTTACATAATGAAAACGAGAGATAGGTATTCAGAATTATTATACATCTACCATCAAGAACAATTTTGTGTGTTAAAAGGCTGTACGCAACACCTGTTCCATATGACTTTTACCATTTCAACGCACGCCCGCACCCCTGGAGCTGTATCTGTGCATTCACTGCTGGCCGGTTTCAGGAAACCCATTGGACGAGTGCCAGAAGATGTCTCACACTCTGTAGTGCACAGGCAATCGAAGCGCATAAAAGATAGTATGCCACACTTGTGCTATACAAGTGATGACATTGCATAAAAAAGGTCAATACTTGGACAAGTTGATGTGCCAGTTACAAATGAAAGATGTATAATATTATTGTCTTGAAAATACAACAAGGAATTCACACGGACATTGGCGGTGTGTATCGCATTCTGCTTTGCGTCAGGCGATACATTGCACCAATGTCCGTGTGCATCCTTTGCGGTATTTTCATGACAACCTTATTGAGTGAAGAGATCATCAGTCATTTTGAAAATAATGGAGTTCACAAGTGTACAGAGATACAATTATAACATCACATTTCTGGGCATTTGGATATGTCATTTCCAGGGAAAAAGAAGTTTTCTCGATCTAAAAGGTGCCAAAAGACTCAATGTGTTGTTCTAATTTTGTTGTTATTTAATCAAAGCTCTAGGTACCTTAAAAACCTAATCTGAAGCAAACAGATATTTTTTGGCAAAAGTATATTACAGACATAAATTAATTTGCACAATGTAATATTGAAACGTTGGATTTGGGGTATCTAGGTGTCTAAATTTGCCACGAAACGTTACTGCAATAAATGACTACAGTACGTCATTAATGTTTGCAGGATGTCAACTAATTTGTCACAATATTGTAATAGTAAATCAAGAGTATTTATCAGATAATTTGATTAAATAATGTATTCAAGTCTTTCCTCATTTGAATTATCATAATCACCTGTCCATCTGTGGTATGATATGCCAAGTATGCACCAGAGTTTATAATTCCTTTTGTTGTGTCAATTGCCTTAAAGAATTCCATTTCAGTATTACTGTTTGACATCTGCGAAGTCACTTATGTCCCAACACCTCAGACTCCTGTGGTGATAGAAAGAAAATCTTATTATTTGGATACTAGTACAATTGATTAACCACATAAATGGACACCCCTTATTCTATGTGACGTCATGCTATTGATGTTTGCAACTTCCACTTTCCATATTCCATGTCAATTAATAATGTGAATGACATGAGTGCCTCAGCAACACCATCCAAACCAAGGATGTAGGAAAGAGAGAGCAAAACTGATGCAGGAGAGAGCTGTATTGTTACAGAAAAGAGAATTTTGAGCCCTAGGAAGAACAACTGCAAAAGCTTCCTCAATGCTACGTGTCGAGGATAAAATTCCAAAGTCGTGGCCACTAATGTCAATGACATTGGTAGACAACTATGACAGGAAAGCCATTTTTTCCTTGACACTGATGACAGTAACCAAGACTGTCAGTGAAATTTACATACTAATTAATTTGAAGGCATGTATGCTACTTCTTGCATTGAAACCCAATTGTTTACATTTGAAGCGTGTGTACCCATACTAAAAAAAAATTAAACTATTACTTATCTGACCTATTCAGTATTCTGGTTTCATCTTCAGAAAGCTCACTTTCTGTTAACTGCAAAAAAAGGTAATACCATTTAAAGGTACATGTATATATATTTGACATGTGACAGAATTAGAATCTACATGTATTTGTCATACGTGAATAATTAAAGACATAACTTGAACATAGATGGAAGAGGGTCATTAATTAGGTCTGCTTATCTCTATTGGCAAATTTGATAAATTTTGCACATATTATAACTGAAGTGCTGCATAATTTCTTGGGATGACAGAATACAATAAATATCAATGGGAACATAAAGTGTATTATTATACACCTACTGCCGTAACCTATGGGAGTTTGACCGTCCAATAACTTTCCGTATTTTGTATAGTACGCGGAGTCCCAAATACGGGAGACGCGCGACGTGCCTGTTTGGGGTTTGTAGCAATTTTATTTCAACAATCGCGCGCGTTCCACTCATATCGCGCGTGCCGCATCCCTCAAAATTTACCATAGAATTAGTTTATACGGACGATTAATGGAGGGAGGTGTATAATAATAGGGTTATACACAAAATACGGCCCTGTATGGACTCGGGCTCAGTGAGTGACGTATTGGACTCGCCTTCGGCTCGTCCAATATGTCACTCACAGAGCCCTCATCCATACAGGGCCATATTTTGTGAATAACCCTATATTATATTATACCACTGTTCATGCTTTGCGTGCTTTTTTCTACTCTCTTTCACAGTTATCATTTTCTGTTCAAAGTAGACAAACACCCTTCCATGACAATGCATTCCCTATAAAGAGCCTGCAGTCAAGTATTAAAGACACCGTAACTTTTGACTATTGTATTGTCCAGTATGACATCAACTAACCTTCTTCAAAACAGGCCCAAGAAGTGCACATTTACTCTTCCCATTGAGGAAATTCTGGGTAACATCACTTTTGTACATCTTCTTTACAGCTGGACCACACCATCTTCATTAAAATATTAAATACCATTAGATCGAATGTCACAGTAAAATTTACTTATCATGCGAAACAAAGTAACAAATTTATGTGAAAATTTACTATCTTCATCATATCAGAAAGGATGGTGATGACAAAGAAAAAAATATTCAATCAAAAGAGAATTTCCTGAAATTCATCACAAAATAAATACAAGAGAATGGATACAAGCCATAACTCAAAGCTTGTCAGGAAGTGATTGGAGAAAAAATTGAAGAGAACGTTCTGAACATCAAATGATTTAACTTTTTAATGGTTTGTTCAATTAGATCCTATCAAGGAGATCACTGAACACTTGTCACAACAATTTACAGCAATCACATTAACTGTTTTGTAAGTTAACAGGATCTGACCGAAAAATACACTTTCTACCAAAAAACCATTTAAAATGTTACAGTCACAGGTAAACTGCATTTTGACCTATACTGATTCTGCATAGACTGAGGAACACAGTCAGTGGGACACTAACTGTCACCAATATTGCTTGTGACTAAAGTATTTTGTTTCTGTTTATAAACTTCATTTTCTTATCCAAATCCCCATGGCATGTTGAAAGAATAATTAAATATTCTGTCTGTAAAAAAATATATCAGTGTGCTTATGGCGTATCTACATACCTGTAATTATGACCATCTTTCCAAATCCCTCCACTCAGGATAAAGCGTAACTGTTGCAGTTTACTGAATGATAGTGCAATGTCCTTTGAGGGATGGTGGTGGTTGGAGAATATGTATTTCAGTCTGACAAAACCCATAAATGTCTCACACCTGTATTTATGAAATAAATTAGAGTTGAAGAAGTTATATTCATTCATTTATTAAATCACTGGAATGACATTCTTCTTTCCCACATAGTGTTGTATCCAGGACAAGCCCTCATGCCAATGTACAATGTAGTTGTGGTTATCACTGACATATAAAGTTGACATCTAATTTGGCTAAAGCTACGAGGATCTCTTTGAGTCTTTCACAGTTCCCCTACCACAGAAAAGATTGCAGATTGTCATGGACTGCAGATATGAGCCAGTTGTGGTGCCATGCAAGATTGGAACAGACGGTTGAAATTCGGTCTTGCTTGTTATGGATTGGCACTCAAAAATAAACCCATTTTAGACCCTGGTTTACAATTCAATTAACACCCCAATTTTAGACCCAGTTGTTGAAATACCCACCTCGGGCGGCACATACGTAAGCTTATACAAACTGGGAAGTAAAGGAATTGTCCCATAGTTGCTAATCAAAAACCAGATATGAACTGTAAATGCTCACGTGTTTCATTATATATTACAGTTACATGTATGTGTAAATTTGAACCTTTGCCACATGTTTGCAACTTCATTGAAAGTATTATGATCACCTAATGAACATAATTCACCACAGATTAACTCTATAGGTCATTAAGTATTGAAATATGTAATTAGCTGAAAAAAATATTAATATCTTTGACTGCTAGTGTCATTGTATCACCACTTATAAAGCAAGATTAGTGTAATTGCCTTTGGTCAAGTCCTTCACACTATATATTCCAAACTTTGAAAGCTCATTAGATATGCAAACTATAAATTAGCTGACATGAAAACTTCAATGTGAAATGACTTTTAATATTGATATAACCTGGTATAATCATCAATGTACATAGCATGTTATGCCAATTTTGATCAAATTAATCCAAGTATATATCCCTAATTAGGAAAGTTCATAAAATACACAAATTAGGAATTGGCTGAAGCAAAAATGCTTAATGCCTTTCAATAAAGTTAGCCTACATAATAGTATCTTTAATGTACATAGCAAGTTTCATCAATTTTGGTCATGTGAATTCAAATATATATCCCTAATTTCAAAAATTCATGAAATATGCAAATTAGGAGCTGCATGAAGTAAAAATGCTTAATGACTTTCAATAATGTCATATCATAAGAATTTGAAGAATTTGACTCCAATTTAGGAGTTAAGCAAGGGTGTAACTTAAGTCCAACTTTGTTTAATATTTTTATAAATGATCTTCCCAGTACATATGGTTCCAGTCAGGACTGTCCTATCAAACTTGGTAAACTCCTTATCAATTGTCTAATGTATGCTGATGATCTTTTATTGATTTCAGAATCTGAAACAGGCTTACAAAGCTGCTTACATAAACTTCATAGTTTTTGTCGTGAATGGAAATTGTCTATTAATATAAAGAAGACGAAAGTTATTGTGTTTAACAAAAGTAATCATCTTGTAAAAGGAGTTACACTCACTTACAATGGAGTGACTCTTGACTTAGTGAAAGAGTACTGTTACCTTGGTTTTGTCATTACCCCAAGTGGTAAATTCAAAGGTAATTTTCATAATCTTAAATTGAAGGCAATGGAAGCTCTTTTCAGCCTTCGTAAGGGCCTTCAGAATGGTTCACTTTCTGTAAAGTTGCATTATCACTCTTTAATAGTTTAATTGTTCCTATTATGACATATGGCTGTGAAATATGGGGACATGAAATTAATGACAAGTGTAACTTTCTCAATGATGTTAGTATATCTTTTTATAGATTTATCCTAGGAGTCTCTAAACAATATGCAACGTCTGATGGTGTTGTTGGAGAGCTGGGTAGATATCCAATTCACTTTATGGTGATAAAGCACATGCTCAAATACTGGCATAGATTAGTTTTATCAGATGACATCTTACTGAGATCTGCTTATACATCAAGGTTGAATTCAGATTGGTCTAATTATATACAAAGCATTTTGAACTCTTACAGTGGGAGTGATATATGGTCTTGTGTTTGCAATATCAATTCCACAGTTAATAATGTATATGATAGTTTATGTGAAACTTATGATCAAACATGGTTGAGAAATATTCATAATGATACAAGGAAGTGTGGAATGCAGAGGAATAAGCTCCGAACTTACAGACTATTTAAGACAAAATTTGAATTTGAAAGTTACTTGCTAGATATAAGATCTTTTACCTATAGGAGGTGGCTGACAAAACTAAGAATTTCGGATCACAACCTACAAATAGAACTGGGTAGAAGGTCAATTCCAAAAGTTCCTGCAAATGAAAGATTCTGCAAGCATTGTAAGTCTTTAGTTGAGGATGAATTTCACTTTGTAATAGAATGTCCAAAATACAGAGCTTATCGAGATAGTCTATTTTCATCCACTAGTTTGTATAATCCTGGCTTTCTTGATTTGAATGATAGAGAAAAGTTCATGTATATCTTTACTCACGAAAACAAACTACCTCTTGCCAAATTTATTTCTTGTACGTTAGTTCCTCCCCCAGCAGCAGCTTCATCCAGTGTTTGCTGAGTTTTGTAATTTTTGCCTTACCGCACTCCTTGAGTGTGTTGTTGAGCAATAAAGTAAAGTAAAGTAAGTAAAGTATCTGTAATGTACATAGCAAGTTTCGTCTACTTTGGTCTTGTCAATACAGATAAATATCCCTGATTATGAAAGTTCATTAAATATGCAAATAAGGAATTGGCTAAACTTCAAATGCTTAATGACTTTCAATAATGTTCTATGATAGTATCTTTAATGTACATACCCAGTTTCATCAACTTTGGTCTCGTCAATTCAGATAAATACCCCTCATTAGGAAAGTTCATAAAATATGCAAATTAGGATGGCTGATGTAAAAATGCTTAATGACATTTAATCATATTCTATCATAGTATCTTTAATGTACAAAGCAAGTTTCATCAATTTTGGTCATGTAATATATAGCCTTAATTTCAAAAGGTCATTAAATATGCAAATTAGGATTTGGATGAAGTAAAATGCTTAATGACTTTCAATAACGTTAAATCATAGTATCTTCAATATGCATACCAAGTTTTGTCAATTTTGATCAAGTAAATCCAGATATATACTCCTAATTAGGAAATTTCATTAAACATGCAAATTAGTAATTATCTTTCAGGTCACCCCTTAATATCTTTCAAAGCTGATATATCTTGGTGTGATCAACTTTGTAGCGAATCTCATCAAATTGTGTGGAGTCGTTGTCAATATATATCAGTTTTTTCTAAAATCATTAATTATGCAAATGAGCAAAAAGTAAGGAAGCCACACCCACCAAAAACTAATCAGTTCTTGCCATTTGCAAACTGAATCTATGTACCAGATTTGATTCTGATCTGATGAGCCGTTTTTGAGATATTGAGTACACAGACAGACAGACAGACAGACAGACAGACACACAGACAGACAGACATCGCTGCGACATATGCCCACGTGTGTCAACACGTGAGCAAATATGGTCTGTAAATCAAATCATGTTCAGAAAATCGATGAAGCTTAGCCAAAAGTTCTGTATGTTACACAGGTTACTGTTATTAATGACTAATTGATGACAAGGAAAGAAAACAGCTGTCATGTATTATTGGGAACTGTTAATGAGTCATATTGTATCAGCAGCTGAGGGTTAGCTCACTCCGGCCGCATACCGACTGTTGTTGTGATGCAGTTTGACATCTGAACTTATAACAGTTCAAGCAAACTGAAACTGAAAATCTGAAAATGTAACATCTGAATTTTTATCAGACTTTAAAGCATTTGTCCTGCCATAATATGCATATCATCAGGGGTGCCATGTGGTCATCAAAGTGAAGCAGACAAGATGCAGATCACTCAGTCGACTGCTTCGATTTTGTCAGAAATTAGAACTGCCATTTTTGTGAGCTGTATGACGTTAACTTTACAAATTAGCGTGATGACTTTCACGCTTGCAAGAAAGGGGCTAGCAGGTAGTATTCCATGAAACGACAAAAATTGTCCAGAAATACAGAAATAGACTTTGCAAACAATAACCCTGTCAATGAATGTTACAGATGAAAGACTTTGACTGCAGCGGAACCAGGGCAAACTGCCGATGTGCACATAATTACACATGCGCAAGCAAACTTCCATTGACATTGAGGAAAGGGTTTATTGTCATACATTTTGGACAAATGGGAATTAAAAAATTATCAAGTTTTTGAAAATACCTTACAGTGTCATAGCAGTCACATGGTCCGAACATATTCAGATCATCTATAAGATGTGATAACATGTGTATCTTTGGTTTTCTCATTAGATCCGGGAAGGTTTGCTTCAGTTTGGTCACAAGAGAATCGAGAGTTGCTTTCAAGTTTTCAGCATCTGACAGATTAAATTTGCCAGAGTGGACAATATTAAATACCAAGAAAGAAGAGAAACATTAACTTTTATAAAATCTATATAGCAGAAACCTGTAAAATCAGGAGAATTCAATCATTGAATGTACAAGCCATAAACCACATAAATCAAATGAATTTAACCATGCCAAAACCACGCCCATGTGCTGAAAAAATCAGTCATGCAGTGTGAAGTGACTTATTTCATACAAGTGAGGAAGACAATACCTTGCTTATCAAATGCCGTATGATTAGTTGTTCCCTTGGAATGGATTCAGCTAATATAAAAGGTGCAACTTGGGCAAAAACTTTGAAATCCCTCCCTAGAAATGACTTGTGTTTTTCGATGAAGGATGGGGATAGTCTCCTTCCAAATGCACTCCAGTCAAAAGCCTGTAAATTAAAAATTACATGTCGTTGAGATTGACTCGACCAAACAACCAGGAAAAATACTATCATGCACATCACCTCGCTTATATTTACATACAACTTACACTTCTTATGACAAAGAATTTTATCTTGAGGCACAGATGTATATTGTTTCATTACTACATTATGTTCATTTCTTTGTTCCTAGATTTGCCCTATTAGTTGTACACAAGTGAATTTGGTGGACACATAAAATGGTATGAAATCTGGAAACCAATTTTTTTAAAGTGATATTGAATCCTATTCTGACGCTTCCGTTTCGAAACCCGAGTGTGGTTTCTCATCAGTCGCAGTGTAGATTCTTCCTTAGTTTGTGTTTGTGAAAATTTATTTTAATGCATTTTAGTGGTCTTGCTTTCCGATTAGCGAGGCAAGTATATTAATTTTGGTCACGTTGTGAGTCCGTTTGGTGGTTCGGTTTGTTTGTTCTATATTTCTTTACTTCTAATCAGTAAATTTTGTTTTGACTGGTGTGTCTTTTAGATTTTGCGGAGGTTTGTGAATTTTTAGGCAATAAGTACCAATGCGGGGTACGGATTTTATGTTTATTGGATCAAGATACTTACAAGTATCCTGGTTGATGTGCTTGTTCTCGTACATTTTGATTAATAGTTTGTTTACTTTGTTTACTGTTTGTTCTGGCTTGTTGTGTATAATACTGAGTGTTGCGTAATTGCCTTTAGCATTCGAGTACGTAATCGTTTGTGTGACAATAACGAAAAACTGACCCTTGTCGAAGGGTATTTTCCCGAAATTTGTCCATTGTTTGCAAGCTGGTTTATCGCGATTCTTTTGGCACGCGGCATGTTTTGTTTCCGTGTTGAAAGGGGATCTCTAGAAGTGCGAGTTTAGCAGCTTCAGATAGCTTTCAAGTTTTTGTTTTTTTGTTGTTCGTGGAGTCCAATTTGACTTTTCTTTGAATTGGTGTTGCGATTGTTTGTGTCTCACGATGTAGCGTAGTCACATTATACGACTTTATTTGTTGAAATCCTGAGGTGGTTTTATTCTGTTTGGTTTTGTTGGTGTCCGAATACGAATGAATTTTAAGGCTTTTGCCTAGTACTATTTTTCGGAGTTTCATAGTTTGAGCGATGATAGGTTGTTGTTGAATTTCATGTTGTTGTCGGCTTTTCTTTGGAAATAGCTGATTTATTTCCACGGCCATGTTTTCTGTTACGTTACGGTGATTGTTTATTTTGTATTTAATGTTGTGTTTTCAGTTGTTTGTTATGTGTACGATTTTGTTATTTCTTTTAAGTGTTTGTGTGTTCTATGTCATTTTATGGGGTTTATGGGTTCTTTGGTAGTTCTCTTTTTGGAGTATTTGAAAAGGGCCGCTTGGTATGGTTTTTCGTTAGCGCTTGGCGCGTTTGTTTTGGCAATGAGCCTAGCTTTTTTATGCTTCTTTTCGCCGATTCGATGTGCTTGGTGAGTAGGTGTTTGCCGCCTTCTTGTCACTGTGTGTGCGTACATGGACAGTCTGCATAGCCCTTGAATGTGGTCTCGATTTTGATCAAACTTACAATTTAGGAGTATATATCAAACTGAGAAATGATTTATGTGATTACTGTAGCTATAGATAGGCTACATTCAGGACGGGCAGCGACGGGCAGTAATTAGTAGGCAAAACAGGTGGTTTTTACCGAGGGCAGAACTCGGTGCAATGATACTGAACATTAATAGTAAGCCTGTCACCTTGAAGGTAATGCTGTAG